>NW_022900931.1:56135691-56142746 GCF_012274545.1 Fukomys damarensis
ATCTTTACAATGACTGCCAGCTTTGCATCCCAGAATGCCTCTGGTCGCTTGACTTTCATAAAGCTGCTGAAAGGGGTGACAGAAATCTGTGTTGATGTGAAAAGAGGTAGCTCTGTGAGGTGACTGGCAGTGTTAATTGAAAGAAAACAGATCATAGTGATTGTGTTTATGCAAATGATATGCGTATAAAGAAGGTCTGGCAAAAGACAGTCCACAAACGTGCAGTGTGTGTCGAGAATATCTTCTAAATGGGCTCACATGTGTTCCAAGTGAAAAATCTTTGTCGGTTTGCTGACCTCCAAGCTTGCCCTGGTGCCTCTGGACCACAGAGTTATTCTTGGTTGACCTAAGGGTGCAGAAACCCACATCCCTGCCCAAAGAAGCTACAATAAGGCCAATGCACACGGCAGGTGCTCAGGACCTGCTTCCTAGATAAATGAACAGGATGGAGGGATGGGAGAATGGGAGGAGAAGCAGCTGGTTGGGTTGGATATGATCATATGACAGCTAGATGACGTGGACCAGCAAAAGGTAAAGGTCACTCCAAGTTGTTTGCCTGCTGAAGATCTGCACACCTCCAGGGGTCCTAACACCTTCTACTTGAGCAGACACCAATACCCTGGGAAGTTTAACCTGGTGAGTTGCCAAGGCAACCAGAAGCATGATGAGATGCTTCTGACAGTCCCAGGGAAGTCTTGTCTTCTATTTGCTTAATCACCGTCCACCAGCTCTCCCTCAAGGCCTGATCCTATTTATCAGTTTACAAACGGACCCTTCAAGTCAGTGCTTTCTATCCCTGACGCCATCTTCCAAGAAAAACTGTGGCAGCCCAGCCAAGAGCCCCATATTACTTACATGTGGCTCAGGAACCCCAGTAAGGGCTGAGATCATGCTGGAGATGGTAATGCCATAGTCCAAGAGCGCACTGGGAGCTTTAGGTCCTTCACAGCACACGGCCTCAGCGAAACAGTAGCCCCAGGTGACTGGAGAAGGGGACGGTGGAAATGTTGAAGGGAAGCACTGGGGCCTTCTCTCTCTGGAATATGCTGGAGATGGCAGAACAAGACAGGTAATGCCATAGTCCAAGAGCGCACTGGGAGCTTTAGGTCCTTCACAGCACACGGCCTCAGCGAAACAGTAGCCCCAGGTGACTGGAGAAGGGGACGGTGGAAATGTTGAAGGGAAGCACTGACATGCTGGAGATGGTAATGCCATAGTCCAAGAGCGCACTGGGAGCTTTAGGTCCTTCACAGCACACGGCCTCAGCGAAACAGTAGCCCCAGGTGACTGGAGAAGGGGACGGTGGAAATGTTGAAGGGAAGCACTGGGGCCTTCTCTCTCTGGAGAAGGAACAGTTCAGCAGGCAACAGGGCAAAATGAAGGGAGCAGGGCAGCGTCCCGGGCAAGTCAACTAGAGTGTACGGGAAGACAGCGGAAAGGACGGTGTTCCCGAAGGACAGTGAGGCCCAAGGATGGAGGGCCTGCACTAGGTGGGGCTGGTCTGACCTGCAGCAAGTGGGGAACGTGACTGCTAGCCGCCCACCACCAGGCTCGGGCCCTCATCACTGACCCTGACTGCCAGCGGAGCGGGGCTGTAGGTTGGCCAGTCTCCATCCTGTCATTTAAGAGAGTCACAGAACTGAGCTCTGGGGGTGTAGGTCTTCGGGGCTTATTCCTCTACTGGGAATGGACAGGTGGTGGGGTGACAGAGACACTGGGTGAGAGGGCAGAGGGTGAGTGGGGCAGGTGCTAAGAGGGGTCCCAGGACCCCAGCTGGGACGGGGGTCTTCAGCTTCCCCTCCAGCTCGCTTAGGATCTTCCTGTGGGACATTCTGCTGCTGCTATATAAGACCTAAAATGAGGGTCCTTCCAGTGTTGTGCCACCTTGATACCTGGTGACACAGGGAAGGGTGTCAAATAGCTGAACTGCCTGCCGTTCTTCCCACTGCTCTGCTGAGTAAGGCTTCCCAGCCTCCTAGACAAAGGATGCTTCTTACCAAGGGATTGGGCTCAGGGGCTGCTCCCCTGAGTCGCAGGTTCCAGTGGCCCACCCACCTGTAGAATTAAGCAAGCCAATGTCGCCCTCCCCACTGACGCTCAGGATCATCTCATCTTTTTTATTTTTATTTTTCAGTACTAGGGAAAGAACCCAGGCCTTGGAATTGTGTTACATTCCCAGCTTTTTCATTTTTTTTTTTAAATTTTGAGACAGGGTCTTGTTAAATTGCTAAGCCTAGACTGGACTCGAACTTGTAATCCTCCTGTCTTAGCCTCCTAGAGTGTGAGGATCATCCTCTTGATACCCTAAGGCTTGCCTCCCACAATGCCTGCCTGTTCATCCTGTTTCCAATGCAAAGCCTCATGGTGTGCAGGGTCCTCCTCCCCCAGGCTGTGAGCACAAGTGACTGATAAAGTGTTGTCCATCTTCTCCGTTTGTTCAGTGTTGATGGTCCTTATAGGCTAAGAATCCCTCAAACCAATGGGTGAATAGGAGGTCACTGAATAGGCACCCACCCTACTCTACAAGGGGGGTGGACTATACTGGGAGGGGCCACATTGAGACCCTGAAGACACATTACCTTTTCAGGGGTGAGCCTTATTTTAAAATAAAGTCTAATCATACAGATCTTAGATTCTTAATTCCAATTACTGGCCCATGTGTTAATGCCATCCTATACCCCTGTAAAATGAGTATTACTTCTTTTTTTTATTTTTTTATTTTTTTGAGACAGGGTCTCACTATGTAGTTGAGACTGACCTGGAACTCACCATGTAGCCCAGGCTGGTCTTGAACTCACAGTGATCCTCCTGCCTCAGCCTCCTGAGTGCTGGAATTACAGACACTTGAACTCACAGTGATTCTCCTGCCTCAGCCTCCTGAGTGCTGGAATTACAGACATGCACCACCATACCCAGCCAGTTAATTATTATTTTTTAAGTAAATACTTGCTTACATTTATCCACATGACTTACACTTATTTCCTGGCTATTTCTTACATCTCTCTCTCTCTCTCTCTCTTTTTGAGACAGGGCCATTCTATAGTCAGGGTGGCCTGGAACTCCCTGTGTAGCCCACATTGGCCTTGAACCCACGCTCTTCCTACCTTAACCTCCCAAGTGCTAGGATGGCAGGAATGCACCACCAAGCCCTACTTGCATTTCTTTCTTTCTGGTTAGATTTTTTGTGTAGAAGTACAAATATATAATGATTGTATATTGTTGATCACCAAAATAAAGCCACTTCTGAGAGTGAGAGGAGCACTGATCATATCACACCAGGCCACAGTGTGCTGTCCCAGGCAGAATGGGCCAATAGGTAGTCATATTGATGGATTCTGAGAGCTCTATCCATAGAGAAGTTGCACATTTGGGCTGGGGATTTAGCTCAGTGGTTCCGCTGCCTGGCTCACAAGCACAAGGTCCTAAATTTGATCCCTGGTACCAAATAAAGAGAGAGAGAGAGAAGTTGCACATTCAGTTCTACAAACCAGATCCTGCACCTCCAGTCTGTGCAGGCATCAAGACCTCAGTCGTGGGAGGAGTGCTGCTGGGACAGCTGAGTGAGGGGCTTGGTGAATCCCCACCCCATAAGGCAATGACAGAATAGCAAAAAACAGCATAAAGAACATTATGTAAGAACTCTGGAAATTAACCAAAAGCATACAATATTAAGTATTCAAGAAAACCTACCAAACTGAAGAACAGTGTGAGCCTGTGACACTGTACCCCAGGGGTGCTTCCATCACCCCAACCAGTGTCCTGGTGTTGAAATTTTACCTGCATGGAGCAGGCATTCTGAAGAGGACTGCTCAGAATTTCACACCCAGGAGCGTTTCTGAAACAAATCCTTGCAAAATCTCAGCTAGCCCAAGGTTATATACAGGTTGGAGGAAGCAACAGACCAATAGATCAGATAGAAATTTAATAGAGAGATTTGGGAAATGAGACAACTAAGTGGATTTCTGCTAAAGCAATTGTCAAAGGGAAATTTAAAACTATACTATGTTAGGATCCCAAGTCAATAGATTAACGTTGCACCTGCAAAAAACTAGAAAAGAACAAATGAAACCCAAAGCAAGCAAAAGGAAGGGAATAACTGCATTAAAGTAGAAATCAATGAAAACAGAAAGTGATCATGTATGTTTTCTTACCTACAAATGCCTGTAAGGAATACTATGAACATTTTTATGCTTACAAAGGAGGTAACTTGAATGAAATTCTAAAAAGATGTGCATTTCTCAAACTCACTCAAGAAGATATAGAAAATCCGAATAGACCTATAGCACAGAAATTGAATTAGTAATTTAAAACCTCACAAAGAAAATAGCCAGCTCAATAAAGCAAGAAAAAAAGAAATTCATGCTGGAAATGAAGGAGTAAGATTATTTTTTTCAAACAACATGACCCTATATGTAGAAAATTCTAGGGATCTACTAGAATTAATCAACAAGTTGTAAGGTACAAGGTAAACATAAGAAAATCAATTGTATTTCCATAAACTAGCAATGAACAATCCACAAACTGAATTAAGAAAACAATTCCATTCACTATAGGAACAGAAAGAAAAAATACTTAGGGATAAATTAAACAAAAGGGTGAAAAAAGTATAGAATTCTACATCATACATTATAACATACATTATAAAGCTACAACATACTCCCAGAGGACTTAAAGAAGACTGTAAATAAATGAAGATATGGTCTGTTTGTAGATTGGAAAAATCAGTTTGTTAAAAGGGCAATTCTCCCAGGTTTACTGTTAGTTTCAATGCCAATCCTAGCAGGCTTCTTGTTCTCAGAAACTGGCAAGCTGATTCTAAGATTTACGTGGAAATGAAAAGGACCCAGAATGGCCAAAATATCTTGAAAAAGATCAACAAAGCTGAAGGACTCATATTTTATGATTTCCCAACTTAAAAATCTACAGCAATCAAGACATTGTATTACCAGCATAAGAATAGTTATGTATCTAATACAAAAGAATGAAACCATAGCTTTATGACACACAACACATAAAAAGTAACTAACTCAAAGTGGAACACAGATGCAAAGCAAAACCTATCAGGTCTTTTAAAAGAAAGTATAAAAAAATGACCCTTAAAATATGGATGAATGGAACTTTTTAAAATTTAAAAACTTAAAAAAAAAATGTAAAAACGTTCACACCTCAAGGGTAACATTAAGAAAAATCAAACGACAAGCCACAGATGGGAGAAATTATTTGCAAAGCCAACAATACTTGTGTGTAGACAATAAAGAATTATAATTCAATAAAGAGACAGATAACTTATTTTTTAATGAGCAAAGTACTAATAGACATTACACTAAAAAAGATATTAGGATGGCTAATAAGCACAATAAAATATACTCAATATCATTAGTCATTAGAGAAATGCAAATCAGAGTGGAAATGAGACACCACTTCACACCCACTAGTATGGCTCTAATTTAAAAAGACAGATAATAATAAGTGTTGATGAGATTGTGGAATATCGGATTCCTTATCCACTGCTATCAGGAGCATAAACCAATGTAGCCATTTTAGCTAACAGTGTGGTAATTCCTTTTAAACTTAACATAAATTTACTATACACCCTAGCAATTCTACTCCTAAGTGTCTACCCAAAAGAAATGAAAACATATGTTCACCCAAAGACTTCCATGTGAATGTTCATAGCAGTATTATGATAATAGACAAAAATATAAACACAAACAGCCATAAACTAGTGGGTGGATAAACCAAAATCCCACGTACTGGAATATTATTTGACATTAAAGAGAAACGAACACCGATATGACCTTAGATGTCATGGGTCTCAAAACATCTTGCTAAAGTAGAGGAAGCCAGATGGAAAAAGCCACACACTGTATGATTACACTGATAGGAAATGTTCACAAAGGGCCAATCTATGCAGAGACAGGATATAGATTTGGGATTGCCTGGACCAAGGGTGAGAACAGGGTGTGACTACAAATGGGCATGAGAGATTTTGGGAGTTAAAAGAAATATCTTAAAATAGCAATGCGGTAATAGTTGCAAGCAGACCAGAGTGGTGTGGTTATAGGTGGATCCCAGCCAGGGCCCCACCCCAACTCCAGAGGTGCGGGTTCACCCATCCAAGCCAAAGGCCCACCAGAAAAGAGCTGCACAGGCACACAAGCTTCAGCTAGAGGCCTGCCATAACACTGCCTGCAGCCAAGGGCCCATCTGGAAAAGAACTACACAGACACACCGGAACAGCCCCAGAGGCCCCCCTATACCACTGATAAGTGTGTGGAGACCCTAGCCAGAAGCCTACGCTGACAACAGGAACTGGGATACACAGCCCCCAGCCAAAGTTCCTCCCAGACAACAGCTACATAGGGGCCCCAGTGAGAGGCACACTTAGATACACCTAGATCCCAAGTGTGCACAGTCCCCAGCCAGAAGCCCGCCAGACAATAGGTCAGCTCAGGGGTTCGGAAGGCCACCATTCTAAACCCAGGAATTGGTGTACTGGTGAGCAGCAGAGTAAAGGCTGCTCAGTGGCTTGCTGAGAACTGAAGATCCTTGGGTTAGCAAAAAAGTCACCTCAACAAAGGCTCAGCAGGCTGCATCTGTTGAAATGAGAAGACATGTAAATAAGTCTCAAAACCAGACTTCCAGATCATCTAAGGCAACCCCAAAGGGCAATGAGATGGAACAATAGATACTCAGCCACGTGGACCTCCGAACTATCAAAAGAGGACCTGGAAAAAAATGAAATCAGAAATAGTTTCTCAGATAACAGCAGAGATTGTGCCCATAGTACAAGATATAATTAATAAATCTAGAGTGGACACAGACAAAAAACAATAGCGGAGCTGAGAAACATGATGGAATCCCAACATAGGAAACAAATGGAATCCATCCATAAAACAGATGCAAACAGATCTCCAGGAGATTTAAAACTCCACTGAAAGTTTACACAGAAGAATGAGTCAATACGAGGACAGAATTTCAGATATAGAAAATAGGATTGTAATTAGTGACCAGGAAAAGAAAAATTTCTTAAAAATAGTAAGGGACCAGGGCCG
>NW_022900931.1:56142915-56163257 GCF_012274545.1 Fukomys damarensis
TAGGTGATGCAAAGAATAATGTAAGACTGATATCGGAGTCAACGAAGGAAACAGGAGACAGTGCAGATGACATTAAAAAAAACTGTTCATAGAAGTAATGTCAGAAAACTTCCCAAATAGTGGGAAAGACCTTGACATACAGATAAGTGAGTCATATAAAACTCCAACTAGCCTGATCAAAAAAAAAAAAAAAATCTGCACATAGGCATATAATAGTTAAAATTACCCAACAGAAGAACAAAATTCTACAAGCAGTTAGAGAAAAGAAACAAATCACATACAAAGGACTCACAGCAGACTTCTCAACACAAACCCACAAGGCAAGAAGAGTATGGAATGATGTATTTCAAGACCTAAAGGAAAACAACCTCCAACCCAGACTGATGTACCCTGCAAAACACTCTTTTAAAACTGATGGAGAAATAAGATACTTTCATGACAAAGAGCACCCTAGGAACTTTATGAATACCAAACCAGCACTAAAATTTTTTTTAAACAATATCCTAGGAAAAGACGAGAATCACAATCCCAGGAAGCACAGCAGAATGAACTCATGAGGCATGACAAGAAATTAAACACAAAGGGGGGTGATCCAACAAAAAGAAAAAGTCATGACAAGGATAAGTCAATACATATCAGTTATAACCATCAATGTTAATGGTCTCAATTCACCAATCAAAAGAAACAGACTAGCAGAATGGATCAAGATGCAAGATCCAACAATATGCAGCATACAAGAAACTTAATTCAAAAAGAAACTCATAGACTGAAAATTAAAGGGTGGAAAACAATACTCCATGTGACAGGAACCCCAAAAGAAGCAGGAGTAGCAATCCTCTTCGGAGAGCAAATGGATTTCAAAGCAACACTGGTTACAAGAGACAAAGAAGGACACTATATCCTTGTAAAGGGAACAATCCAAGAGGAAGAGAAGACAATCATTAATACATATGTACCAAACACTAGAGTGCCTAACTACATAAAACAAATACTAACAGACATGAAAAATCATACAAGCACTAATACAATAGTAGTAGGGGACCTCAATATCCCACTGTCACAAATAGATCAACCAGACAAAAAAATAAACAGTGAAATACTAGAACTCAATCAAACTCTTTTTTTTTTCAAACTGAGAAACGTTTTATTTTTAAGACAAAACAGCATTAACACACATCCGAATGCCAGCACAAAAGAGAAGGCAGCACTCGGGCACCAGGTGCACAGGGGAAACACTGAAAAGGGGCCACGGCCAGGAGGAACGGCAGGTGGGCAGGCCTGCAGACCCTTTGCCCTACTCTGATGCCCTCTCATTCCACTCTCAAGAATTAAAGTAATCAGCAGATCATTTTACAAAGACCTTTAATATCAAAGTGCACTTCCAAAAGTCCAAGCTAGACTCGAGGTCATGGCCTAAGTTAGACAGGGAAAGGGGGAGCCGGGTTCATGGGACAGCAGGCACTAGGTCTAGTCACATGTGCTCACAGCAGAGGAGAGGAGGTGGCACCGGCCTTAATAGAGGCTGGTCTTCTTCATGATGAGCAGGAACTCCTGCTTGCTGACCTCTCCGTTTCCATCTTGATCAGCTTCGTCAATCATTTCCTGCAGCTCCTTGTCAGTCAGGTTCTCGCCCAGCTCCTTGGCCACACACTTCAGATCTTTGAACGATATTTTCCCAACTTTTTCATCATCAAAGAGCTTGAAAGCTTTCAGGATTTCTTCCTTGGTGTCTTTCTCAGGCATTTTCTGAGTCATCACTGTCAAAAAGTCACAAGTTCATTTTGCCTGTCCCCTCCTTATCAATTTCACTTATCATTTTCTTGATTTCTTCTTTCTTGGGCTCAAAGTCCAGGGCTCTCATTGCCACCTTTAGTTCCTTCACATCGATGGCCCCGGTCCCATCTGCATCAAAGAGATCAAAAGCTTCCCGGATTTCCTGTTTCTGTTCTTCAGTAAGCTCTGGCTTAGGGCTCATCCTTTTCCTCTGGGCACTCGATGGCCAAGTTTGCCTTCTTAAAATTGGAGGCCATTGCCGACGGACTCAATCAAACTCTTAAACAAAGAACACATGTTTACAGAGTGTTCCATCCCACCAAATCAGAATACACATTCTTTTCAGCTGCACATGGATCATTCTCCAAAACTGACCATATACTTTCTCATAGAACATGTTTAAGTAAGTGCAAGGGAGTTCAACTTATCCCTTGTATATTGTCAGACCATAATGTGATGAAATTGAAGATCAGTAGCAAAAGAAATTGCAAGAATTTCATAAACACATGGAAATCGAACAACGCACTTTTGAATAACCAATGGGTCATAGAGGAAATTAAAGAAGAAATCAATGACAATAAAACATATCTGACTCTATGGGACACAAGGGCAGTTTTATGGGGAAATTCATAGCAGTGAATACTCATGTTAGGAAAACAGAGTGAGCACAATTATACAACCTGATGCTGAACCTCAAGCTTCTAGAAAAGAAAAGCAGGACAAACTCAAAGCTCATACAAGGGAGGAAATTATAAAGATCAGGGCAGAAATCAATGCAATGGAGACTAAGAGAACAATACAAAAAAAAAAAATCAATGAAGCCAAGAGTTAGTTCTTCCAAAGAATAAACAAAATTGACAAACCCTTAGCCAACCTTATCAAAAAAAGGAAAGAAAAGGCCCAAACCCATGAAATTAGGAATGAAAAGGATGAAATTACAATGGACCCAGCAGAAATCCAGAGCATCAATACTTACTTTGAGAACCTATACACCAATATGATGGAAAATACAGAAGAAATGGACAGATTCATAGATATGTATGAATTACTAAAGTTGAATGAAGATGACCTAAAACTTCTAAATGACCCAACATCCATCAATGACATTGAAAATATAATTAAAAGCTTACCAACTAAGAAAAGCCCAGGTGCTGATGGCTTCACTGCTGAATTCTACAAGACATTTAGAGAGGAACTACTGCCACTACTGTCTAAACATTTCAATGAAATTGAAAGGGAAGCAATACTCCCAAATTCATTCCTGGAAGCAAGCATCACCTTGATCCCCAAAGCAGAGAAAGACCCAGACGAAAAAGACAATTATAGGCCAATCTCACTAACTAGACAGATATAAAAACCCTTAATAAGAGGGCTAGGGATTTAGCTCACAGTGGTTCTACCGCCTGCTTTGCAAGTGCAAGGACTAAAGTTTGATCCCCAGTACAAAAACAAAAATGAAAAAGGAAAAAAGAAAAATCCTTAATAAGATACTGGCAAACAGAATGCAGAAGATCATCAAGAAGATCATACACCCCAACCAAGTGGGATTCATCCCAGGGATGCAAGGATGGTTCAACATATGCAAATCAATGAATGTAATGCACTATATATTAATAGAGCCAAGGACAAAAACCATACGATCACCTCAATAGATGCAGAAAAAGCATTTGACAAAATCCAACAAACATTTATGATAAAAATCCTCCAGAAAATTGGAATAGATGGTCTCTACCTCAATCTGATAAAAGCCATCTATGAAAAACAACAGCCAATATCATACTAAATGGTCAAAAACTGAAATCCTTCACACTGAAATCAGGAACAAGACAAGGATGTCCACTATCACCACTATCACCACTCCTGTTCAGTATAGTTTTGGAAACATTAGCCACAGCAATTAGACAAGAGAAATAAATAAAATGGAAAAAAATTTTTAAAAGAATAAAATGAATAATGATAAGAAATGAAGAAGCCAAACTGTCATTATTTGCAGATGACATGGTACTCTATATAAAAGACCCCAAGAACTCCACCAAAAGTCTTCGAGACTTAATAATTCAGCAAAGTAGCTGGATACAAGGTCAACACACAAAAAGCAATAGCTTCCCTGTACACAAAAAATAGACTCACTGAGAGAGAAATGGGGCAAACAATTCCTTTTACAATAGCATTAAAAAACCTGAAATACCTAGGAATCCACCTAACGAAAGAAATCAAGGACCTCTATTCTGAAAACCACAGCACTCTGAAAAAAGAGATTGAAGAGGACATCAGAAAATGGAAAAACATCCCTTGCTTCTGGGTAGGAAGAATCAACATACTGAAAATGGCCATACTTCTAAAACTGCTATATAGATTCAGTGCAATCCCAATTGAAATTCCAGCAGCATACTTATTACAGACCTTGAGAAAATAATCCAAAAATTCACTTGGAACAAGAAGAGACCTAGAATAGCAAAAGCAATTCTAGGCAATAAAGACAAGGTAGGGGTATCACAATCCCTGACTTAAAACTATACTACAAAGCTAATGTGATAAAAACAACATGGTACTGGCAAGGAAAAAGACCTGAGGACCAGTGGAACAGATCAGGAGATGCAGAAACAACTCCAGACATGCTCAGCCACCTCATCTTTGACAAAGGAGCCAAACACCCTTAACTGGAGGAAAGATGGCCTCTTTAATAAATGGTGCTGGAAAAACTGGGTTTCAATCTGCCAAAGATTAAAACTAGGCCTGTATCTCTCACCACATACTGAACTAAAATAGAAATGGTTTAAAAATCTAAATATTGTCTAAATATTAAAACAGAAACATAAACCGACTAGAAGAATGGTTAGGTAGAACTCTTGACATTGGTGTAGGAAAACATTTTATGAACAGAACTTCAGTTGCCCATGAACTAACTAGCACAATCAACAATTGGGAGGTCTTCTTATTAAAAAGCTTCTGCACAGCAAGAGAAACGATCAATAGTGTGAAGTGACAACCTACAATGTGGAAAAACTTTTCACCGGCTCTTCCTCAGATGAAGGTCTACTTTTCAGAATATATAAAGAACTTAAAAAAGTCAGACCTCCCAAATTCAAAGACCCAATTCAAAAATGGGCAACTGAAATGAACAGACATTTCTCAGACAAAGAAGTAGAAGCAGCAAGTAAACATATGAAAAAATGTTCAACATCACTGCTCATTCAAGAGATACAAATGAACACAACACTGGGATTCCACCTCATCCCAGAAAGAATGGCTGCTATCACGAAATCAACCCGTAACAAATGCTGGCAGGGCTGTAGGGAAAGAGGAACCCTTCTCCACTGCTAGTGGGAGTGTAGACTGGCGCAACCACTGAGGAAACCAGTATGGAGATACTTCAGAGAACTAGGATCAGAAATCCCATTTGATCCAGCCATTCCCCTGCTGGGTATCTTCCCCAAATAATGAAAAAAATAGTACCACAGTGATATATGTGCACCCATGTTCATAGCAGCACAATTCTTGACAGCTTAAACTTAGAAGCAGCCCAATCGCCCATCAACAGAAGACTGGATAAAGAAAATGTGTGTGTGTGTGTGTGTGTGGTGTGTGTGTGTGTGTGTGTGTGTGTGTTTTATAAAATGGAGTACTACTCAGCCATAAAGAATGAGAAAAAAGAGACATTTCTAGCTTAATCGATGCACATTGAGGCGATACTCTAAAGTGAAATAAATAGGACATGTGTAACTATCAAATAGTTTCATTAGTGTGAGAAACTGAAAGCGTTAACAAGGTCTAAAAGGTATAATAAATAGATAATGTGAAATACGAAAAAAAGGTGCAAAGGGAAATGGGAGGGGTAGGGAAAAGAAAGAAGGGAACGGAAATAATATGAGAAAATGAAAAAAATGGAAACAAAGTCTTTGTAGATAGGGAGGGGTGGAGGGGTTGAAGGGAGGGCAGGAGAATGGGGAAAAAAATAAGAACCAAGATGGATTTGTAAAGCTGCAAATTTCCAGTGATGAATGTCACTACATTGTATACCTTAAATGTACCAATAAAATTAATTTAAAAAAAGAAATCTAGAGATGAGTTAAAGTATACAGGAGGATGTGCAGAAGTTATATATAAATACTACATCATTTTATATAAGGCACCTGAGCATCCTGGAGGGGGGAATCCTGAACCCTATTCTGAGGGATCTGTACCTGTATTGTTTTTTGTTTTGTTTTCTTTTAAAGCCCTAGTTCTCAAAGATGCATAGTTCAGTGGTACAGCACTTGCCTAGCATGCACATGGCCTCAGTTCCATTTCTAGCACCGAAGAAAATCAACCAAACTTCTAAACAAAACCCTAGCACGGACCTCAGTGAGCTCATTACTTCTCTCCAGTCCCTCTCATTTTCTGGCTCCCATGATTCACTTCCTCCTGGAACTCTAGGATGGAGTGCCATTGAACTATGGATGTTTTAGGTTCTATTTATTCACTGGGGGCTAGGCAGGCTTCCCCACTGTTGGGTCTGGACAAACTGTAGGAATTTGCTTTCATGTGACTCTGGCATTCTCCACCAGCTCTCTGCAGAAGAAGACTGCCTCATCCTCAGCGAAGCAATGGGCAGAGGCCAGAAGCAACTTTCGGGGAGGGAGGTCCGGGCCTGGGCAGAATGCTCCAACTCACCTCTAGCTGCAGCAGATTGAAGTTGGCCCTCACCTCTCTCTAGTGGACAGGATGGAAGCCGCTGTGGCTTGAACGTACTCCCCAAACCTCATGGGTTAGAAACTTAACCTTCAAACTAATATGTTCATGGTTTTTGGAAGCAGGGCCTTGGGAGGGAGTAGGATTAGATAAGATCATGAGGGTGGGCCTCTGTGGTGGGACCGGTGTCTCTGTAAGTGAAGTGACCTCAGCTGATGATGCCTGTTCTCTGCCATGTGATGCACTCCACCATGCTATGATCCAGCAAGAAGATCTCATCAGATGCTGGCACAATGCTCTTGGCCTCCCCTTTATAAATCACCCAGTCTGAGGTGTTACAGCAGCACAAACTGACAGATGGGGGCCAAGGCTCTTCCTTTCTCTTGGTCTGACCTATGGGAAGTCCACTAGAACGGTCTCAACTTCAAACCTCAACTTACCGGCCCCTAAGTGGAAGAAGGATGCAAGGCCAGTTCACACCCCTGGGACTTTGTTAAAGGCCCATCTGGAAAAAGACAGAGCAGCACCAGGAAATCCCTGCCACCTCATCACTGCAAATTTCAACAGCACAGGGACCTTTTGGTAAATATTTCTACAAGAAATGAATGAAAACAGAAATTCCTGCAGCAGTGAGACCCCATCTTCTTACCTGTGGACTCACCTGTCTTCCCAGCCCTCAGGATATGGACCCCCTAATTTTGCAAACTCTATATACTGTACCCACTCAGTAGGCAGACCTGATTTAAGCCAGGAAAATCCTTTAATTACTGCTGCTGCTTCTGGCGGGGATACGGGAAGGAAATAATTTCAGGAACGGTCACTCAACCTAAAATATTATAAATATAATTCCATTATTTGGTCTGTCCAGGTCACAAGGAGGGAGTTACAACAACTGTTTTTTGCTGAGTCCCTGCTGGAATTGCCATTCTTCACTCACTCCTGTGGCTGACAATCCATGGACAACTCACCCTGTGGTCCCCAAGTCACCTGCCCCTGCCTGGGTCATGACTGTGTGTGTGTTCAAAGCAGGTGGAAATGTCACGGTACACTCGAACAGCCAGCCCCAATCTTCAGGATGAAGTGTGTCCTCCTAGGGCTATGGGCTGAGGCACATATACCCCTCCGTCTACAGAAATATGGAGGTGAGTATACTCAATTGCACATATACAGGATCACAAGACCTCTCTCTCTCTCTCTCTCTCTCTCACACACACACACACATACACACACACACATACACACCTATAAGATATCTGAGCCTTCACCAGCACTCCCATGTGTACACAAGCATCAGAACACATTTGCAACTCACAGGAATGGCTATGGCCCAGTGACATCACCTCTGGACATGGAACAGTGGAGAAGAATCTAGAAAGTGCCCCCTATTGGATCAGGCCAGGCTTCTCTCCAGGGGGACCCTTGCTAGATGTGATTGTCTCAGCCAGTGTCCTAGGTGGGGAAGAAGGAAGCCAGTGGAGCTGTCCCTGCTGTGGGAAATAGGCAGCCAAGCCAGAAATGCTTTTCCAATTAATCCCATGCCACTCACAGGTACCTACAGGCCATTCTCCAGCTGCTTCTTGGAGGATCCGTTCTTTCAGGAGGTTTCAACAGAAATGATTCTTTCTTTGTTACTGAAATAGACCTGTCCTGGTGGGCCCACCTATTTCCCTACGAGAACTGGGTATAAATGAAAGAAATTACATGGCGCTGCTATTCACCTCCATAGAACGCTCTCTGAGTGAGAGCTGCTGCTTGGAACTCAGGGGATCCACATAAATACGTTAGGGTCCCAGCTTCCTGAATAAACAAAATCAAAAATAAAGCAAGAGGCAGCACCCTTGGGCCCACATTCTTAAACACAGGTCAGAGCTGAGCAGTGGCCCTGTACCCAGGGCCAGCTTGTCCATTTTCCCTCCCTGTGTGTCCCCCCCTCCCGTCTGTCCTATGGTCTCCCCCTCCCTGCAGCTCTGCTCTGGCTCCCAAGCTAGTTCCACTGACGTCCTCTCTCACCCCTTTCTATCTCCTCTCTTCCTCTGCAGCAGGTCCAGACCCTAAGGGAAAAGGTCATATGCACTCACCCCAAGTGTGTGCAGCCTGTGGGAGGTGGGTCAGGTCACTCCAGGATCTGATGAGACCCGGGGCAGCCATCCCTGGAGTGGACACATGCAGACAGGCAACCATAACTCAGGAAGGGCTCAGATCATCCTACTCGGAACTACCTAGGAAGGGCACCACTGGCCGGTGACTGGACCCTCCGGCCTTGGGGATGACCAGGGCCAGCCCATTCCATCAGTGATCTTTCAGGCTGCTGAGGTAGGCTGAGAAAGGTCTCTGCCAGGCTCCAGGGCAAGATGAAACACCATGCCCAACCTCCTGCTGGGACCCCAGACCAAGAAAATGTGCAGAAGCCCATAGGTGCCCCTCCACCTCCTCCATCAGGAGCCCGCTCTTCTGAAGGACTCTCCCGAGCAGTAGCTGTCGCTAGCACCAGAACTGATGTAAGCTCAGCAATTTCCCCATATAAATAAAATTTTAAAATGAGAGAATCTTCCACGGAGCTCCGCAATGATTTGAGTTAAAACAGCAGAGCCACAAATCCTGGAAAATAAGCTTTATAATGAAAACATCAGCAGGTACGTAATGGTGAGCTTTTGGCTTAAATGGGATCTGCCTGTTGGCTCCTGGCTTCCCGCAAATATTGTGAGAAGGGAAAACCGGCAATAACCCTAACGGCACATGCATGGTGTAGGAATGAATGTGAGGGTGGCATCCCACCAGGGCAGGCAGCCGGCCGCAGGGCACAGGCTGGGCCACATCCAAGCCCTCCCTGCCAGGCCCACCTATCTTGGACATGCATCATGTATCTCTCTCTGGTGTCTGTGTTGTCATAACGACCACTCTGACCTTTTCCAGTTTCCAATAACCAAGACTCACCCAGAGGCCATGGAGAAGAAGGAAGACACCCACAGCCATAGCAACAGCTTGTCCTTGGAGTAGTGGCTGGCTCAGAACCACGTCCCTGCTGCCTACGTTAGGAACAGGGGCTCCAGGACTTCAGGAAGTTGGCCCAGGGCAGGATCCCACTGGATTTCCCTGCACTGATGGCAGGTGTCCTGCTCCCACTTGCCGTGTTCTCTGAGGTCCTCCCCACCTGGGACTGACACGCCAGCCCACGTGAGGGGAGCCAGGTGGTGGCCTCACACCCTTCTTCCTCAAGCCCTGTGTCACTTTGGGACGGGGGCCTCTCTGCAGGGCGATCTCCTTCTGAGTAGGAGGCGTGGCTCTGATGCCAGGTGGCCCTCACAAAGGTCAGGAGGTGGGGGCACAAGTAGAGGGACACAAGTTCAGTCCTCATGGAACCCTTCCCAACACCATCCTCACCAGATCCTTAGCCAGCCCCATGCCTGGCCTTGGCGTAGTCAGAGTTCCAGGCCGGATGTCATTCTGGGAAGACCTCACACACAGCTCTTGACCTCTGCCTCCCCCTCCTTCCCCAGTTCCTCCAGTTCATTCTGGGACAGGCAGGGTGGGCAAGGGGTCACCCCACACTTGAAACCCACTCTCGCCCCACCTAGCTGTGACTCATGTTGCAGGCGAACAGGGCCCAATTCACTCCCTCACCGGGTCCTCTGGGAAACAATGGGCTGCTCTGAAGGCACACACAACCCAAAACCTGGGCTACCTAGGGACACGGTGGGTCCCAGAACTGCCAGCACTGCTCAGCCTTGCCCAGCCTGGCACACAATGGGAGACCCAATTTTCCAGCTGGACTGTAATTTCAGAAGGTGTCTTTGTTGTTGGCTTTCTTAACTAAAACAGTGGAGGAGTCTTGGGGCCTGAGGTTCGGGGAACTGGGCTGTTGCTGAAATCTGTTGGGTGACAGGAAGAAATATCCTCTGAGGAAATGATAAAATATCAGAAAATAAAAAAATAGGGACCTTGACATTAACAAGTAGCAACAGGCAAGGGCAGAGCTGGCTGAGCAGGACTTTGGAGTCAGGAAAATCTGGGTTTGAATCCTGGCTTGGCCACTTCAGTACTTTAGGCAGAAGCTTGGACAGAAGCTGTCTCAGTTGAGGGCAATGACCTCACAGGATGAAGGGTAAATAGGAAAGCACTCAGGATAGTGCCAGGCACCTGATGAACAAGAACTATGATTGTGCCATGCACATGGAAGCTTAATTATGTTGTCTTATTTTATAAATTACCATCAAACACTTGTGCAGAGCTATGTGGTTTTCAAAGCCATTTCTGTCTGTTAATTCATTGGATCCACACAATCATCCTGTCTTCTATTTTTAGCGTTTTACTGTAGTTCCTCTAAAACATAAGTCATCTCACTCTTATTGGATACAACTGTCCCCAATTTTCTGTGTGTTCTCCTTTCTAATTTTCCCACCCCTAGGAAATCCCTAGCATAACAATTCTGGGACCATTTTCTATTAATATCAATTTTCAGATTACAGCAATATGATGTCTGTTTCCTAATTTAATTAGGTGATTCCTGTTATTAGTACCTACATGTTCATTATTTTTCATTTAGCATGTTTTAATGCACCAAAGGAAAGAGAGACTCCAGCTGGAGACCCGGGGGGGGGTCATGGATGGTCCCTCCACCTGCAGGGGGTGGAGGGACCCAGGCAATCGGGCACAAGGAGGAAGTAGGTGCTGGAGAGCTGCAGGCTAGGGGTTCTACAAGGCTCCAGTGAGAGAGGGCGGGGACAGATCAACTCTCACTGCGGAGACAGGACTCACAGTGGGGATCCTCAAGGTCAAGGTCTCCCAGGCAGTTCAAAAAAGAGCGTCCTTTCACCCTCTCATATACACACAGCAGAATCTGAAGCCAGCATCACCAGTACCCACCAAACCCATTTTTCTTGAGGTGTCCAGACATGAAAACCACAGTTTTGACTTTGTGTCCTTCTGGCACCTGCTGGCCGATCCCCAGATGGGTCTCCATGGCCTGCGCACAGCTGCAGGGGGCACTCTTCACGCTGTGTTCTAAGGTAGTGTTGAACACTGTGAGTGGTGACTCCTGCCTTGTGCAGAGGGCCATCTGTGTCCCTGGGCCCTAGCACCCCCTCAATCCACCCGCTACCTTAACAGCTGGCACAGTGATGGCTGGATTGGCCCAAAACATGCTGTGGACATCAACAAAGAGAAAGAGGCAGGCCACGAAGGGCTGTGCCCTGACTGTGAGCATGGTATGTTGTAACAAGGAGGAGACATCCCAGGACATCTGAAAACCTACTGGGTGGCTTTGCCCAGAGTGAAACTGCCTCTGCTATAGCCCTGGAGTGGCAAAGTGAGGGCAGGTGTGCAACACAATGCCAGTGAGCTTTGGGCTCTGTGCAGCAAGACAGTTGGAAGACACTGCAGGTGTGTTGTTTAGAAACACTGGGTTTCAAGAGTCCCAGCCCTGCTGATTTTGCAATGATATATTGCCAGCTACTTAACAGGATGGATCACTGCAATTACATGTCACTTCTGATATTCACAGTCACAACAAGGATGTGTCAGCCTCACAAGGTTTGTAGGAAATATATATGATGTTCCGCAACGCTGTTAGAAAACGGTTTCAGGAAACAGACTCGAGAGGATTCCAATAAAACCCACCTGCCTGGGGAAAGTAGAGGTGCCATGGAAACTGGTGGGGCTGGGCTGCTCCCTTGCCCTGGAGAGGATGTGGGCTTTAGAGAGCCCAGCCCCAGGAGCTCAGGGCTTGCTGCAAAGGAACGAGGACAGTGGCGGGCACTGCACTGCCATTTACTCTGTCCCCTCACTTGGGTGACCTGTTGGGAGCCTCTCAGAAGTCACCCCTGGGGCTCTGGCCCACCTAGGCTGTTGGTCCTGACCTGTGGTACCGGAGCTCCAGGGGATACATTTGGACAAAGAAAGTGACTGAAGAAGCCAGGCAAGCCTGCTATCACAGTGTGGCTTTCAGCAGCACACAGGCAGGGCTGTGTCTCTGGAGTCACAGGACCCAGAACGAAGGACACACTATTCCAACTCTCCCTCCGGGGGACCAAATCAAGAGCTCTGGAGTTCACCAGACCCACGGGCATAGGGCACTGGCTCGTTGATTTCTAGCTGTGAGACAGTGGGTGAAATGCCCCACAGTGTGTGGCTGGGAGAGAGACCCTGGCTCCAGAGTCTCCCCCAAACCCACTTGCTGCCTCCAGTGGAGGTCGGCTCACAGCTCCCTTCCTCCAGAAGTCTTCCCAACTCCTCCAGCTCTTATGTGCAAGCCTGTTTTGTCCTGTAAGTGTCCCAAAGGTGAGTTTGTCTCTCCCTTAGGACCCCCTGAGGCAAGGTCAAGTCTCCCCCCAGGTCCCCCAGATTGGAACCCTCTAGGCAAAAGCCTGGGTCACCTTTTTCCTTGACCCCTAGATCCTGAGCTACCAAGAGCAGACTCAATCCAATCTTCCTCCACCCACCCTTCCTCTTGGCTGTAGCTCTCATCCCCCGATGCATGGCCAAGTGGCAGGATCACAGAGGTCTCTGCACAGGTGAGCACACACAGGTCTCTTCCCTCTACCGGCGAACCCAGCAACAAAGCTTGATTCTCAGCTTGGACATTCAGATACCAGGGCATACGGGAAGCTTCCAGGGCAAATCTCAGTGTCCTGCGCTGGGAAGGCGGGGCAGACATGAGTCTACTGAGATGCCAGCTTCCCTCCCAGGTGGGGCTCCTTCCACCCTGAACGGCCTAGCACACTGTCTTTGGGTGTGAGAGTGAAGAGGAAGATGCAGGGGCGGGGAGGACAGAGAAGGAGTCAAGAGCTAACTCCATGAGCCCTACCAAGCAGTTCAGATGCTCTAATCCCCGAATGGACCACCTGGCCTCTTGCCCTTGCCCTCAGACCTCTCCCAACCTGTCTGCTTACCACGGTGAATGGGACCCCCAGCCCCCATCTATCCCAGACAGCAGCCTGGAGTCCTCCTGAACCAAGACCTCTCCTCATCCTTCTCAGTCACCAACTCTGCACCCAGCCCCCTTGGTGGCCCCGAATTCAGCCTTTTCCTGTCCCCATCTGCCTTAGCCCTTGGCATCTCTTCTGCATTACTCACACCTCTTACCCCAAGCTGGTCTGTTTGGGTTGGTCCTGTCTCCCACACTGCTTCCTGTCCATAGCTATAGGACCTGTGGCCACTAGGATGATCTTTCTGATGCCTCCTTCTCAGTCCAGAGGCTCCAGAGTTTCTCATCACCTGGGGTGAAGGCTGGCTCCTCTGTCCTGCACCAAGGATACACTGGGCCTAGGACCTGGCTGTGTCTTCAGCCACGGGTCACTTTCCAGCCTTGAGCCACTTGGAGTTCTCCATAAGCTACACGCTGTCCTGCCTCCAAGCCTCTATCCATACTGCTCTCTCAGCCTAGACCATGGATACCGGGGGTCCCAAGTGTTGGGGAGCAGAAAGGCAGCTGCCTAAAGCACATCTCACCTCTGGAGCCCAGAAGCTGTGTGGCTTTGGGCATTATTCTTAACCTCTCTGGCCTCATTGTTTCCATCTTTCAAATGATATAGTAGTAATTAACTTATGCAGGTTTAAAGTATTAAACACACATTAAATGCACTGAAAGTACTTGTGGTAGTGCCTGCCACGTCATAAAGGCCCTGCCGTGCTCAGTAGTAGTACTGTCACTGCTTCTGTGTTGCCCTGGCGAGCACACAGCATGCTGTCTGTAAACAGAAATCATGCATGAGAAGAACTGTATGCGCTGAAACACATAAAGTGCTTAGCACAAGACCTGACACATGGTGAATGCTCAATTTGCTTATTATTATTATCTTAGAATGCCCTTGTACCCAACAAGAAATACTCCACTGCAAGCCATAGACTGAGAAGACCCAGAGGCCATCCAGTCCCTTTGTCTATACCAGGGGTCCCTGAGGAGGGAGCTCTGCTTGTCCCCTAGGGCTGTCACTCCAGCATCACATCCACAACCTTGAGTCCAGCAAATAGCCAAGAGCTTTAAACATGGAGTGGTCCCACTGCAAGAAAACTCACTCTGCAAAGCCAAACATTAACAAAAAAGCAGAACGATTTATAGTATGTGCAACGGAATCTGTAGCAACAGAACCTATATCATCAGGTCATATTTTTACGTAACAATCAATCCACCATTCCCTTTGGTTTCATGGGTCACTAACAGTAGCTCATGTGGCCCCATTAAAACAAAATCCATCCCACTTAAAAGGACGCAGAGAAATGATAAAATGAGATCAAGGCCTCTGTGCAAACACCTCATGAATGGACACACCTAGGCATGATCATTGGTGACTCTCAGACAGACTTGAGCCTCCTGACAGAACACAGAACCACATATGAATTCTTGTTCCCCAAAAGAAAACAAAAGCAAAACTACCCAATCTAGGTCCAAGCAATTTGCAAGATTTACCTAATTATAGAGAATGGAAAGAATAATGAAAAGATTGAATGCTAGTAAATGGGTCCAATCAATGAAATTCCAGTTGTGGGAAATTCTACACGACCCATGACCTGGTTTCCTTAAATAAATAGCCAGAGAAAAATGAAGAGGCCGAAAGAATCTTCAGGATGAAAAGGGACTTAACAGGCTTGCTAGCCAACTTCAATGTATGGCTTTGTCTGAATGTTGGATAAAACAAACTGGAAATAAAGGTATTTTATATTTGTGAGACAATTAGAAGTTTGAATATTGAGTAGATATTTAATGATATTATGGAACTGTTGGATGGTTTAGTGGTAATGTTAAAAAAAGGAGTTCTTATCTTTGAACAGAGAAATGTATTGAAACATTTATGGCTGAACTGATCTGAAATCTTATAAGTTTTTTTGTTATTGTTTTTTTTTTTTTTCTTTTTGGTACCAGGAGTTGAACACAGGACCTTGCGTTTGCCAGGCAGATGTAATGCTGCTGAGCTACACACCCAGCCCTGGTATAAGTTTTTATCTTTTTATTTTGTGTACTAGGGATCAAACTCAGGACACTGCGCTTGCGAGGCAGGCGGAGGCACCACTGAGGTAAATCCCCAGCCTCCTGGTGTAAATTTTTAAATCGAGAAGGAAGGATGAGGTGGAGTATGGCTTGGGTCAGGCTGGCCAGATTGGGGGCGCTGGGTGACAGATACAGGGAGTTGAGCATACTATTCTAATCTGCCACTATTCTAGTCAAACTCTCCATAGTAAAGCCTTCACAGAGAGGCAGTTCAGAGTTCAGTTTGACCAGCTGAATGTGGACCCTGCCTTCTGCAGCCCCTAGAGCCATGTGGTGGGGTTTTTTTGTTTGTTTGTTTTATCCTCAGTTCTGGCCTGGCCTCTGAGTCTTTCCCTGGGAGGTGAGGTGAACCTTGTCTCTGGTCAAGAAGGGAAGCTTCCGAGGGCAGAAGCACCGGCCTCTGACCCAGCACAATCGGAGACTGGCAGGTGACTGTAACTGCAAAGGTAGAATTCTCTGATACACAGGAAAAATCTAATCTCAATACTTAGATCAGTTAACAGGCAGCTCTTTTTCAGAAAGATTGATTTAAAATATAGCAAAAACTGTTTTAAATATGATCCAACTTACCAACGTCGACAACTCTTTAAGATTCCACCTAAAGCATGAGCCTTGTGGGAAGGCCTGGCTGGCCCGTAAGATTTTTCTGGCAGTTAACACTTGAAAGCTGTAGAAGCTCTGACCCACACCAGACCCCCAGGGAGTAGAAGCAATGACAAACTCCTAGCACCTTCTCAAGGCGATTCCTGAATTTTCATGTGCCCGTCTTCCTTCTCCTACCTTTGTCATGCAACAGATGGCAGATCCTAAAGAATTCGGTCCGTTCCCAGGAAAATGTGTGCTGCCACGTGAGATTTCCTGGGTAGACTGGTACCCCCTGAGGGGCCTTGCCTGATCCAGGTGGCGAGGCAGCCTCCCTCATCTGCACCTCCCTTGCACAGAAGCCCACAAGGAGAAGTCTCGCTGGGGCCCTTGGGGCCACCCAGCCGTGCGACTGGACACATATACTTTGTAAGCACTGGTTTCCAACAGATAAATGTAATCAAGGTTTATATGCTCAGAGAAGCCAACAGGATGGGATTGTTTCACTCGAAAGATCAGAAGAAAATTGTAACTAATGTTGTGGAAAATTACTTTGATATTGCTTTCTTGGTACCGAATCACAATTAGGCTGCTGTGAGAAGTACAGGGAAAGAATAAATGAATAGTAACAAATCAACACAAACAGCTTGTGTCAGGAGTACTTTGCTCAGGGAAAGTAACGTAAGCATTACTTAAAGTTTTACGACTGTGTTTGGTGTGATTTACAAAGAACATCCAGGATGCCCATCCTATGGCACGTGGCACATGGTGAGGATGGCCCACCAGCTTTCACCAGCAGCAGTACATGGCTCAAGATCCATGCGTGCTGCTCACCTGCTTGGCCTTGCTTCGTGCCATCCTACAGGCACTGTCAGCCCGAGGCTCCGATCTGTCTGAGGGCACCAGGACAACCCAATGTCCTTTTCCTCCGCCCACCTATAATCCATGTACCTGGCACCTGGGCAGCTATGCAAGCTCGAGTTAGAAGCTCTGCCTGCAAAGCAAGTGCTGCTTTGCCAGCAGGCTGCAGCATGGCAGAGCACATATTGCGGCCACCGCAGCACCATCTCCCCCAGGACTGTACGACCTGTCCCAGAAGTGCCCACACACCTGTCCACCACAGTGTCTTCTCTCCCTGGCTGTTCCCCCACAGAATTCAGGACAGAGGACACCTGAAACCTCTGTCCGTGTGAGCACCTGCAACCGAACACACCAGGACACACCCTAAGGATGCAGGACACCCTTTATCCCAAGCAGCTCTTGAGCGTCCTTTCCCCGAGTTTGCTCTGCACGGATGACATGCAGCCACAGGGACCGGTTCTCGTTCTGCCCTGCTGGTGCTGTCCAGTGGAATCCTGCCAGGATGACGCAGTGTTGTCCACTATTTTAGGGCTCCTGAGAGTCTGCAAAGTCCCCAGAGGAGCCAGCTTGGTCACACACACTTGCTTCCTCACAAGCCAAGGAGCACACCAACTTTTTCAACAGCCACCAGCTATGGGGTCAGGCAGGAGATGCATCGGCACTGGGCTCACCCACTGTCTGCTAGGCCCGTTGCTGTGGCTGCTTCCTGCTCATTCTCTGATGAAAGGTGCCACTCTTAGGCCTCCCACACATGGGGCCTCTGGAAGCAGCTTCCAGACCCAGGTGGACTTTGACCTCCTTGTGGTCTTTCTCCCTCCCTCCCGGTGCCTGCGTCCTTCAGTCTGGCTCAGGGCCACACCTCATGGGTTATCTCTGTTTGCAGAAGCAAAACAATTCAGGCCTGAGGGTTGCAGAGAAAGGCATAGCTCTTCGCTGAGAGCCTGAGACAGGAGGCTGAGGATGGGGCTGGGGAGGATGCCAAGGGGCTGCAGCATGAGAGCAGGTGTTCCTAGGCCATGCACTCTCATCCCCTGCTACAGGAGACAGGCAGCGCAGCACGAAAAGTTGTCTGCCTAAGTATCCCCCAGTGACTTTCACCCCATCCCTGGCTCAGAGTGCTGAGCGAGTAACTGCGTGTACATGCAAGTGTCCCTCGGGAGGAGGGGTATCTGTGGGGTGCAAGTGTATCTACATCCTAGAGAATGTTGACTTAGGAGGGGTTTTCAGGGACCCTCCTTTTACAGAGGTCACTGCTGAGACAGACTGGTGCTTGGACCTGGACACCTGCTTTTCTCTCAGTCCAAAGCAGAGCACTCCCTGGCCCTGGCTCCATGCTTACGACTTCCGGCCCTCCCCAGTCCAGCGGTGGATGCCTTGCACAGCTCCCTTTTCCATTCTGCTTGCTTGAGATTCCAGAATCACCTTCCTGTTCTTACCTCACAGCCATCCGCCTGTCCCTGCCAGATCCTGGTGACCAACGGAGGATGCTCTTCTTCTCCAGTGGGTCATAAGGCATAGGGGGAATGGGGGGCAACAGGGGTGGATCCTGGCTGCATAAAGCCAGTAAGTGGCCCAAGCCATTCTGTCCAAGCCACAGAGGCCAGATTTAAAGGCCTCCTATGGCTCCTAGAGCAGGGAAACTGAATCACATTTGGAGTTCACTCTCTGATGTCCTAGTGTAGAAAAGGCCCCAAGGGGTGGCAGAAATTCCCTAAATCTGAATTTCACCAAAGGCAACAAGTGACAAAATCTCAACATCATCCCCAAGTGGGGCCTTCCTGCCGCTATGGAGCACAGACGCCAGGGCCCTGAGGCTGACAGTTGGACACCAGACAGAACATTTCTACACTGACACCAATGCCTGCCAGGGGGAGGCCAGGACCCCTCCTCTGCCTTCTGGGGCTCTCATCCCCCAGGCTCAGTATATCAGAGTGGCCATGGAGGTCACTCTGGCAGGTAAGCAGGGAGCCAGCGACAGCAGTAGCAAGTGCAAGGGCTCACCTGGCACCTGTTGGGGGTCGAGCTCTGTGGGGTCCTGTAGGCTGATGAAGAGGAGGAGGCCTGCAGCTCCAAACAGCAAGATGGACGAGAACATGCAGACCAGCCGCATTGTTCCAGGTAGCAGGGTCACCCAGGGTGCACTCCAAGGTTACCTCTCTGGTGTGAGAGGTGCGTTCTTCCTTCATTGTCCACACCAGACATCCATCAGGGCGTGACCTACAGACAAGAGAGGGCAAAGAATCATTTCCAAGTTGTAGGGTTTCCAGATGTAGGTCCAAGTCACTGCAGTAACCAAGTATAAAATCCTTGGGTCCCTCACCACGTCCTGGGGACTGCTCAGGTGCATACCCTTCCATCTTCCAAGCCTAGGGAGGCTGGAGGAAGTCCTGTTGCCACCTGTGGCCAGGACATTGACCTCCTGCCAGGGTCTCCTGTGTCTGCCCTCCCTGCAAAATCATGCAGACACATTTTCTGGAAGCTGCGGAAGTGACTTGAGATCCACAGTTGGTGACCAATTTATACCTCCCTGCTCCCTGAGCCTCCGAAGGAGTGTGTGTGTTTCCTGTGCAGAGGTTAGGCACCAGGGAAATATAGGTCCTGGGAACTAACTAGTCGGGTGGACAGATCTGCCTCCACCCTGGATCCCCTCCACACGATGCTGGAAGTGAGGGCTTTGAGAAGGAGCCTTTCAGAACCAGGGGATGTTCAAGAGCAATCGGGTTCCTCCCATACCAGGCAGACCTGTCCTCACTAACTGACCGACAGACGGGCAGGAGGGATTCAAGTCCCACTGCAGAGCCACACCGGCGGGAGCAGAAGCTCTGGCCAGACCTTGGTTGTTCCAGTGCTCGAGCCCCTTGGCCTGGGCAGTCATACCTGCAGTTTTCAGATCCCAGGCTCAAAGGCTCAAAGGTTCAGAAGCTGAATACTAACACCTCCTGTCCTTGCTGTTCTGGCCCCAGCAGACCCAGAGCAAGTCCATGTGATTTGTCCCTCACTCCGAAGGGCAGAAGAAATGCCCAATGCCCTAAAATACCAATGAGGGACTCCCACCTGGGCTAGGCTATGGACCAAGGGAGGGGCATCTGAAGGCCATCTGCCCACAGGAAGTACATCAATTCCTGCAGTGGGCTGGAGACGGGTAGGATGGGTGCTGAGGAGTAGCAGGTATCTATCTCAGGGACCTCCTTCTTGAAGCAAGTCCTTCTGTCCCTGGCCCTTCACCTGGCTCTACTGGCCTAAACCTAGGAATACTATCTCATTTCCACCCCACTGCCACCCTAGCACAGGGAAATGCCCCAAGGGATGCTGAGGCCACCAGGGCAGCTCCCAGCCTCTAAGATTTCATTAGGCCGGTCTGGTCCAAAGCCAGATGTACAGCTCAGTGCAAAGTCATTTCCCTGCCAAGGCCCTGAGTCACAGAGGAAGCAGCCCCCCCCCCCCCCGCGGTTCCTCACACCCCACATGACGT
>NW_022900931.1:56163421-56164433 GCF_012274545.1 Fukomys damarensis
CCTGCAGAGCATGTGGCAGAAAGAAAGTGATGAAAAGAGGGCTGTCCCTCCTTCCCTGCCCAAGAAAGAATTCCCAAGAACTATACTGTTTCTCAGAAAAGCTCAGGGGCTGAGGAGTATAAACTGCAGGTTTGGGTTTCTCCCCTCTGCAGTCTCTGTAATTATTTTTTCACTCAGTTAACTTTAATTAACCTGCCTCAGGCCTTTATGCGCATGGCCCTGGGCTCCCTGGACTGTGGCAGAGTAGGTGGTTCCCACGACCTCCCAGCTTTTATGTTTGGAAGGCAGCACTGAGCTGGGCTCATTTAATATCTGCTGCTGGCTCCAGGGTTTCAGGCAAGTCCCGACCTCAGTGCAGTGGCTCTCCCCGCACCCCAAGACTGCAGTTTCCTGCTATCAAAGAGGGGCCACACCTGCCCTGCTCATAGTGGGTGAAGATGGACCACTATACATCCTTAAAGGCTCAGACTGGGAACTCCTCAGGAAGCAAGGCCTCTGGCTCTGTAGTGTCCCTGGGTGAGACTGTCCTGTGGGTCTGATTCAGAGTCCTGCAAAGACACAGGTGCACAGTGCAGATTCCAGGTTTACAAGGCTAGGCTCAATGCTGCTGATAGTGCACCTTGATACCCTACAGGCCCTGGAGCCCTTCCCTCAGTGATGACAGGCACAGCATGCAGTGTCCCAGGCCCAGCAGGACCAGCCCTCAGCTCCTGGGAAAGTAAAAGCGGCTACTGAGGGGTTGCTGTTCTCTCTCCCATCCTTATTTTAGTCCCTCAAGCAGCTGGCTTAGCCCCTTGGGATGCCCAGGCAGCGCTGAAAAGGAATGGAAATGACATTAAAAACTGATGCAGTGGAAGCCAGACTTTCAGACAGGGAGTGGGTGAGGCAGTTCAAGTTCTCTCTCTCTCTCTCTCTCTCTCTCTCTCTCTCTCTCTCTCTCTCTCTCTCACACACACACACACACACACACACACACACACACACACACCCCCGCAACCGACCAGCGCCGGCG
>NW_022900931.1:56164509-56187449 GCF_012274545.1 Fukomys damarensis
CACACACACACACACACCCACACCCACACATTCCAGCCATAGACTGGAGCAGGTGCATGTGCACTAACACGTACACACATTCACGCTTGGGTGTGTGCTGCTGAGCGCCTGCATCCACCACTGAGGATTCCTAGACAGTCCCCCATGCACAATGTTGGTACCCTTCCTACAGCCCCAACGGCCTCCTGAGTCAGAAGCCAATTCGATCAAAGGTGAACAGCCTTTGACGTCAAGACACTTCGTAAGAGGGAGACAGGAATGGAGAGAGAAAGGAGAGAAGGAAGGACAAGTTATGGCAAGCACACAGAGCTGCCAGTGGCCAATAAATGTCCCCCAGTATCGGCCGAAATACTATCTAACAAACAAAGGCAGCTCAGAAGCACATGTGATTATCATCTTGTTTGTTTAGTAGCTGGTGCTGCAGAAAGCTGGTTGGTTCCCTCACCTCCCTAATCTGTCACACTGTCAGATCACTTGAGCCAGAACAGACTTCCCTTGTCAATGACTAAAAGGGTCCTGCAGCCACAATCTGTCCCAGCTTTCTGAACACTGCATGAGGGAGTCCTGTACCTTCACATGGGCAGGAGAAGCAGCTATGTAAGTTTGTCATTTCCCAGATTCTCAAGAGAACAAGCACTCTGTCCACACTCAGGGAGCTTTTGTTAGAGCCACTCCTGGCTTCCCCATTCAGCCCTCACACCCCTAACTCAGCCTTTCCCTCTTGAGCCCTTCTCTGTTTGTTCTCACCAGGGACCATCTGAGCAACTCCTAGTTCCATGCATTCAGGAACCAAAAGGCCAGCCCTTCCCCTGGGTGGCTCTCAGTCTGGCTTGGTCTACAATGCCCAGGAAGGGGCCGAAATCCTGGATTCTACAGAACCTGACTTCCTCCAAAACTGGGGAGTGGACAGGAGGTCCCCACCAGATCGGAGATGTGTACTATAGAGAGGATGCACCTCTGATTCCCAGTTTCCCGAGGGTTCTTTTCTTCAAAGTCCCAAGGCATTTTCAAGACAATGGGGATGCCAATCCAAAGCCCACTCTTCTCCCTCTCCTTCGAGTCCAGCCGTACGTGGGCAGTGGATGTCATCATCTGACACAGGTGGGGTCCTGCCTTCCCTGGAGCCCCGATAACACATCCACAGGCTTCAGCTCCCACCTGGGACGGCCCCACACTCACTCGCCAACCGCAAAGCCACACTCTGCTCCAGTGACAGGTGACATCTCTCCCGCTCTCCCTTCCAGGACCAACAGACAATAAGGACACTCAAATTACTGGGGGCAAATAAGGGAGAGGCATAGAGCAAGAAAAAAACACAGCCCTGTTGAGTTTCCAGAGGCTCCCACCCTCCTCAAAATTCCAAGTCCTCCCAGGGGCTTCTCTCCCTGAGGCCAGAATGGCATCACCAGTTTTAACTTTAAGGAAAACATAAAAAATAAAAAAAGAGGACGATGAGGAAAAGATCCAATTAATCTTGCAAACACCTCCTGGGACACAGGGCAGGGCCAAAGATTCCTCCCATTTCCTTATTTATTTGATTTAAAAATTGTCTCTTCAGGGAAATTGACTTCAGGGCACAAGCAAGGACTTGGGAATTCAGCCAAAACACACGCACCTCCAGTGGCGACAGCCGGATGCACGGACAGCTCCAAGGACACGCTTGGCTGCAGCTGCTCCAAGGCCTGGACACTTGCCCCAGTCACCCAGAGGACCCTCTGGCTGTGGGGAGTCACCCTCCACATGCCGGCTCCAAGCAGCTGGGTGCACCCACGTGGTCGGCCGGCCTTGGGCCCGGCAAAGTTCTCTGTCCCTCTGTCTCCTCCTCACACGGGCAGACGCTAACAATGACGTCCCTCCCGGCTGAGGGCTCCAGGAGAAGCTGCTCGGGAGAGAGGCTGCTATGGCAACTTGAGGAGAATGGAGCCAGGCACTGCCGTCACCTTGAATCCGGCACTGTACCTCCTGCCACCGCAGCACAGGGGTCCCGGAGCTCAGCTCTCCTTGCTGCAGCCGGGCACTGGTGGATGACCTCGGCTTCTCTCCTCAGCCTGCCGGCCTTGGGAACTCATCTGCTGCTCGCTGATCGGAGCACACAGCCCAGTCCCCAGAGAACACAACCTCCATCTGTTTTGTCAGGCTAGTTCTTCGGTGTGCCGCTCCGGCTTACTTCTGAGATAGGGCTCTTCTTGATTTCAGCTCATTAAAATCCTGCAGCTAATTACACCGCTCTAACGGTGGCGGCGGCGGCAGCAAACTCTGGGACGCGTCCCTCCAGTTTTTATGCATAGGCATAAAGTTGCAGTGTTCTCCGAGGATGACGGATGGCTGGGAGTCTCAGACTCTGAGGCAGGGCTGCAGACTCAGAATTGCTCTTAGGATCAGCGCAAGGCTCAGGGTCGCTGGCCTGGGTCCTGAAATCCCCAGGACCCAGGCTCTGGGACAAGCAGGTCTTCCAGGCTGCACCCTGCTTAGGGTTTGGCAATTTGCCCACCATCCACTCACCGCCTGTTACAAGGTAGGGTTCCCTTCAATCTTGCTACGCTTTCTGCAGGGCAGAGAAAGGGCCTCTTAGGCTGGAGGCCAAGGCATAAATCAGGTTCAAACGCCCTCAAAGCCTCATTCCTACAATCCTCCTCGGAACAGTGCAGCCCAGCCTTCCACCAACCTGCAGTCACAGAACCGCAGTGACAAGGTCCTGAGATCCCCAGGCCATTGACTGCTACTAGCATTAGAACCACAGCATGGATACTATCTCTGCAGGTACAGAAAGTGAGTCCTTCCTCTCCCCAACCTGGGCAGTCTGGAATGCCCACTCAGCACCCCAAATCCCCTGACTCTGAGAGCTTGGGTGCTGGCCCTTCCCCGCGCATGGACTGCACTTACTGCCAGACTCAGACAGAGCCTGGAGAGCTGCTTCAAAGCCTCTGCTCATCTTTGTATTCCCAGCACTTAGCACAGTGCCCGGCACAAGGAAGGTGATCGATAACCTCTGCTGCATGTGGAAGGAGCCTGAGTTAATAGATGGAGGTGTTGGGGGCCATCAGGAGGGAGGCACTCCATGAAGTTGGAATTTTAAAAAGGTCATTGATGTTTCAGGGAGCTGTGGGTTTGTTTTGATCAGGTCTGGGTTGGAATCTGGTCCCAAGAGCAGCCCAATCTGAAGACAATAGAAGGGGCAGGAAGTGAGACCCTCTCTACCACCCCCTGCAGAAATCTAACAGCTTGATAACACCCAAGGCATGTTCTCTACCAGGATGGCACTTTGTGCCCTCTGGTTGTATGTGAGATTGCAAGTCATGGCACTTGAAGGCTAATTTAATTTTACAGGTAAACATGGACTCTATCTCTCTATGTACACGTATATCAACATTCATAATAGATGCACAAACAAATACATAAGTCATTTATCTGCCATAAAACCGATTATCTCCAAAGCTCTCAAGTACAGTGAAATGCCAGCAAACCCCCAAACAAAATTACAGCTTGAATGTATTGATCAAAAGTCAATGAAAACAACACATGGGTGAGGCTGGAAGACATATGCTAAGTGAGACGAGCCAGTCACAACAGGATAAACACTATATGACTCCACTTACAGGAGGTACCGGGAGATATCAAATTCCCAGACGCAGCAAGTAGAAGTAGAGGTTACGCAGGGCTGCAAGGAAGGGTGGGAGTTACAGGTACTGGGAAGAATATTTTAGTCTGGGAAGAAGAAAAATTTCTGGGGATGGACAGTGGTGGTGATTGTATAACAATATGAATGTACTAAATGCACACTTAAAATGGTTAAATTAGTAAATTTTATGTTATATGTACTTTACTACAATAAAAAGAAATCAACAAAAGCAGCCTGAAACAAGCACTGAATATCATGGAACAGGCACCAGACTGAGAGGGGATTCCAGGTACTGGGCTTGGCATTTCTTCCAATCAGTTGTGGGACTCTCAAGACTTGATTTGTCTTTTCTCAGAATCAGTCATTGTCCCAAACTGCCACTGTAGATGAGTTCCCAAGGCCCTTCCAGCTCTAGTGTGAGACAAATGTCTCACAACACAGAAAGGCAGCTTGTGAATTTCATTTACATGATGCCCCTTCAGGCAGAGCCAGTGGTCCTCTGGAGACAGTGTCCCTCACTCTCACCTGCCACCTGTCTCTCACCATGGATCTAGGTCACTGCCAATCCATAGCCCCAGGAAGGCTGCCAGGAGCGTGACCCAGAGTTCCACACCCTGAGAAGTGATGTTTCAAAGAAAGCTGGATCGCTATGGACCAAACGAACCCTGCCAAGCTTTTCTGTCCTTTTTTGAGGAGTCTAATTCCCTGCTACAAGTATCTAGCTGGAATTGCATTAATGGATTCTTTCTGATCTGCACAGCCATGTTTGTTTGCTGGAGACCTACCTGGTACAGGTGAGTCCAAACTGAGGTTACCCACTATTGAGGAACTCACCTACCCTCAGCTTAGTGGGGACAGTGTCCCATTTAATGATAGAAATCATTTTGAGGCAGAAATTTAAATAGAGTGAATGATGGAGGACCCTACTGTATCCACAGCCACGCTTTTCATTTAAAAATCTTTAACTTTTAAAGAATTTAAAGGGCAAATAAGGACCTGAGTGGTAACGGAGATATACTCTGTTTTGACTGCATCAATGTCAATATTCTAATTGTGATACTGCACTACAATTTTGTATGGTTTACTATTAGGGAAACTGTAATAGGCATATTTAGTCACTGAGATTCACAGGTTTTTTATTGTATTCTTTATTGAAATTATATATGAATACATAATTGTCTCAAAATAAAACATTTTTAAAAGTTAAGAACTTAAAAAATAAAACCACTGGCCTTTCAGCTCACGCATAACGGAAACAAATTCTAATGCTGTACACATAAATAATGGATAACCATTTTCATACATCAGCACCATCCCTTGTTGTATAAGAAACATTTTAAAGTTAAGGGACTACACCTTTAATAGGAAAATTTGATGTGTTAGCAACTGCTGGTTGATCTTTGTGCATTTCCCAATTGCAAATTGCACTTTAAAACGCAAACAATTATTAATATTGATTTGGACTAAAACAATATTGAATTTCAATATATTTCCAGCTCTTTTATGAATTACCTTGTGGATACGTGGTGATTATGATAGAAGAGTATTTGCATGCTCAATTTCTTTTTGGTGAGGATCCTTGAAGAAGGCTGACGTGATCCGTGGATAATGAACTTCACAGGGATAAGACTGGCTCCGGCGCCCCAGCCAGCATCTCAGATTTAGTTGCAGCACAGACTTTCAGGGCCACTTTCCTCTCTGGGTTTTTTTCCAAACTCATTTTATAGAACATAGGTTATAAACACAGGTCAAGGTCTAGAAAAGGCTTTCAGTTTGTAGCGAAAGGAAAGGGACAGGAATAGATATCATCGTGCTTTGTTAATGTTGCAGGCACTACACTGGATACTATAGAAACGTCCCATTTAGCTTTCGCACAATAACCTCTTGAAGTGAAAAATCATTACCCTTACTTGTCACAGGTTTGGTTCTGTGTGAGGAGATGCTGAGATGGAGTTTGGGGGTGCGAGGTGTTTATTAAGGACTCACACCTGGGAAGGAGGAGAGGAAGGGAGCTGCTGTAGGCAGGAGAGGCCCTGGGGTAAGCATTCCCTGCCCAGGCGTCCTCCGTGGGCAGAAATGGCTGGATCTTTATGTCTTCAGCTTCCTTCATGGCCACATGGGGTTGCCCAGGGCAGGGTATGACCTCAGCTGAGGCATTGTGCTCCAGCTGAGCCAGATCCTGAGGCAGCTGACAGCTGAGTGTATCTGCTGACCACATGTCCTGTGGGTCCTCACTGGAAGGAATCTCAGCAGCGTGTCTCCAAGTCCACCTCTCTGTTTTCACAGGGGACCAAATTAAGACCCAGGGAGACTAAAAATGCCAAGGTGACACAGTAAATATGAGCCGCCCCCAATCTGCCTGGCTTGAATCCTGTCTCGTCCATCCCAGCTACTGCTTTTTCAAATCAGACTGTCCTGACCTTCAGTTACTGAGATCTGAAGGTTTGGGAGTCTCCAGAGGAATATGCAGGAAGTTTGTCTGTGTAAGCAAATGCACTCTCCACTCACCCTGCTTCCTCCACCAGCACCCCTGCAACACACATGCAGGCGTGTCCAGATGCACATATCTACAGGCACACCTGTCAGGGCACCTATCTCGTTGCTAATAGAAGATAAGGAAATGGATTATTTGGGTTAAAAACTCCCTTAACAGTACAGTCTGGGAACCATCTCCCTCCATTAAGAACTGCTAGAATTTGCCAAGAGTAGCCCAGGATGCAGGATGCTGTGTGGCCGAGGCCTCCTTTCACTTTTAGAAAGCACTGAGCTATTCACATTTTCCAGCTGCTCCAACATCCACAACCACAGCAGGGAAAATTACAGGGAGGGAAAAATTGCATATTTACTCCTCAAAATTGAAAGTTGGGGTGTAATATGGATAGAACGGAGTGTGTGAGTAAACCTAGAGAGCCCTGGCCCCTGGCAGGGTGCATCTGTACCCTAGCTGCCAACAGAAATCCAGACTCTAGAGGAGGAGAGAATAGCAAAGATGTCTGGCTTGCTTCCAGGGAATCCCTTTCCCTGTGGCTGGCACAAGGAAGCCCCAGAGGATTTGTCTTTGTGTACCCAGCTGCCAGTAATGCCTGGCAGAGTAGGTGCTCAGGCAACGTGTGGTGAGCAGAGACCTAGGGGTGTGAAGGGGAAGAGAAAGCCCCACACACTGCAGCTAGTGGGTCCTTTCAGGTGAGGTTACTTGGATCCAGTAAGTGTGTTCCATTCCCCTGTGGAAGGTGGCTCCAAGAGTGACACACATTCTTGGCACCCACCAGTCCAGTGTGATTTTCCCTAGAGCTCACCTCTGAAGAGGCTGGTTTCTTCCAATCTGCAGGCTCAAAGCCTAAGAATATGGCAGAATAATCAAGTCTCCTGGCCCTCTCCCGCTTGCTCTGTGGCAGTTTCTCTCAACCACCAGGACAAGGTGAGGGCTTTAGTGACGTGGAATTAAGTGATCAGGCTTTCAGTGACCTGGCTGTGCATGAGGAAGCCTGCCTTCTCCATGAACCTCGGCTCCACATCTCCTTCCAGCTAACATACTCTGTTCCAAGCCTCCTCAGCTCCTTTGACCCCCTTCTTTCCTCACAGGATGTTGGACACTCAGAACTGACGGCCCCCCTATCCTTTCTCCCTTTGCCCCACATCCACCTGGAGACTCGGCCTTCTGAGCAGAGACCCCGTTTCTTTTTTTTGTTCATAGGGCTGCACAAACTCAGCACTGATGGGCTGGACAGCTCCCCGCCTCTGCACCAATGCCACTCCACCTCCATTTAAGGGAGGTGGGCATAGTGGCATGTACCTGCAATCCCAGAACCTGGGAGGCTGGGCTACATAGTGAGTTCAGGACCAGCTTAGACTATACAGTGAGACCCTGACTCAAAGAAAAAGCAAAAGCAAAAGCAAAACAAAACAAAACAAAACGCTTCTAGGGCCCAAGCTCAAATGTCTTGGTTCAGATGTCTCACAATCAATATGAAGATCCACTCTCTCTGCTGACTTCCCACCCACAGTCTCTCTCCATCCCCTGGTGTTCCCCGGGCCAGATGAGGCATCTTCCTGTGTGTTCTTGGACCCCTGAGCTTTCTTCCAACATAGGCAATCATGAGAGGATAGTGAAAGAAAAAAGCACTGAGCACTACATCATCACATCTTTGAGCTTCTGTTTTTCTGTCCAGTGAGTAGTCCTTTGTGAACTGATACCAAGGCTTACTTATGAAGATACCTGCTGGGGTGGAGGTAAGAGGCCTGGTCCAGAGCAGGTGAGTAAGCTACCGGGGCCAGTGCTCTCTCTGCAGGGTGAATTATCCTCCATGGTCAGTCTTGCCGTCTTTTTCTTTCTTTCTTTCTTTTTGGTACCGGGGATTGAACTCGGGTCCTTGCACTTGCAAGGCAGGCCACCGAACCGCTGAGCTAAATCCCCGGCCCTGGTCTTGCCTTCTTTACAAATGGTTTTCGCCATCTTGTTTGCTAATTCAGTATACTGCACCAGGTGTTCGGAACCTACAGCCTCTCTCCTACTGTGCTGAATGTTCTCAACACTCAGCCTCAAGAACACAGGCAAGAAAAGGTAAACTTTTATCCCTGGGTGTGGGGTTTCACAGCATCCGTTTGGCTAGTTGGGGTGGTGGCCCAAGGAGATACGCGGCCCTCAGCCACCTGGGAGCGTCTCAAAGCAGAATGGCATCCACAGACTCCACACTTGCGCCCTTGCACCGTGCAGTCAGCTGACCCTATGTGAAGCTGCTTCAACCCCAGTTCCTACACGGTTGCTGAAAAGAAGAATGAAGGTAGGTGAAAATTGTATGTTCGAGGCCGTTGTTGTTGCTTTGAGACAGAGTTTGGCCATGGAGTCCAGGCTGGCCTTGAACTCTGGATCCTCCTCCCTCAGTCTTCCAAGCACTGGGATTATACTACCATGGCTGGCAGAAAACTGGATTTTTATGTAGGGGCCCTAAGTGGCCAATCTCTGGTCTTCAGTGAGATATATAAGAAGCACATATTCCATGTAATAACCACATGGCCCTTTTGTAATGAAAATTATTTTTAGAACAACACATCTAAATGATCCTCAGCAGCTGACCTTCAGATCTGCCAATTTGGAAGCCTATATTTCTAATGTGAAATTTCCTGATTTTTCAATTGGCTAGAAATGCACATTTTAAAAAAAATTACTTGAGGGGCTGCAGGTGTAGCTCAGTTGCAGAGCTCATGCTTAGCCAGCATGTGTGAGGCCTCAGGTTCAGTTCTCAGCATTCACATGGAAAGAAAAAGATAAGAAAGCAAAAGAGAAGGAAAGAAAGAAGAAATGGAAATCCTGGAGCTGTCAAAATTTACGTCCAAACTGGATCTGACCTGGTGTCTCGCTGATGCTAACTTTGCCATGCACAGCACTGCCAGGATTAGGAAAAGGCCCATGATCATTGGACAGAAACGATGTCTACTGGTTCCAAGAATCTTGTGCAATAAACAAGCTGATCGGAGACAGAGGCTGGTGTGAAGACAGACTGGCAGCCTCCTAGGTAAGGAGCAGTTCCTACAACTTGGAACCAATGGTGCTTGTGCAGAATTGTGGGCTTTTGGTATAGGGTACCTGTCTGTGCTTGGATGATGGTCACATGGTCAGGCGGAAGTGAGGCTCAAAATACAGAATGTGTCTGTCTCAGCTCTGTTTCTTTTCCCATCCAGCTGTGTCACACATACACAACACTGCACTTGTTATGATAAAATTACATCCACCCCCAAAATCTCTAGGTTGAAGTCCTAACTCCAGCACCTGAGAATGTGAACTTTTTTGGAAATAGGGTCATTGCAGAGTAGTTATTTGAGATCACCCTGGAGTATAGGAGCCCCTAATCACAAGATTGGTGTCCTTATAAAAGGGGACTCCGGGATGCAGAAGCACTCCTGGGGAGAATCTTCCAACTGCCTGTGCCTGCACGTTCAGCATGCATGGGAGCAGGCAGGCACTGTACGTCCTGCATGTCTGTCTGGTACCAAGGTGACGTGAGCATGCACACGAGTGTGTTTCAGAACCTCCCATGCCTCTGTCTATGGCCATAAAGTAGAATCAGCTCAGCAGCAACCAGGCCACACCTGCCTCTGGCCACTCAGAGAACGGCTCCAGCAGCCCTCGCCCCAACCCAGCAGTGTTTCCTCCCATCCCAGCGGCAGCCCAAGGTCAGGCCCCTTCCTGCAGAGGCTAGCAAGGCTCTCCTCTTCCCAGGCCTGGAGGGAGGGGAGTGGGAGGGCAGCCTGCGCTGGGAGTGGGGGCTCAAGAGTGGCAGCCCAGCAGGGCCATCTGCCATCTGTGCCTCCACTCTCCGCTCTGTCCCCTCTCTGCCTCAAGGTGCGTCACTCTGGCGACCCCTGGGAATTGGAAGCTAATTTTCCACGATCATTAGTGATGGAAAGACCTTAGGTTCTGCCTTTAATTAAAGTCAAACGTGGAGCTGAGGAGAAGCTCTGCACGCAGACATCCTCTTCTCACTTGTAAAAGCCATATGCAAATAATTAAGCAAGGCATGGAAGCCATAATTAAAAATTTCACAAACCCCCTCATTAGCTGAGCATTCTGCACAGAGAAGCAGACCGAGTCCCTCCCCCACGCCTATGGCAGCTCCTGCAGATGGTTAATTGGGACTGGGGGGAGCGGCGGGCCACACCTAGGTGACAGTGCACCTGGCAGTAAGCTGGCAGGGCTTCTGCCCTCTCTGCCAGTAGAAATGGCTGCCTGCCACTATTCAGGACACCTCACAGCCAGGGACAGAGCCCCCAGGACAAAGTGGATGAATCCATTCCACCGCCCCTTCTTCCCAGGACAAGGAGACACCATGGTGCAGGACCCTGGTCCCGATCTCACAGCCTCCCCAGCCCCGCCCTGACTTGTGCCCAGCTGGGATGTGCTGGCCAAGCGAGGAGAGGGACCTCGGCTGGAGACTGAGTCCCCTTCAGTTGGACAGTGGGCCCAGCAGGGAGGAGGGCTCAGACTCTTCTTTTCCAGCAAGTGCATGTTTGGGGGCCTTCAACCCTATCCACGCACACAGATTCCCCAGGCCTAGTGGCCACTGTGCAGAGTGACCCACCTCAAGAAGAAGGCACCACACAGGTACCACACATACCCCAAAAGCACTCTCTCTGCCCCAGTTTCAATCAGTATCTCCAGAACTGGTGGAGAGTGAGTGGCAGGGAAATGTGTCCAAGCTCGCGGTTCCATGCAGTCTCTGGTCTGGCTCTGGTCCCCTACTGAGGGCCCCTCACTCCCCCAGGCATCTGGTCCACCTTAGGTGGGGAATCAAACCTGCCAGGCAACTCACTGCAGGCATAATCTCCACTTGCTCATTGACATTTCCAAATGAATATTCACTCGTCCCAATCAAAGCCACTTGTTTTCTGTCTGGTCTGATCAATAGTTGCTCCTTAGAAGGAATCTTGCTCACCAGAAGTATTGATCGGTGTCCAAGAAGCTGCCTGGCACGTGTGGGGACCACATGTGGCCTCCCAGCCACGAGGCTCCAGTGGCCAGCTCACCTTACCCACAGATGCACTTGCCCTGGGCTGGGCCAGAGTTTCCCTGCGGCCGGGACTCTCACTTCTCAGGGGTCTATACACCAGCAGGAGGTGATTACAAACAAGTCCAGAGAGCGGATCTTATGGGGCCGCAGTGAGTATCAAAGCTGAGTTTGTCCTGCCTGAGTGCCTCTTGGCCCAGGATTCCTCCAGGTGACATTGTTATCCAGGTTCCCACACTTAGTCCTCCCTGGTGACTCAGAAAGTATCATTTCCCTTTCTCTCTCTGTCAGATCAGACGCACCCAGCACCCTGCTCTCAGAAGCTGGCCAGGGCAGTCTCGGGCCTGCATGGCTGTCACCTTGTTACTCCTCTTCCGCAGCAACATCCTTTGACAGTCAGTTCTTAGCTTCAGCGTGGAGCTCCCTACATTTCTCTGACCCTCAGCTTCCAAGCTGCCTGGCTGGCGGAGCCCCTGCCCCCGCCATTTCTTCCCTGTTGTGCTGTATTAGCCACTGAAGCCAGATACAGGTTGAGCATCCCTAATCCAAAAGCACAAAGTCAGGAACGCTCCAAAATCTGAAACTTCCTGACTGCTGGTTGGACACTGCAAGTGGAAAAGTCCACACCATGAAACTGTTTCATGTGCAGAATTAATGAAAGTATTGTGTAAGATTACTTTCAAGCTAGGGATATACAGGGATACGAAATATAAATGAACTTTGTGCTTAAAGGATGGTTTCATCCTCAAGTTATCTCATTATATATGCATATATTCCAAAATATAAAAAACTTGAGAAATTCAAAATCCTTCTGGTGCCAAACACTTTTCATAAGGGATTTCCACCTGTAGTACATAAAACAAAATAATACATTGGGACTGGGAGGTGGATTATCCTATCTATATAAATAATATCTTAAAATTTACTTTCTGACCCTACTTTTTTGTTTTTGTTTTTTTGTTTTTAGCGGTGCTGGGTGGAACCAAGAGCCTCACACGTGATAGGTAAGTGCTCTACCACTGAGCTAACCCCTCTGATTCTGGTTGATTTTAAAAAATTCATTATGAAACATTTTATATATATTATATATGTATATATCCATAGACATTTAAAACATGTGATGAAATATATACATAATAACCAATGCATTCATCATTTAAAGAATAAAGTGGTCACCAGTGGTTGCAGTCCTCCCTAACTACTTCCTGTGACTTCCTCTTTCTCACCTGCAGAGCTTGGCACCCCCCCCCATGTAATTAATTTCTAATGAGCACTACTACATGCCTGGCCCTACTCCAGGAAACTGAGATCTACCTATGAGCAAAACAAAGATCTTGCACTCAGAGAATTATATAACAGCCAAAAGAGAAAGAGATAATACAATAAGTATAATAAATTAGTAAATTATATATAACAGAAGGTAGTCAGTACTATGGAGAAAAACAAAATAGCAGTGTGAGGGGGTTGGGGAGGGCTCGAGGCTAGAGAGGTCTTAAGATCTAAGTATATGGGGTCTTCATCTGATCCATGAGGATATATAGGGAATAGTCCACGCAAAGGCCCTGGGGCAGGAGTGTTCTTGATAGCATGTCTGGAGAAAAGTAAACATAAAGGAAAATGGAGACAGCATCAGAGAGTAATAGGGGGTCAGTCACATGGCCATTGTAGACTCTGGCCTTGGCTATGAGTGAGACAGGAACAAAGACAGGACATAATCTGACTTGGGCTTCAGTGGGACCCTTCTGGTCAAATAGGCAAGGGCAGAAGCATGTTGTCAACCAAGGAAGAAGCTACCACAGCAGGCTAGGTGAGAAACCTCAGCCATGATGTGGAAATGTGAAAATTGGTGCTTTATTTTGATGTTGAAAGTCTCACACTTTGCATACTGATGCTGTGTTACCAGCGTGTCTTAGGTCCACTGAACTTTTCTGGCATGGATATTCTGGATCTTGAAAACTCTGTGAGGCACTCCCTGATTGTGTTCCCATCTCAAAGCTCAGGAGCCCTAGCTGCTCAAGGCATGAAACTTCTCTGTGCCTTAGTTACCTCACCTGCAACATAAGGGTAATGACCTCTTGCAGCCGGCTCTCAAGGTTGTGAGTGCGGCAGAAGCAGTAAGGTGACAGTCTTGGGCGGTGACCAGCCCCCATGTGCAACGGTGTCAGTGACGGCTCTGCAGGAGGTGAACAGAGCTCCCCAGAGTGCTTCTCTCTCAGGCAACTCCATCATCCTGGAGCTAGCAGGGCATGAATAGCTGGGAGAAATGGGAGCTGGGGAAGCTTCCAAGGAGGTCTCCAGGAAATGTGTGCACAGAAAAATGCACTGTTCCTGGAAAGGGCTCCAGGAAAGTGGCCCTCAAGGGCTTTGTCAAGAAGGGTGAGTGAGCAACCCATTCTTGGCTGTCTCCTCAGCCAGCACCAGCCTCAGGATTCCTCCAGTGGGCTGTGTCCTGACCAGCAGTGGAGTTGGTATTCATTTGTAAATCTGGGTTTCCAAAACTACCTCAGTCATATCTGCGGAGTACATCAAGCACCATCAAAACAATGTATTTGGAAAGTTCCATGCACCTGTCTTGCCTCTGACGATTACACTTACAGGAACCTTGGCCCTATAAGCTCCCCGAGCATCTCTGACAACTTCAGTTCAGATCAGATGAGCCCAGTGTGCAGTGGAAATTCAGTAGTATTCAACCTCCCAGAGTCAGGGGAACAGCAGGGCATTCAGCACACCGGTATTTTTTGCTTGAATGGGTTTTTTTTTTCCCCCTGAGATTTGTTAGTTTGGTTTTTTTTTCTTTTTCTTTCTCTCTCTCTTTTTTTAAACATAATTAATTACTTTGCAAGCAAGGTTGAAGTCTTAAAATTTGGCAAAATGCTAGAAGCTGTTGGTTGGCAGGGAATGCTAGAGTATATTTTGAAAATATTTATAAGGTTTTCTCCTGTATTCACACACACAGACACAGACACACACGACAATCCTTGTCTTGAATTTGGCATTGCTGGAGTACCCATAATGGAAGTCTAATATTATTTTCCAATTCAGTTCATTTACTTGGAAGAAATTTGACTCCAGTTCAGAGACACAATGAATTCTATTGGTAGTCTCAAGGCTTAAGAAAACAAGCTTTGCTTTCTAAAAAGATTTAAAAATTTTTAATTGACATATTGTGGTCATACATCTTTATGAGGTTCACCGTGATGTTTCAAGACATGTACACTGTGTAATGATCAGAACAAGGTCACTGACCCTTCCACCACCTCAGATATTTATAATTTCCTTGTGTTGAGAATAGTTAAAATCTTTTCCACTAGCTGGTCTGAAATACACAGTTAGTTACAACCATAGTTATCCTGCTGTGCTATAGAATATCAGAAATTATTCCTCCTCCCCAACTGCTCCCCAGTGTTTTCTTCCTAACTGCATCTTTAACCACAGATCACACATATCTGGGTACTCGTGTGTGGTTCCCTCTCATTCATTCATCACAATTAATAGCCAAAGATATGACCTTTGGCAAAACGTGAAGCCTACTACCTTCCCTGAATCAATCATTTGGCACATCACAAAGAAGTCCGCCATGCAGGCTACTTTCTCAGTTTCTTGCCAAATCAAGGTCTGGCTGCCTTCAGAGTAGGTTTCATGAGAGTTACCCAAGAAGGAAAGGATTTGCATCCTTCAGTGCTGGAAAGGTTTTGTCCAGTTGGGTGACAGGAGTTTGGGATTCTGATGAAGTGTTCCACTGCTAATCTCTCTCATGTGAATCAGAGAAAGGAGTTTTGCAGGAAGAAAAAAACAAACAAAACAAACAAAACCACTGGCTTGGGAACAGATTTCACATGATCTTGGTCCAACCTTCTTGAAGGCATGAAGGTGGTTTAGTATCAGTGCCAATATCTGCCAGCTCCTCAAAAAAGGTGCACTCCGGCTTTGCAAGGGTCATTCATCAGTCCTTGGCAGGAGCCTCATGTGTCTCTTCAGCAACCAAAAGGGACAGAGGAAGCTGAAACAAGAGTTCTGATGCTGTCGTTTGCAGATGCTACCGAGCCTCTCACCAGCAGCCGGAGCGGGGTGTGGCAGGCCAGGCCTCCTTGCCTGGCGTGTAAAGTCATGACCAGGGTGTACAGATGTGGGTGGCTGGTTACCTTACATTACAGGCCCCTGGCATTTCTGGTGGTCATGTTAGGATCGACTTCACCTCGTGGAAAGGGGAACAACACTGAAGAAACAACACAAGCAAGTTTCCAGAGGTTCAAAATCCTGGTGTTGAGCTCTGCTGTTTAAAAGCAAAAAAATCAAACTTTTTCCTGAAACACAGCTTCACCTTCAAACAGAAAACATTTACATGGATGACATGTGATGGGAACACAGTATGAATAGCAACATAAACACGCAGTGACAGTCCACAGTATACCTGAGTGTCACAGCAAAATCGCAAACTCCCAACATCTCTTTCATTTAACATTCCACAGAGCCTTACACACCGGGAAAACAATGAAAAGCTTTGCTCTCTAGAGTATAATTTATATTTTGAACTCCTCCAACAATATCTCCCCAATTCTTAAATATTCTTTTTCAAGCTTTGCAAAACCTTGCCCTCCCCAGGGACGGTGATACACCTGCTTGGGCACGCCCTGGTCTGTCCCTCCTCCCCTCCGTCTCCCTGGAGAACTAACAGCTGCACTCCGTAACAGCTCCCCGGCCGTGTCTCCCTCCTCACAGTCACAGGGCACCACACCTGTTCTCATCCAGACAGCTGTGGACCAAGTCCTGAGCCCCAACATGTCAGAGGCTGAGGATGAAGAAGGCCAGTGGAGACTGGCCTCAGAGAGAGAGAGAGGGAAAGAGAGAGAGAGAGCAGAAGTTTGGGCAGCACAGCATACAGCGTGGAAAGGCAAGATTCCCTCAGTGATAAGCCTCCATCCCCTGGCAACAATCACTCAGATGCAATTTCATTAATTTCCTTCCACACCATCTCAGCGTGGCAGCCTTCCTGGATATCGTACCAGACAGAGCAGAGTCATGGGAGGAAGAGTCACAGGTCAGCCTTTTTTGAGCAAAGTCTATAGAAAATCAAGTGTCAGATTTGCTCTCCGACATGTGCAGCGTTGGCCCTACTCTCACTCTTCTCCCCCAGGCCCTGTTGTTTCAGGATGATATGAAGTGACTCTAAAAATGGCCAGCATTTCTCCCCGGACACAAGAGCATAAATCACTACATCTTCGGCGCTTTCTTTGCGGTATTGATTTTTCTGAGAATGAAGGCAGATGGTTCCGATATGGCATCATCTAATATTCCCCTAGCTTGATTTATAGATTTCTTCGTGCATTACCTGAGCATAAACGAGTCTTGCATTATTTCTTGCACACTTGTCAAATTAAGGTAAGATATTCTTGTTGACCTTTAAACCTAAACAAAAAATAAACGTGTCTGAGGCATTTTCAGCAAGCATTAAAACAAGCCAGGCCTTCGAACGCCAATTAAGAGGATGTAATTATGAAGGGGATTGTCGTCTGTGCTGCGGGTAATGATTTAATTTTAGTTTTAATGCATTTGCTCAATGGAGGAAAAGAAAATAAGCTGGTTACGAATCATCTTGCAAAAGAGTTTAGAACAACTTGGCACCATTTGTTCCCTAATTTACCAAAATGGGAAGGAGCTGGGGGTGCTTGGCACCGAAGCCTTCCAGAAGGAAAGAACACTTCTTAAAAGGTGCAGAAAGAAGAGGCACTGGCAGGAACCAAAATAGAGACAAGGTGGCCGTTTGCTGTGATGTTACCAAACAGAGCCAGCGCCAGCCGTCCCCAGGCTGAGAGAGGCGTTGTGAATTGGATTGGACTTTGAGCAGGGGAGCAATTTAGTTTGGGGGCAACACTACACCTTTCTCCTGGGCTGTTTCTACCACTGTCCTTCCCACAGCAGACCAGACACTGAGAAAGGGTCCCTGGTGATATGCACTTGGGGCTGACCACTGTCTGCGAGACACAAAGGATGCACCTTCCTAGCACCTCCTTCTACAAAACGCATCTGCAAGTTTCCGTCCGTCGATTCTGGCTGCACCCGTCAATGTACCCAAACCATCACGTGGGGTGGCACACATCTGTAAAGACACAAAGGATGCACCTTCCTAGCACCTCCTTCTACAAAACGCATCTGCAAGTTTCCGTCGATTCTGGCTGCACCCGTCAATGTACCCAAACCATCACGTGGGGTGGCACACATCTGTCATTCCAGAGCTCTGGGAGGGTGAGGCAGGAGGGTCACCAAGTTCAAGCCCAGCCTGGGCAATTTAGCAACAAGGCAAGACCCTATCTCAAAATCAAAGAAAGGGTTGGCGATGCACCTCAGTGCAAATCCCCTGGGTTCAACCCCCAGGGTCACATACCAAAAAAAAGGGTCCAATCCTAGGTGCACAAGTGTGCACACCACACCTGGGACCATATGGCGCCTGGCCCACCAGGTTGCCTTTGGCAACCCTTTTGAGAAAAGTATCACCCAACAAACAACTCTAGTTGAGTCTGTCCTCAGACCACGGCAAGAACAAAAGGGACTACCTAAGTCACACCAGCTCAGTTGCCTGTGTGGAGATCTCGGTCTCCACCTCTGTCATGAGATTTCTGATGTCCCTCTCCTCCCTCTCCCCAAACTCCTCCAGTACCCGCTCCCCTCACACCTATCCTACAGCCCTTCCAGCCTCCTGCCTCAGCCTCTTTCACTTTCTAGCCACCTCTTTGCTCTGCTGAGGTAACTCCTCCCTTCTCCCTGTAATCCTGTGACCTCTTCCTTCCTGAACTAAGGGGATTTGCCTTCTTCTATTTGACTGAATTCTGGAGACTCCAGACAGAGTGCTGTTACTCAGGAGGTGGGGAGGAAATGCTGGAGTCCTATTCTGTTATGATTGTCTCCCTGCCACATCCATTTGCAAGTCATAAACCCTCCCTCTTGGTACCCCTGACTTTTCCTGTCCCGTGGGGCATGCAGGGCTCGGTCCCCGCCACAAGTGGCCCATGTGCGGCCACGTGGCTGATTAACACGGCCTACAGCACCATGTGCGGATGGGCTCTTCCTGTCCGGCAGCCCACGGTCCTTCAACATCAGTCCCCGAGCCATCTGTTTGGACAAGATACACAAGAAAGTTGAGCGGGACACGGCAGTTCCTGGTACCTCTCCTCGGATAGTATCCAGTGCGGAAACACCACAGGGCCCTCTCCAGTCTGACCATATCTGCAGCCTCCCCAGGGCTGAGCAGGCCACGCCTGTTCACTACCAGAATGCCTACAGAGTTCCAACTGCGTGCACTCTCAGGCCCCCTAAAACTTGCAAAGGATTCAGGAACTGGGGAGCATCTTTCAGGAGACCTGCTCCGCCCAGATCCATGGAGGAAGCATCCTTGCAGGGCCTCTACCCAGATTCCACCAGCCCTACCCTCACCCCGGTCCGTCTGGAGGAGGCTGCAGGACAACGCTCAGGAAAAACATTTTTATCTTTCAGTTTTATAGGGTCTCAACAACCCTTTCAGCGTGACTGTCCTGATTAAATACCTGACACATTTCCATCTGCCATTTTCCTCTATCTTCATACCCTGCTGTGTCTTAAGATCAATTAAACCAGGAGCCAGCAAATTGTGAACCCCTGGGTCCAACTTGCTAGCCACCTGTTTCTATAAATAAAGTTTTATTGGAACATAGCCTGACCTGTTTATTCCCATACAATATACCAATGGCTGCTTTCATGTTATGACGCAAAGTTGAGTGGTTTCAGCCCAGACTTTTTGGTCTGAAACCACTTACTACTAGCCCTTTAAGACAAATTTTGCTGCCTCTGAACTAAACTGCACATATATAGTTTACCTATGAACTATCCATCAGCCTTTTAGGGTGACTAATAAACTTTGGGTTAGCCACTCAACTTGGTCACTCCAAGAATAATAATGAAAATGCAAAAAGTTCAGGTAAACCATATCAATTTCCAATTCAAAAGCCATACACAAATACAAGGGAATCATTCTCACAGAAATTAAAAAAAAAAAAAACTTTAAACAATACAACTAAAGAGTCCTTTAAAACTCGCCCCAATTCAGTCCACTCTACCCTGGGATTACTGATGGAATTCCTGCAGACTTCTTTCTATAAAGATAGGTACATTATAAACACGTAAATAAAGGGGCTGGGAATGTAGCTCAGTGGCACCGCACCTGCCTGGCAAGTGCAAGGTCCTGAATTAGATCCCTGGTACTAGAAAACAACAACAACAACAACAAAACTAAATAAAAGGATATACAGTTGTGGTTTTTAGTATGTGTTTGTTTTTGCTTTTGTTTTTTTAAGCCACAAATGGTATATATGTGATCTTGTTCTACATTTGCTTTTGTGGCTTTATCACACCTGCACATCTTTGCCAGGCAGTACAGAATAGTCCAAGGGGCGGGTGTTGACACACCTAACCTCAGTGCACACAAACATCTAGGTCGGCTACTGTGCTTAGAGAACCAGCTCTCCTTTCCCAGGATAGGGAATCATTGCTTCCAGGGGGTCACGGTAAGAATGGACCTTTCAACGGAGGGATTGCGGGCCCCCACCACATATCCCGTCTATCTGGAGATCCCCCACCTGCTGCCCACCCCAGAAGTACTCGAGTCTTCATCTCCAGTACGGTGTCCCCAAGGAGTCACTGCCTGACCCCCAAGCTCTCCTAGGAGAGTCCCTAAGATCCATGACTCCAAACACCCCGTTCAAAGAAGCTATCTGAAAGGAGAATCACTGTGAATATAAATGACTTTCTCAGAAGCTCGACTTTTAAAAAAGGAAGATGGATCTGGCCTTGCAAATACAAAACAGATTGAGAAGCTGAGCTTCGTGGAGTGACTTAAACAGGCATTCAGAGTTGGCACCCGCTGGGAACAGTGCGGCAAAAGCAGGCGATCAGAACAGGCAGAGCCTGGAGCTTGGCTCTACAGCAACCCTGCCTCCTCCCTTCTCATCTCCTCCTCCACCCCTCCTCCCTTCTCCGTTTCCTCTCTCCTACCCACCCCTGCCTCCTCACCTCAACTTTTTGTGCTGCAAACCCTCACTGAGCACCTATGTGCGAGTCAGTCATCAGTGCTGGGAGCCCAGAGCAGCCCCTGACGAGTTCCAGGGGATGAAAGCCCCTGATCAAGGGACCGTGGCTCGTGGTCCTGGACGGAGTGAAGGCCCCTGTGCTAGGACACAGGGAGACCTGAGGAGGGACGGCGCAAGGGAGGGACAGGGAGGGCATTCCCAGATGAAGGTTTGGTGGGAAGGATGTGCGGAGGAGAGTAACGTGTGATTTTCCTGTTTAAAAAGACCACTCCAGCCGCAGGTGGGGAACAGACTGACGGAAGGCAGCTACTCTGCCCACCCAGGAGCGGCTGAAGGAGCAGGGGCTCCGTGGGTGGCTGGGGTTGGTGCAGTATAGGCTGCAGGGCACAAATGGCTGGGCATTAGGCACTGCCTTTCCTCTGATGTCCCAGAGTGAGACCCTCCCTTAGGAAATGGCAGACGATTCCAGCGGGTGCTAAGCTTCGCTCACGGAGGTAACCTGGGGGTGGGGGTTGGGAACAGAGGACCAAGGTGAAAAACCTCTAGGCTGCTGATCAGCTGGATGACCTGAGGCATGGAGCTTAACCTTGGCTTCCCCTCATTAGCTGAGAAGGTCGTGAGATAGCATAGCAAGGCACTCAGTCCTGCGGTGGGGGCCGTGGGGGTAACCCACAGACACTGACAGACGCCCACATGCTAACATCTAGTCAGCAGAAGAATAAGTCAATGGGGTGGTACAGTGGTCCCCCTTATCTGCGGTTTCAGTTATCCACGGTCATTAAAAAAAGAGGAACAATTCATAAGTTTTAATAATCTGAATTACAGTACATTGTTAGGGTTGTTCTATTTTACAATTAATTACTGGTTAATCTCTGCTACTCTGTAAATTAAACTTTATGGTAAGGATGTACGTATAGGAATACAAGTAGTATATATAGAGTTTGCTACCATCTGTGGTTTCAGGTGTCCCAAGTCAACAAATGTCCAGGCGGGACTCTAGCACTGTGCCCCCAGGCAGAGTGCTAGGGGTTCTAGAACATTCCTTCCTGTCATGAACTCATGTATGAATGGACCTCATTCACCTCAAATAAGGAGATCGGCACTGAAAAGGGAGGTGAAGTCAGGTCATCAGGAAAAGAAATTTCATGCTTGAAAAAGCTGCATCAGAAGGAAATGGGATTCTGGGCAAAGGATGGCAACAAGCACTACTTGTTTAACTCCTTTCCCTCCGGAATTCCCATGGAAAGGATCAAAGAAATCTAAAAAGAGAGGTGAGGAGGGTCCTAACACAGAGGAAAGCTCATGTGTTAGCTTTTTTTGCTGTGACAAAATATCCAAGTAATCAACTTAAAAGGAAAGATTTATTTTGACTCACAATATCCCTTTTCCAGTTTTATTTGTACATGTTCTTGTGTGGAGTTGGTACAGGTACATAGCACATCTTAATGCCTTTTTTTTTGGTCCCCTTTCCCCTCCCTGCCTCCCCACTTCCTCCATCTATTGATCTTCTCATTTAAAAAAGATCAATCTCCCTACTTCCTATTACCTATCTAGAGACTCTGATCTGTGATCATTTGGCCTTTTGCCTTTGAGCTTGTGGTGACACAGTTCATCACGGTGGAAGCCTTTAGTGCAGGAAGCCTGTTTCACTCATGGAGGCCAGGAAGGAAAGGGAGCAACAGGAGGATGTCAAGGACACACCCCCAATGACCTAACTTCCTTTTTTTGTTGTTTGTTTGTTTTTGTGGTACTGGGGATTGAACTCCGGTCCTTGTGCTTGCGAGGCAGGCGCCAGAACCACTGAGCTAAATCCCCAGCCCCACCTAACTTCCTTTTATTACGGCCAGGTTCCACCCACTCCCAACAGTGCCACAGGCTGTAACTAAGACTAACTCGTGGGCCTTCAGAAGACCTTTCAGACCCAAACTCCAGGGTGCAGTGAGAGCAAACCCAACAAGGAATCCCTGGAGGCCACAGTGGGGATGGCACCTAGGGAAGGCTGGGCATCCATCTGGAGGTCAAAAAGCCTGACTGAGCCCAAGGACTTAGCTCTGAGGTCCACGAGGCCTCCAAGGGATGCTGAGTTGAGCCTCACAGAATAACCTGTTATGGACGGGCACAGACACACCTCACAACACAACTTCAAATCTATAAAGCAAAGGATTAGGGCAAAAGATAGAGACTTGACAAATCCTTAGTCATCAAGGTTTCAATACATTTTAAACAAACAAATTACATAACCAAAATTAAGGGAATACTAAAGATCTGGCTAATAAAATCTGGTGCCCTCTCTTACATTTGTGTTCAACAGAAAGTAGTTTTCTCAATCATTCACAGATTAGGTAGAAAAACGGGCTTATATTAGACTCAGAAAAGAAATCACAGTAGAAGTCATTATCCAACCATGACAGAATAAAAACAGAATCTAATAAAAATGAGAGAGATTAAAAAAATGTTGGCTGCAGCACTGTTCTTAATGGGAAAAGGAGATGAATATACATTTACATTAGTAGAAGAATGCTTAAATAAATTATTAAGTAAATATTTAAGTGAATACATCTAAGCTCTGGAATCCTATGAAACTGTTAAAAAGAATCACTCTGTTCACTTACTAGGGAGTTGTAGAAAAAGAGAATGAGGTATCAGTAAAATGCAATAAATTTAGGGATAATGAGTGAGACTGCTCCAAAATTTAAGAAACACATGGTTCCTTATACTGAAAATGTACATATAGTCCAGAGTAAAAAAAAAAAAAAAAAAAAT
>NW_022900931.1:56187509-56205518 GCF_012274545.1 Fukomys damarensis
ATGTAGTTCAGAGTGACCTGGAACTCACTATGTAGCCCAGCCTGGTCTCGAACTCACATCAATCCTCTTGTGTCAGCCTCCCGAGTGCTGGGATTACAGGCATACGTCACCACACCCAGCTAAATATACCCATCTTAGTAAAACTCCAGAATACCAACACCAAGGAGAAAAATCTTCAAATTTACTAGGAAAAAAGATAAGATACTGTAGTCCCCCATATCTGTAGGAGATACATTGTTTCAAGATCCCCAGGGGGAAGTCAGATGTAGTGGCACATACCTATAAATCTTATTACTCAGAAGGCTGAGGCAGGAGGATTTCTGTGAGTTTTAAACTAGCCTGGGCTACATAATGAGTTTAAGGCAGACTGAGTTACACAGGAAAACCCTATCTCAAAGGCACCAAGATAATCTATCTAATAACTGAGATGGCTACTAAGTACCTGGGAGGTAGCACATACACCACGATACAGTTGACAAAGGGACAATTCATCTCTTAGGTGGAATAAAGCAGAACTGGTGAGATTTCATCATTCGACTCAGAATGGCATGCAATGCCAAATTTGTGAGCTGTTTATCTCTGGAATTTTCTATTTAATATTTTTGAATTGTGCTTGATCATGGGTGACTAAAACCATGGAGACGGAAACCACAAATAAGAGGAGACAACTGTACCTCCCAAGAGTTAGACCTGGGGCAGATATTTTAAGTATCGAGAGATCCCCAAGAGATAATGTAAAATGCAATGTTTTTAAAGTGCTATAGTGGTTCCTATTCAATTATTCACGAACAAAGTCAAAATAGAGATATTTTTAGACACCCTAACCACTTGCCACTCACCAAGAGAAGAAGACCATCAGCCTGGACAGAGGCTAGAAAGAAGTGGATGGAAAGAAGAATATATCAGGAAGTACAACGAAAGGAAGGCTGACATTGTGACACTCTCACCATATAAAATAAAACTCAAAGCAAAAGGCGCCCACAGGTGCAAGGAGTGGCGCCACACAATACAAGAAGAATCTGAAAAGGGTGTAATGATTAGGAACTTACAGACCTCTACCAACAAAGCCCTACAACACACAAAGCAAATTTATTATATAAAACATATAAAGCAATTTATGAAAGCAAGTACACGTGGCAATCTGAAGATAAAGGGGAAGAAACTGGAGTCCGACTTGTTTACGCCGACTAGATGGTCACAATTCGAATCACTTCTGTGACACAGAGAGGTACAGGTATTTCTCCCCAGCAGATCGCAATTTATACTGCCGCAGGCACCCAATGAATGTCCTCTAATTCAATTCAATTCTGACACTGTCTACTGGAGGGCTGGTTGGCGTTCAGTCCCCAAGACAGAGATTCAGATGACAATTGTAGACCCCTGGTTGTTTTTCCTGTTCTGACCAACCGGGGCCAGGGTTCCCACAACCCCTTCTTCAGGTCCAATTAATCTGCCAGAGCAGCACACAGAACTGAGGGAAAACTTTCCATATGTTCGCTCACTTATTACAAAGGATGTTACAAGATGCAGAGGAAGGTGTGATGGCGGGGGTGTGGAACTTCCCTGCCCCCTCAGGGTGTGCCCCCCTCCCAGAATGTTTAACTGTCCCATGTTTTCGTGGCTTTATGAAGATTGCACTGCACAGGCACGTCTGAAGGAAGCAAGGACAAGACTGTGGGCACGTGACTGGACGCAAAGCATGTGACTGTGCTGACAGAGCAGGTGAGAGCCTCGTGACGAGGCCAGTCCGCCAGAATTCTGCTTGGCTTCTATGTGTAACCTTCCTCCCTCCAGGGTACGGGGCAAGACGTCTTCTGAAATAGGGGTCTTATGACCTATCAGACAAGGTAGGTCAGAGAATTTCTTTCTGGTCAGCTGAAGGCACGGGAAGATTAGAGTATTTGACCTGCCTTAGGTAGAAAAATTCTTGTTTCTATATCCTGCCTTGGGGAAGCAATTATAAGCCATGAACTGTGGATGAAAATCAAAATATCATAGTATCACAGACACAAGGCAAATTCATAAATCCACCATCAGAATGGAACATTTTAACAGGTTTCACTCAGAAATGGGAAGGTGAAGAGATAAAAAATTAACAAGGATATAGAAAACCTGAAAAGCACAATTTCAACACTGATTTCATACATGCCTGCATAAGTATATGCATCCATAATGCATATGATGTACACAAATATATAATCCTACAACAAATGGAGAAGATTCATTGTTTTTAGTACATATAAAACATAAAAACTGACCACATACCACGTTAAAATATATTACAAAAAACAAATACGAGATAGATCATAGGCTCTGACCACAATACACTTAAATTTATGGACAAGTGAACTTCGTATTTTATACATTCTAAGATGTAATTTTTATAACATCTCTGAAATCAGGATGCTTCTAATGATTGATGAGATGGTAGAGTTTACTAGCAATGATTTTTTTCTTTCTTACTGGTATATTAAATAATGGTGTACATTACAATTTGCAGCCTTTTAGATTTCAAGAAAGCATGGTGTTTTAAAAAAATGTACAGGATATATGGCAATCTAGCTAGAAATTAATAAAAAAAGAAAAAAATAAAAAAGCTTTAAAGAATTCGCCTAAATACCTCTCTTGTATCAAAGAGGAAATAAAACCAGTAATTTTAAACTATGAAAAATTATAATAACAACTCGCATTTCAAAACTTACAGAATGTGGCCAGAAGCACCCTCAGAGGAAACTGTCAGTGTTCAGTGTTTCTTTGTTTTCTTTTCTTTTGAGGGGGTACAAATTTCTTTATTTGAAGCAATTAAAGAACTTAAGTAGATGTTCTGGTACAACTTATAGAAAAGGCAAAGGTGACCCCAATATGCATGCGCTGCCCTGCTGATGTCAGCCCAGGCTCAGCTCTGGCCGCTGTCCCCCAGGGTGTGCTCCTCCAAGGACCACTCAGCCACACCCGACTGGGGGGGGATCTCGCGCAGGTTGGTCACATGGCCACCCAGGGGCTTGATGGCCTTCACTTGCTGGCCCAGGTAGTGAGTCTGGAGGAAGTCACACAGGTGGGGGTCGTCCTTCTCACTGGCCAGCTCGTGCAGCTCCCAGTGACCGGTGCACGCTCTTCTCCAGGCGTTAAGTAGCCCTCCATCGCGTTCAGCCCGCTCTCCCAGTCGTCAGGGTCTGGTTTCATTGCTTTGTTTTTTTTTGTTGTTGTTTTTTGTTTGTTTGTTTGTTTGTTTGTTTGAGACTGACGTGGAACTCACTATGTAGTCCAGGCTGGTCACGAACTCACAGAGATCCTCCTGCCTCAGCCTCCAGAGTGCTGGGATTACAGGCGTGCGCCACCACGCCCAGCTTAGGGTTCCGAAGGAAGGTGGGACCACCACACTGGTTCTGCAGCTCCGTCAGCCTCTCGGCGCACTCCCTCTCCTCTTCAGATGGGTGGAGAGAGTACTCGACCAAGTTCCTCCAAGCCACAGCGTCACGGTCAAAGTAGTAAGACATGGGCAGGTAGACGCAGGACGAGTAGAGCTCCAGGTTCACCTGGAGGCCGGGTGGTAGTTCTGGCACACCTGCAAGGGCGGGGAGGGCGAGGGCCAGGCTCCTTCCGGTGGAGGAACAAGTGTTTCATTTTTAAAGAAAAAAGATAATAAGGGACCTGGACATTCAGCTTTAAAGATTTGAAAAATAAGTCTCGATAGGCATCAAAAATAATGAGAGGAAGTACTGATTTTTAAAAGAATTCCGCAATAGCATGAATAGAAAAATTTGACAGGTGTTTCTTAGAAAAGGCCAATAAAACAGACATATAACTGGTCAGGTCTAATCAAGAAAAGACAGAAAAAATTTTACTGAGAGATACAGCACAGATTTTTAAAAAGTTAAAATATAAGAATGCCACATAGAATTGTAGGCTACGAAATTTTTAAAATCTTGATTAAATGTATAATAGGGAAGCAAAAATAATACAAACTGATTTAAGAAGTAGAAAAGCTGAATAAAAAAAATAAGTGCGTAAACAATCATCCCACTCTTAAAGGCATGACCTCAGTTTCAAACCTTCAAGGCACAGATATTTTTAATGCTATTTAAAATGTTCCAGAGGATGAAGAAAGGAGAAAAACCTCCTAATTAATTTTATGAATAACACATAACCCTGGCACTCAAACCTGCCAGAGATGAAAGAAAAATAAAATCACAGACTATTTTGTCACTATAGATGCAAAAAAAAAGAAAAAAATCTAAAAAAATCACGGCAGATACACACAGCCCTCACCATCGCCACCTCCAAATACACAGAAATGGTGGATAAAATAGAACACAAAATGATTGAACAGGTACTTGAAGGAGAGAAAAGGAAATCCTCAGGATGTCTTCTTTTCAAAAGGAAGAAGAGGAGGAGGAAGAATAAGAGGAAGAGGGGGAGAAGAAGGAAGAACAGAAAGAGGGAGAAGGAGGAGGAAGGATGTAAGAACTAGAGCAATGAATGTTGTCCCAGGAGCTGGGAACGAATGAAGCCAGAAGCCCAGAAGTCAAGCCATGGGGCTTTGATGCCTGCAAAAGGCTGGGAGATGCAGCCCAGGCCCTTGCAAGATAAGGAATGGGAACTGAGCTCCTGTATAAAGCTGAGTGAGCTCTAAAGGGGCTCCCGACTCAGCGTGTTAGAAAGCTAGAAAAATCAATCCCTGTCTGAGGGAAAATACAAAAATGTCCGGGGGAGAAGGAAATCTCCCAGAAAGGAAGGAACCTGCACCAATCACAAGCCTGCACTGTGGCTGAGGGATTCAAGTTTACACTACCTGTGTGATGCTGGGATTCCTACGTACAAAAATAATAGGAAAAATAGGTATCAAACTTATGAATCCTTGGGAGCCTACAGCAAAAACTATTTCTGAAATGCTCTGAAGCAACATTTTGACAACCCAGGAAGCACAGGGCTACAATTAAAAAAAAAAAATCAATCTTAAATTAGTTTGGATAATTTTTGCTTCCCCAGAATATTATATAGAAACTATAACTCATCCAAGGAAATGATTCATCATGAAAGAAAAATCAGCTGATAAAAAAACAGAAAGAGGGCTGGGGATTTAGCTCAGTGGTTCCATCGCCTGCCTCGCAAGAACATGGTCCAAAGTTTGATCCCCAGTACCAAAAAACAAAACAAAACAAAAAAAAACCAGAAAGTGTAAAACCTGAAATAAGGGCAAAAATCTTATTTATGTTAATTTATTTATTGTTTATATTGATGTTATGTTTTAAATTGAGTAAAAGAAAGAAATAAATGCAATAATGAGAGAACAGGAAACCACAAAAACAAGCATGTACATCTTGAAGATCTCCATGGAATTCCCAGAAATAATATAGTGACTAAAATTAAAAACACATTTCTGGGGTTTAAGAACAGATTTATTAGTAAACTAAGAGATATAGGGATTCAGGAGATGAATCTGACATAATCACCCAGAATAACATATGTGGAAAACATGAGATTGATATTATAAGAGAATAGAGTCAGAAGGCCCCAAACAATATTATTAATCATGAAGACTCTGGCAGAAATTCCTCCCCAGGGCTTGAAACAAAGTCAGGTGCATCCTAGATAATTTACAATAATGACCTTTAGGCAAACATATCAATGTCAGCTCAAGGTCTCTGGTGTATTCCTCAGTACATTAAGGCATTCATAAAGCTGACCATATTCCAGGAATTATCTTTAGCACATTATGTATATAAACTCATTTAATTCTCACAATAACCTTAGAGCTTGATAATATGATTGAAAATGATTATCTCCAATATATAGAGAATAAAGAGAACAGAGTTTAGTAATTTTCCCTAAGTATTAAGTGCTGGAAAAAAAGTCAAATCCAAGTAGCCATCTCCAGCATCCATGTTTTCAACCACCATGTTATACTTCCTTTATACATGTGGCTGCCATTTCAAAGGATAACACTGAGAAGAGAGAAAAGAAATTACTTGAACAGATTATGATTGAAAGCCATTAGCCCTAACATTGAATAAGTGCCCCAACTTTCAAGAGGGAGGAATAAAATTCTATACCTAGATACATCTCACTGTAGATGAAGAATATCAAAACAAAGAAAAAAATCACAAAAACAATCAGAGGGAAAACATTATCTACAAAAGACTATGGACCAGAAAAAAATGCAACTGGTCTTCAAAAGGATAAAAGAAGATAACTATCATCCCAAAGTTATATACCTAACTCAACTATTTAGGGGTACATAATATTTTAGTGAACACAGGTTAAGATAGTTCACACAGGCCTTCCCAGAAAGAATTATAGAGTTATGCAAGGCAGTTGGAAACAGAAAGTAGGATGCAGTAATCTAAGTTATTGGATGGAAAGAAATTGGCAAATAGTTTTAAATCAAAATGACCAACTATGGTAAATATATATTTTTTTAAATTATGGAGTTTTAAAATAATAGGGTGCATGGGCCAGGGATTTAGCTCAGTGGTTCCGCCGACTACCTCTCAAGCACAAGGTCCTGAGTTTGATCCCTGGTACCCCCCCAAAAATAAATAAAAATAAAATAAATAATAGAATGCTAACAGACAACAAAAGACATACAATGGGAGGGCCGGGGATTTAGCTAAGTGGCACTGCAACTGCCTCGCTAGTATAAGGTCCTGAGTTCGATCCCCAGCACACACACACACACACAAAAGTCATACAATGGGAGTATGATCAGAATTAAAGTGTCTTATGATTATTGTCTTCTTTAGGAGACATGAAGATATTTTTATTTAAATCATATTGTTTTAAATCAAATATGTATATTAAGATAAACATGGAAGAATAAAAAATAGAAGTTACAATTTCCAATCAGTAGAATGAGAAAAAAAAAAAAAAAAAAAGAGAATGAAGCACAATGAATCATTTTGAAAACAGGATAGACTTTATAAAAGCAAAGGAGATAAAAAAACATAAAATAAAAAATGAAATATGCATCACTATGAAAAATGAAAACAGATTAAATTTGCTATGAAAGATACATCTCAAACATAAGGCAGAAATGTTGAAAGTAAACAAAGCCTAAAAAGATACACCCAACATATAACCAAGAAAGTTATTTTTACAATACTAATATAAAGAAAAAGAGTACAATTCATAAAATATTAACAAAATTTAAAATGTCATAAAAATAAAAAAGAAATAATTATCCCAGAAGATATAATAATCTTGAACTTGTATGCACCTAATAACATTGCTTTACAAAAATATAGAGTCACAATTAATGAAATAACAAAGAAAAACCAAATTCATAACAGCACTGGGAGATTTTACATATCTCATTCTGATATTGAGAAATGAAACATCAAAAATATTAAAGATATAGAAAATAGAAGCAAGGAACAGGGATTTAGCTCATTGTTTCTACCACCTGCTTCACAAGCTCAAGGACCTGAGTTTGATCCCCAGTACCAAAAAAAAAAAAAAAAAAGAAGAAGAAGAAGATACAAACAATATAATTAGTAAGACTGAGTGAAAGAATACATACACACATACACATATATTTCTGCATCTAACAATTGAAGAAGGATAGGTAGTATTTCAAATATAGTGGGGGAAAAATAATCTATCCTAAACAGGACACAAATCAATTCTCAACTAAAATTAAATTATCAGTATCACACAAAATAGTTTCTGATTATAGTGCAATAAAATTTGAAATTGATTTTTATGAAAGCACAAAAATGCCCTTGCAATGTTTGAGTCTAAATAATTTATGAGTCAAAGAATCACAAATTATAAAACTTATGTCTATTGGTATAATGAAATAATCATGTACATCAACAAATTAAGATCTAATTCAGAAATGTTTTGTAGAATGGCTCAATATTAAAGTATCTACTAATATAATTTATTGCATTAATAAATCAAAAGAGAAAAAGCATGTTTATCTCCATAGAGACACTAAATATATGGTGTTATCCTTAATTATTTATAAACATTAGTGATATAATGATATTTTTAAGTGTTAAAAATCTCATAAACAGCATCATGATTAGTGTAAAACTATATTAACGTCAAGAATAGAACAAGGAAGACCCTTTACTATTTAACATCATTCTGAGATCACTCACCAATGTAATTAGAAATAAAAATTAAGTTGCAAAGCCGGGCATGGCAGTGCAAACCTAAAATCCCAGCCCTCGAGAGGCTGAGGCAGGAGGATCGCTGTGAGCTCGAGACCAGCCTGGGCTACATAGTTCCAGGTCAGTCTCAACTACATAGTGAGACCCTGTCTTGAAAAAATCAAAAATAAATAAATAAATAAATAAATAAATATAAATACAGTTACAAAGTGACTCATTCCTCAGACCACCTTCACTTCGCTCTTCAGTGCATCCTATATCTACCTCTAATAAATCCTTCTCATGTCTTTTTAAAAATTAAGTAAAGGCAAAAATAAAAAGCAGAAAGGAGTAAATCTTCATGACCTTGGGTTAGGCAACGCCTCCTTAGATACAATACCAAAAACACAAGGAACCAAAGAAAACAATAGATAAATTGGACTTGAACAAAATAAAAGACTTTTGTGCTAAAAGTGGTACCATGCAGAAAATAAGCAGAGTACTGCTGGGCACATGCTAGGCCTTGAGTTTCATCTCCAATATCACCAAGAGTAAATCTTCATGACCTTGGGTTAGGCAACGCCTCCTTAGATACAATACCAAAAACACAAGGAACCAAAGAAAACAATAGATAAATTGGACTTGAACAAAATAAAAGACTTTTGTGCTAAAAGTGGTACCATGCAGAAAATAAGCAGAGTACTGCTGGGCACATGCTAGGCCTTGAGTTTCATCTCCAATATCACCAAAAAAGGGACTAAGACAGTTCATAGAATGGTATAAAATATTTACAAATCACATATTTAATAAGGAATTTGTAACCAGAATATATAAAAGATTCTTACAACTAGATGATTTTAACAACTCAGTTATGGGCAAAGGTGCGACGCAGACATTCTCAAAGATACACAAATGTCCACCAGACATGTGAAAAGATGCTTGCCATCATTAGTCATTAGGGAAATAAAAATCAAAACTATGGTGAGATATTGCACTATATCACACCCACTAGGAAAAATATAATTTTAAAAACTGGCAATAATATTATTAGCAAGTATTAGCAAGAAGGTGGAGAAATTAGAACTCTCAGACATTGCTGGGGGGAATTTAAAATAATGCAGCCGCTTTGGAAAAGTCTGGCAATTCCTCAACGGGTTGAGCCTCGATTTACCCAATAACACAGAAATCTCCACTGCTAAGTATATGCCAAAAGAAACAAAAATGTGCGTTCATAAAATAGCTATAAATAAAGATAAATGCATATATAGGGGCCTGGGGATTTAGCTCAGTGGCACCGTGCCTGGCCTTGTAAGTGCAAGGTCCTAAATTCAATCCCCAATACTGAAAAAAAAAAAAAAAAAAAAAGAAGAAGCATACATAGAAGTTTAATAATAGCCAAAGAGTAAAAACAATTCAAATATTCATCAAGAAATGAATAGATAAAGTAACTGGTATATCCAGATAACAGAATATTATTCGACCATAATAAGGAAGTATCAAGATGGATAAAGCTTGAAACCATTATGCTAAATGGGAAAAAAAAAGGTAAGCAAAAAGACTACACATTGTATGATTTATTATTATTTTTGTTTTGTTTGTTTTTGAGACAAGGTCTTACTGTATAGTTCAGGATGGCCTCAAATTCACAGCAATCCTCCTGCCTCAGCCTCCCAAGCGCTGCGATTATAGCCATATGCCACCATGCCTAGCTGTATGATATAATTTATAGGAAATGTCCAGAAAAGGCAAATTTGCAGAGACAGAAGATAGGTTAGTGGTTGCCTAAGACTAAGCAGGTATGAACAGGGAATGACTGTTAATAGGTATACTATCTCTTTGGGGTGAGGTGAGTGTCCCAGAATGGACCGGGGTGAGGACTGTACAACTCTGTGAACATACCTAGCTCTACATTTTGAATGGATGAATGGTATGGTAAGTGGTTATTTCACAATAAAGATGGCGGGAGAAAGAGATCCCAATGGCCATATTGGCATCCACAATTTCACCTTCCCACATTTACCATAGGTGAGCTGCTGCCTGAAGCCGATCTCTCCTCTTCCACCGGCCCCAATGCTCTCTAACCTTCTTAAGCATTGGCCTGAGCAATTCCTCCCCCTCCTACTTCAGTCTCTCACATTCAGCTAGATCAGTCTCATCAACATGCATGTGCTATGGTTTCTCCTGTCTTGGGCCCAAGTCCAACTCCGCTTCCCTGAGCCCTCACTCTTCTCTTCATCTCTTTGTTCTCCTTTGCAGCAAAATGCATTGAGTTACCCATAGTCACAATCTCCAAATTTATTTCCTTTCAATCTCTCCTAGAACCACTTCAATCGGTCCTTGGTCCCACCACTCTACCAAAACTGCTCTTTCCTACTGAGCTCATAGGTCAATCCTCCGTCCCCGTCTTACCTGACCTGTTGCCAGCATCTGACACAGGTGGCCACACCCTCTTCCATGATGCACTTTCTTCCCTTGGCTTCCAACACGTGATTCTGTCCTGGTTTCCTCCAATCTCACGGACACTTCCTGGCCTCTTTTTTGGTCCCTCCTTGATTTCTTCATGTTGGAATACTCTTGTTCTCCGTCACTGGTCCACTATTTTTTTTTTCCCTATCAGCCTTCTCTCTGTGTTATGGTTTAAATATAGAATGTCTCCCAAAGACTCTTGTATTGAGGATGCTAATCCCATCAATGCATTAGTCCCCTGATGAATTCACACATGAATGGGCGATTAGGAAGTGAAGCCTAGTTGGAGAATATAGGTCACTGGAGGTGTGCCTTTGAAGGGCATATTCTGCCCCCTACCTCTTCCCTTTTCTCTCTGGTTCTATCTGCTCTCTACTTCCGGCCGTTATGAGGGAAGCATCTTTCCTGTCCATGCAACTCTACCCTAATGTTTCTGCCTTGGAGCCAATTATGGACCCAAACATGAAACTATGAGCCAAAATAAATTCTTCCATCTTTAAGGTATGTATGTCAGGTATTTGGTCTCAACAATGGAAAGCTAATGCACTCCTTTACTGACTTCCATAATCTTTATAGACTCCCAAATCTGTACCTCCGGCTCTGTCCCCCTCCATTACCCCAAACTTACACACCCAACCAGCTATTCAGCCTCTGCAGGTGGATGTGTATTGGCTATCTCAGATACTGATATCCTTAACCAAACTCTGAGTCTAAGCCTCTCCGGCAGCTCTTCACCTTCCCATCCCAGGTGTGAGTAATTCCTTCCTTCCAGATGCAAACACCACAAGCTTTCTTTTCCTCATACTACACTGAATCCATCAGGAAATCTTGTTGGCTCTGCCTTCAACTAGATTTGGAATTAAACCCAATTCTGTCACCTCCGCTGCCACCACATTTCCTCGACTATCATCTCTCACTTGGCCCCTGTGTCAGTCAGCTTTCTGTCACTGTAACAAAACCTTGAGAAAACCAACTTAAAGAAGGAAAGGTTCGTTTTGACTCAGTTTCACAGGATTCAGCCCATGGCTGGCTAGCTCCATTGCTGCTGGCCTGTGGCAAGACAGACCATCATGGCAGAGAGAGCGGAGCAGAGGAAAGTCGCTCACTCATGGCAACCTGTTAGTAGAGCGAGAGAGCCTACCCTGGTGGACCTCCTCCTCCTCCTGCTTTGTTCGGCCTAGGCTGCAGGCCCATGGGATACCCACATCCAAGGTGAGTTTTCCCACTCCCTTTGCTGACCCATATGCCAACTGTCTCTGGAAACACCCTCGCAGACATACACAGAAGTGTGCGTTCCTAATCTCCTAGATATTTCTAAATCCAATCAAATTGACAATCAAGTTTAATCCTTGCAGCCCTTCAGCACGGAAGCAGAGTGGACCTCTCAAAACATAGTTTTAAGCATACTAGAACCCAGCAGTTGCTCTCCACCTCACTTGAAGTAAAGTCAAATTCCTTACCCTAACCCATGAAGCTAAAATCTGTCCTCTCGCTCTCCCTGACCTCATTTCCAGCTGCTGTCATCCTCCAACTTTGCTCCTTCGCTGTTCCTAAAGATCTTTCAGCTGGTGACCCTTCTGCTTGGAGCTGTCCTTACCTAGGCCACAGTTTCTCAACTCTGGACTGATCAGCACTTGAGGCTGGACACCCCTTTGTCACGGGGGCCGCTCTGAACATTGCAGGACGTTTAAGAGCATCCCCGACTTCTAGCGAGTAGATGCCAAGGGCACTTCCTAGTCATTACAATCAAAAGTGTCACCAGATGTTACCGAATCCCCCCTTGGGGGCAGTCACCCAGGGTCATTGGCTTAGATCATCTGTGCAGCCCATGTTCTCACATCCCCTCATCTCATATATCACTCTGGCTCAATGTCACTTTCTTGGTGAGGCCCACAGGAAACACCTGCATTGATCTCTTTTCTGTTGCTCTCACAAAATACCCAAGACTAGATACTTTACAAAGAAAAGTGGTTTATTTGGCTCACCATTTTGGAAGCTAAAAGTCCAAGACTGAGTATCCTCATCTGCTTGGCCTCTGGTGAGAGCTCTCCTGGTAGATGACATGGTGGGAGGATGAGTGAAAAAGAAAACAGTCACACAGGGGACAAGAAGCTACAGAGGGTCAAGCACCAGATTTTCTCCTTTTATAACAATTTGCTTTCTCAGGAACTTAACCAGGTCCCACAAAACCGCATTAATCTCTTCTGAGGGCAGAATCCCTAATGATCTAACTACCTGCTACCAGGGCTCCGTGTCCTAAAGGTTCCATCACCTCAGGGACCTAGGTTCCAAAACATGAAGCTTGAGGGCACACACAACATGCAAAACATACCACCACCCCACTCAGTGCTTTGACCCGTCCTCCCCTCTCCTCCCCCACGCTTCTAATGCCACTGACTACCATGTTCTGACGTTACATCACTTCCTTATCAAGTCAATATTTAGTGCTCATTATCTGCGCCGCCTGCTAGGATGCTGTCTCACAGAGGCTGGGGTCTCCCTCAGCTTTGTTTCCTGATGTGTCCTCCAGTGCCTAGAACAGGACCTGGCATTGAATCAGTTAAATAATAATCCGTCGAGTAATTGGATCTGATCAGAAGCTCAACATGGTAACACATAATGAATACAGCAAAAAAGTCCCTTTATCTGTAAATTTATCCCAAATTCCTCTATACATGAAGCCCAATCCCAATACAAAGCTCTACTGGATATTATTTGAAACTTGGCCTCATATATCCAAAGGGCACCTAAAAGAATTAAAATGTAATATCACACAAGAATCATAACAAGAAGAGGCTTGCCCTCTAAGATATTAAAAATGTGTTCATAAGCTACAATAATTAAAATAGTGGGTTCTGGCACTAGAATAGATGAGAACAGAAGTGTCCCTTGTAAATGTAAGAATTAAACCAGTGATAAAGCTGGCATTTAAAAACTAGTAAGCAAAGAGTGAATGTTCAAAATGGTGCTAGCACAACTGGCCGGCCATTTTCCACTTGCAGAATATGCATGTTGCTTAGAAATATAGAGGTCATAATGCATCCTGGGAAATAGCTGAAAAAGTCACAGGTGGCTGCCCCTAGAGAGCCAGGAAGAAGTAATGGGGAGAGATGGCGCAGGACTGCTATTTTAAGCTTTTGGTTATTTATGCCTTTTTAACTACATATATATATTACCTTGGTAAAAATAAAAGTTATGTTTTAAAAAAAGTGATAAGCATGCTCCTCTTTAACCTATCAAGTTGACAAAGATCTTTTGAAAAGCAAAGATTCCCAGTGCTGGTGTGATTATGAGAAGAAATGGGCATGCTCACGCACCGCTGGGTCTTTCTGGAAGGTAATTTGTCTGGAAGTATTAAAAGTCTTAAAATCATGCCAACCCTTTGAGGCAAGACTTGCACTTCTAGGAATTTATCCTGAAATGACACAAAGGTATAGAGCAAGAATGTGCACTTTAACGTTCTTTAAAATTGAAAAACAAAAAATGAAAACCACCAAAATGTCCAACAGGGAACTGGTTATATAAATTATGATAAATTCATGCGAAGGAATGCGGTGCAGGTGTCAAAAGCAGAATAGAAATAGATCCATTACCAGGGAAAGGTGTTCATGATATATAAAGTGATTAAACAGGTTATGTGTGGTAGGCATAAAGATTATTGCATTTTTATAAAATGAATGTGACTTATGAGTTTATAAATATAAAGTGATATAAGAGACCCTCTCTTTGTAACAATTTATGAGAACACAGGATCCAGAAGGATGTGCAGGATGAGGCTTTAATTCTCTTCTTTTTTTTACTCTTGGGAAGTCATTTCTACAGGAAATTTCTAAGACCTGTGAAGGGGGAGGCAGAATGCTGAGGGGAGACCCCTCCAAAGTGGGGGTGATGCAGGGAGACCCCTCAGAAGGGCTCACTGGTACCCACTCATCCTCAGAGCCCCAGGAAGAGGGGCCCAACAAGAAGCCTACAAGCCCGATGTCCCAGACGCAAGGGCTTCTTTCCTAGCAAACGGGGACATTTTAGGACAGAGGCCATAGTTAGTGCTGAGCCCAGCGGCTCTGCAGCCATGGCCCTCGGTCTTGGGGATTATGGTCCCTTTCCAGGGCATCAGCCAGGTACTATGCACCTTGCCCTCCCTTCCAGGTAAGGAATTATCAACGTTACCAAAAGGTAGGGTTTCGGGGCTCCAAATGTTTCAAACCCAGAAGCCAAAGGCAATCCACAGACACATGGTTTGGTCTATATGGGACTGTGGTTTTAAAAATCTAGGAAATACTCTCCAAACTTTAGAGGGAATGAGAGTCACATAAAAATCTACCTGTTTCTGAATATTTGAATAACTGGCCATCCCTTTCTATAACTGAATGTGTCTTAATGCCACTCCCAAAGGGACAGCATGCCGGGCATCACTTCCTCTGAAGACTGGCCCCTGGGGCAGCTGAGTTTCCACCTTGCACTGCCCAAACTCCTGCCTTGCCCTGCCCCTTTGGGACATGGAGGATTCCTTTGCAGAAAAATCCCTGTGACTCCCTCCCCACACCTGTGCTTCAGAGCCACGGGACCTGGTCCATCCCAGGCTAAGTGGTGACAGCTTAGGTCCAAGGGAGCCTTTTCCCGTGTTACTGCCAAACACTGCCTGGGGGACCTGAAATGAGGCCAAGCAACAGTCAGGACTCACCTGACAGACAACTGGTTTAGGGATAGAGAAATCCCTGGGATCCAGGAGCTTGGGCTGAGTTCCCTGGGAACTGTGAGGTAGTGACGGTAGCCAGTTGGTTAGCTGTGTAGAAATAAGAGTAGAATTGGGCAGAGTGAGAGACTATGCCCAGTGCCTCACAGCTGGTCCCACAGAGTTCTCTGGGGCTGAGAGGGACCTTCAGAGCTGTCCCAAAAGGAAGCAAGGGGGCTGGACCTTTGTTAACTTGTCATGAGCCAGTCACTGTGCAACAGGGACTTAAAGGTTAGGCCTCTAGACACCTAATGGGCAACTAAAAGTAAGATAAAGCTTGGCATCTCTTCACTTTTTCTTTCTTTTTTTTTTTTTGTACTGGGGATTGAACTCAGGACCTTGCACTTGCGAGGCAGGCACAGTGCCACTGAGCCAAATCCCTGGCCTATCTCTTCACTTTTTATGTCTCCTATATTACCTGCTCAGCTCTGCACTGAGGCATGCTCAGGGAGTGTCTGCATTATAAGGTCTGGTAGCCCTAAGTTTACCTAACTTGTCTCATCACTTTCAAGACAGAGGACACCAAGATAAAAGTAACTAAAGTAATTTTGCAGGGACATCTAGTTACCAGCTTTTTAAATGTCCAGTTCTAGACCCTCTAGGGCAATGCCTACAAGTTTTGAGTCATGTCATAAACCTGCAGTCACCTTGGACTCCAGAAGAAGCAGATCTCACAGACTACCCCATGATGAGGTCACCCACCAAGCAAGAACAGTCACCCCATGAGGGTGCTTCCCCAACAGAATCTGTCATTTCATGATGGGAACCAAATTGCCCACTCAACTGATACTGACTCTTAGGACCTCTCAGAGAATCTGTCTTCAGATGTCGATCAACTATAACTTGACTTGATTAAGATCACCTAAGATGCTGGCTATGTCACCCCCCAACTCTTCCCTTTGTTTCCCTTTTCTATAAAACCCCAAAGTTTTTGTCAGCCCCGGAGGACAAATCTTGAATATTAAAAGCTCCAAAAGCTCCTTTCCTGTCCTTCATTACTGCTCATCTCCTTGATTGCTGTTTTGGGACTGGTAGTCAATCCGGACCATGGGGACTGCCAAAGCTGGGGCTTTTACCCTAAAACTCTGGTAACAACCGAATGCAGGACAGTGTGTGACCTGGGGCAAGGAGCTCCCTGAGGCCCAGGGCAATTCTTACTGGGGGCCAGCCCTGGAGTATCCATGGCAGATATTCCCAGCAGACCTGGTGGGCCTGGACCTGAAGACAGCCTGGACAGAGCAGCACCATGACCACCTCCCCAGGGGTCAGCAGGGGAGCATCCTGCAGTACTGTGTTAGACAGGAGCCCAAGAGAGCCAGCCACAAGAGGGCCACCTCCCCGGAAAAGAAGCGGGCAGAAGTGACTTCTTCAGCAAGGCCAGGATAGGAGGAAAGTACTGAAAATTCAGTCACATCCCAGTACTTATTTGAAACAGAACATTAATTCTGACTGTCATTAGAGTCCATTTCAATTTTGTAATAACATAAAAAGTTAAGAGTCTAATTTATTCATACAAATCTTGTTAGCATCCAATTTCCACATAATGTAACATATTCGTTAAAAAGCTGACAAAGCAGGGGAAATTAAAAACATGAAAAAAAAAAAAGACATTCAAGGGCTCTCACTACCATGCGGCCAAAGGTGAGGAGGGGTGAGACCAGGGCAGCTCCAGAATGGGCTGGAAGCTTAGAACAAGAACCACAGACCTGGGGAGGTGGGCTGAGCCTGTTGCTCATCACAGAGCCCCCAGAAGTGTCCCCCCATCCTCCACTCCCACACAGTCCTGGAGTCTTGTCCCTGCCCTTGGTTCCCCAGACAGCTCCTGAGCACTTCCTCAGCAAATTCATTCTCGAGAGCCTGTAACTCCTCTTAATTACACGTCCCGGTGTTTGCATTAGATAGCTGTCACCCTGTAATTTACCCGTACATGGGTTTTAATTGTACATTAATCTTTCCTACACGCCACTCCCCTGCTAGAGTCTGTAACAGCAGCAGTTTGGGGCATTTTGTTTATCCCTCAACCAAAAATAGCTGATGAATGTAATTGCACCACATCCCTCCTTCTTTTCCAGAATTACCTGCTGTGTGCTGGGGCTGGAGAGAGAGGCTCCTGTCACCTGTAAGCCACCTTGAAACACAATATTTGACTGTTTCGTGGCTGACACCAATTTTAGAGGAAAGGTCAGTGGCAACAAGCTGTCTTCAGATCACCTGCCACATGTTTTCTGGGTGCCTGCTTACATCATTTCTCTTACTCCCCTGCCTGATAGGTCTGGGGAGCGCTCCTTTAGGGATGCGCTCCTTTAGGGATGGAGGGCAATGTGTGAACCTAAAAAATCCACCAGCACGGGGTGGGGGGTGTGTGAGGTGTGTGGGGGGTGAGGTTCCAAGGTCAACTGGAGAGCCACGAAGGAGAACGATAAATTACAAAGCTCTGGATGGCTGCCAGGGCCCCAGGAAGCTACATTTAGCATATCATTCTCCCAGCAGCAGGATGAAGCCTTAACTCCCTTTCTGAGGAATTTGAATGGAATTTGTTACAAGAACATTGTGATTGAAATATCACCAATTGGCTTTTCATGACAACTCAGCAATAGATTGCAATTGCAATGGAGTGTGTGTGTGTGTGTGTGTGTGTGTGTGTGAGAGAGAGAGAGAGAGAGAGAGAGAGAGAGAGAGAGAGAGAGAGAGAGGGGGGGGGGGGGGTGGTGTGTG
>NW_022900931.1:56205529-56217621 GCF_012274545.1 Fukomys damarensis
ATTTGTTACAAACATTGTGATTGAAATATCACCAATTGGCTTTTCATGACAACTCAGCAATAGATTGCAATTGCAATGGAGTGTGTGTGTGTGTGTGTGTAAGAGAGAGAGAGAGAGAGAGAGAGAGAATGAGAGAGGAGGGGGTGGCTGTTGTGTTCAGCTGGCTGAGGTGGCAGCGAGGGAGCCCCATACAATATTTATGAAATCCAGATGAAGCCCTATGCTGGCAATGAGCTGGTATCATAACACAGATTTCAAAAACGCCTTGACATTTGCCCAAGATCAAATTTCCCCTTGCAAAAACCCAGGAGGCTTTGTGCTGAAAGCAGTTTGTGCTCTCCGCCCCCCAACCCCTCTGCAACCTTTCTCATTTAAGCCCAGTTAATTAACAGCAAGGTGGGAGGTGGTCTGGGACTATTGGAGTGATGGAGATAGAGTAGAATAACAGCCAGCAAGGGGGCGGCTTCTTTGTGCAAAACATTAACAGTGCTTTTCAACAGTGAAAGACCGGAGCTTTTATCCCCACCCCACCCCCCAGTACTGGGTATTAAAACCAAGGGCCTTTGCACTGAGCTACATCCTCAACCATTTATTAATTTTTAAATTTTGAAACAAGATCTCCCTAAATTGCTAAAGTGCCCAGGCTGGGCTCAAACTAGCAATCCTCTTGCCTCAGCCTCCCAGAGTGCTGGCATGAAAGGCATGCACCAACATAGTCAACTTTAATAATTTTTATGGTTAAACACTTCCAGACCTGTGAAACCAAACTTAGGTGATCTCCTAAAAATTCACACAGCTGACTGGAGTATATTTGGGTGAAGAGAGACACACCTGCAATCCATCATAGAGTAGCCCAAGAAACAAAAAGGAAAGCAAGAAATCTATGTCCTGAGGCCAAAGATCTCTTGTAGGTGCAGCCTTTGATTGTTTCTAGGACACTCTTGGAGACAGAAAGGGACATTTCAGCCCTCTCAGAGCAAAGTCCAGGCTCTAAGTCCTCTGATCTTTCGTGGCCTGGCTGAGGAGTTACTCACCAGACGAACATTTCCAAAGTGGTCTTCTGCAGCATATTCTACCCCACAGGGCTGCTTCTAACTCTGACCATGGCTTTTGAAGAGGACCACTCCCAGGACAGCTACCAGGACCCAAAGGGACGACATGAAACACCGCCAGAGATCCAGGGCTGATGTCCCCAGATTGTTTACAAGTCCAAGGCAAGGGCAATTTAGGTGGCTTTTGATAAATACTTCATACTCCTCACCCTAAGAGAAGCAGAATACTTGTCAAGCATGCATCTTTATGAGCTGTCCACCTCTAAAACTTGCCCGAAAGGTCTGTGCTTAATGTTGGTTTGGCAGTAAATTGGCGCCAAGCACGGGTCAGCTGCATCAAATTAGCATCGACCTGTAAAACGTTACTGAATGATTCCTCAAATCTGCCAAGTCTTCAAATCAATTTTGCAAAAAGCGTCATGGTTTTTTTTAAAACTTTGATAAACCTTTCCTATTAGTTATCGCAGAAGAGCATAAACCTTTCTAATCTGTCTTCCCACCAAAAAAAAAAAAAAAGGTGTTGTTTTTTTCCCAAGCTGCTTTTAGCTCTTCCATCTTTGCACACCCGCCCACACATCACATAAACAATGTGAGTGCCGAGCATTCATTTGTTGCCCTATTTTTAAGTGACTGGTATTTGGCTTACACTGTCCATGCCCCATGTTTCCAAAGCCTGGAAAGAATTTCTACCAGTACCAGGATGCAGTTCTCAATCCTAGCTTTGGAGATCTGTGGTCCCAAGTTCACCTCTTCCTAGAATCCCTCCAGAGCTCCCCAATGAACCCGACTATTGCTTTACATCGTTGTGTATCACTTCCTGGAAGCTCGGCGTCCTTCCTTCAGAGTCAGCACTGAAAGATCCATGAGGAATGGTCTCCTCCATGGCCATTTTTGAGATCAGCCAGAACCCCTCTCTCTCCCTCTTTCTCCAACTTCAGAGCTCAGCCCACCCCATCACTCACCGCTGATTGCAGGAGAGTTCTATGAGAAACTGTTCCCCTCTCCTGAGGCAACAGCTAGCTCTCAAAACCGCAAAGAGAACAGAACCTCCATCTGAACCTGAAGACTCTGACCCACAGCTCTCATTTCCCAATCAGGCTGCTTGTCCAACACACTCTTAGACTTGAGGTGAAAGGGGACTAGACACAGCCAAAGACAGGAGGCTTTACTGTTGTCAAGTACTGGTGGTGCAAGAGTGGATGAGACAGTAACATACGTGGTCTTCTCCGTTTGACTGGACGGCATGTCAACTATGAAAGGATGACCCTGAAAAAGCTGAGGAGGCTCATGGCACAGGGGTAGAGCACTGCTTTCAGGGTAAGGGAGGAGGTATTTGTAGGCTTACGAAGAGGGACCCAACCGTGGTACACACTGCAGGGACGAGGCCAGTAAGGGATGATCTTCAATGGCCAGGGCCTAGAGCACTAGGGGTGGATAAAGCTACTGGGGTCATGAATGCTGCCCAGTTGGCAGCTGGCTTTGGAAAGTGAGGGGTCATTTAGAGGAGCAGAGCCTTACCACAAGGTACCCTCTACAGATCAAAAACCTAACTTCCAGAAGCATCCCCACGGCAGCCCAGTTCACTTACAAATTCCTCTCAAGTCAGCTGCGGTGGGAGAGGCTGAGGAGGCCAACGGGAGGCCCTTCACCCTATGGGCTTCACTTATTGGTCAGTTGGGGGCTCTACTCTGTTCCAGGACTGGCCTAGGCACTGGGACACAGCGGTGGACACGGCCCACCAGGCAGCCTCAAGGTTAATGGCAGAGGAGCTCTGAAGAGATGAATGGTTCAGGGCTTTCTGGAGATTCTGGGGCAGGGGCTAGGTCCAGTGTCTGTATCTTTGAGCCTTGTTCCCTGGGTGACTCTAGGTGATTCCACAGAAACATCTGTCAACTCCAGTCCCTACCTTCCAGAACTGCAGATTCAGACTTGTTGAGCAAAAGGAATTACATGAACATTAAAGAGTCCTACAGTTTCCCAGGTGTGGTGGCATACACCCATAATCCTAGCACTCTGGGAGGCTGAGGCAGAAGGATTGCAAGGTTGAGCTCAATTTGGGCAACTCAGCGACTTAGCAATACCCTGTCTCAAAATGTAAAAAGGACTGGAGATGTAACTCAGCAGTGGAGTGCCTGCCCTTCATGCATGAGGCCCTGTGTTCAATCTCCAGTACCACAAAAACAAATAAATAAAAAAGAATCCTACAATTTCAGGATGGAACTAAATTTTCAGATTTGAATAATACCTTCAGGTTAAAAATATGCTTGGCAACAAATAAACTGTATTAGTCATGTGAGAAATAAAATTAAAACCACAATGTGATAGCTCTATGTACTCACAGAATGGCTTGAACAAAAAGACCACCAACAAAACATATTGGAAAAAGTGTGTAGCAACAAGAATTCTCCTTCACAACTGTTGAAGAGGGGGCTAAATCAGTACAACCACATTAGAAGACAGTTTGACAGTTCCCAGCAGTTCATACCCAGCAATTCTCTAAGTCCGTACACATCAGAAATGTGCACATTTTCCCAAGAAACACTTGGGAAAATATCCATAGCAGCACTGTTCATAATAGCCAAAAACTCTAAAACCCAAATGTCAACAGGAGAATGGGTAAATCAGGGTTAGAGTCACACACTAGAATTGTATTAATCGGCTTCACATTACTGCAATGAAAAACCTGAGGCAACTAACTTATAAAGAGAAAAGGTTTATTTAGATACAGTTCTGGGGGATTCCATCCAAGATTGGTTGGCTCCATTGCTTTGGGCCTCTGGGCGAGGGTGCCAGGTGGCAAAGGCATGCAAACACTCAAATCATGAGCCAGGAAGTAGAGATGGGGAGGGGTCAGAGGGGTTCTACAATCCCTTTTTGGGTGTGCCTCCAATGATCTAATGACCTTTCAAAGGCCCCATCTTTTAAAGGTACACAGCACCTCCCCAAAACAATGCTGGCAACCAAGCCCGTGCTACATGGACTTGTAAAGGACATTCATCCAAATGAGTGCAGGCAGGACTCCTACAGGGTAACTATAATGATTCTTTGTTCCCCCCATAGGGTAACACAGTGGACGAATCTCACAAACTTGAGGCTGACTCATGAGGATCAGGTTCATTTCTGGCTGAGTAAGGAGCACCGCACCCATCTCTCCTGACAAAACTCCGAGGCCTATTAGGGCTGGAATAATCCGTCCCTCGGGTGTGTAGAGATCTGACCTTAGACACATACACTGTTCCTCTCAAAACCTCTAAAGTCCTGATTCCATTCGCCTCAGCCCCTAAAACATACAATCCAAAAATTAACATGTGACCAATAAGGATGTGCCAAATATCCCGACTCCACCCTGGCTCCACCCCTGCCTTACCCTATCCAATAGCGATCCAATAGCGCCACCAGGACCAATAAATGTGCCAATTTTCCCGACTCCACCCTGGCTCCACCCCTGCCTTACCCTATCCAATAGCGATCCAATAGCGCCACCCTGGCTCCATCCCCGACTTACCCTATATAAATCTGTACATTTCCTCAATAAAACATAAGCGTCCCAGAAACTTGCTTGGAGTCTACATGGTGATTCTGTGCCTTGCCCTCCCAGTCTGGGTTCCTGAACCTTGTTCCGAGAGCGGGCTCGCGGACGAAAACAACAGACTCAGACACAAAGAGCACTCATACGTTATAATTCCATTTCTATCAAGCTTAAAAACAAGGAAAACAAATCTATGCCACTATAAGTAAGGACAGCTGTGTGGATGGGAAGCAACTGGAAGAGGTCACGGGAGGGATCTGGAGTGCCAGACACATTCATTTCTTGGGGGCTGGGCACACAGGCACGTTCAGTTTGTGGATATGCATTGCATTGTTTACTTACAATCAGTAAGCTTTCCTGTATCCACTCTATACTGGGAATAAAAGGGTTAAAGTTGTATTGTAGTATGGGCAAGGGAGCTAGGTTTGATCCTAGCACAAGAAAAAAAAAACCTTTTAAATTACTGTAGTGAATTCATCACTAGAAGGAAAGGTATTATTGGAAATGGCTTAGAAAAAAAAAGAACTCAAGAGCTGGGACCACAGACCGCACCCCCCAAACCTCTGCCACATCCCCAGTTTAGAGCCCTGACCAACATGTTTTCTGGTACCCAAGACAGAAAGAACTGAGCTCAGCTGAGACCCAACAGAGGATAATAATGATGATGAGGTCAGCAGCTGCTATTTATTGCAAGCTATCTGTAGGCACCCTGGCTCTAACGGGTAGAGTCTACTGTTACTCTCAATCTACAGATGAGAAAACTGAGTCCCTTTGATAATCCCCATGATAACCAAGTGGTAAAACTGGGATGTGAATGTGGGTGGTGTGACTGTGGGTATCAGCGTCAGTCACAACCTAAAGGTGGCTGCCTGGGATAGGACGAGACATGCAGGTGGTTGCCATGGCTGTCCACTGACATTTTAATTCAGGGAGGAGGGAATGGAGAAGACTTAAATAATAGGCATAGATTGTGCTTTCACAGGAGTGAATGGTCGTGAAATTAAATTTGCAGATGAAGCCAAACCTCATGAGGCCCCAAACTAAGCAGGACACAGTGAGACGGACCCAACCTGGGGAAATGCAATTTACCATGCACACCAAGGCAGTAATCCACGCTAAATGACTTTCCTCAGAAAAAGGCATGTGAGTGGCTACCACAAAGGATGGCAATGTGACAGTGACCACTGGCAGCAGGCAGCCACTGCAACAGCAACAGGCTCAGCTCCCAACACAACGGCGAGGGAAGTCCAGGTGAGATCACAGTGCCACACTGCTCCCAGTCCTGCACCAGTATGTGCCAAAAGGATTCGAAGACATGGGGTAACTATCGAGGAGAGGTAGACTCAAAATTAGACCAGATGTGCATAGAGGAAGAGGTGAGGAGGGTATTTCTGGAAGAAAGAACCATACACCAATGGTGAAGGTGTCCAGGGGAACCCAGAACACTGGCCTCAGCAAGCCAGAGGCTGGGTACATCACCCATTGTCTCAACCAGTGTAGACAAAATGTCTGCTTTGAGCACTGGCTCAGTTTAGACAGAATGGCTCCAATATCCCACTGGTTTGACCAGTGCAGACAGATTAAGTGAATGGAGTCCTGAGCTGAACCAGTGTAAACAGCATCATCCTGCATTATGAACTGGAGTCTCCCCCTGTGTAGACGGAGTGCCTACTCTGCATTGGCTCAACTGGTGTAGACACAACCACATTGCATATTGGGATCAACCACCCCAGATCTGGGCGGTAAAGCCCAGTGGGCCAAGCCAAGCATTGAAGGGAGGCTGGCGCCTGAGAAAAGCTTAAGTCACAGGGAAAAAAAAAAAAATTACTGGAGCTAAAAAGAGTTTGAGAGCTCTGAACCTTGTGCAAAGACCTTGCAGAGAGTGGGCCAGGGAAGTCTTCCCTGAGACAATAGGGAAGGTTCCAGCACTAAAGCCCTAGACTTGGCCAATGTAGATAGACAGCAGGTGCCCTGTACTGGCTCCACCAGTGTGGACAGGCTGCCTGCTTCAGTTGTTAAGCCAGTGAGAAGACTATACATCAAGTACTGGCTCGGCCAATGTAAATACACTGTGTGTACCACACACTGGCAGGCCCAGTATAGTCAGACTGTGTGCATCAGGCACTGGCTCTGCCAGTGTAGACAGACTGCATAGTCCAACTCTCTCTGCCTGCCAACAAGCAATCACTGAGAAGCTCCTCTAGGCTGACACAGCCACACTGAGCAGCATTCGCACAAGCACCCTGGCCTCCTTGCATTTGCTCAGCTTCTCCAGGGCCAGTGCAGGGCTCTGCGCAGGGGAGGGCCACAGTCAGTATTCACTGGCTGCCTTGCCGCTCCCTTCAGGCACTGCTCCCCTCTAGCAAGGAAAAGTCAGCCTGAGCCCCAAGGCTAGAGGAGCGATTCAGTACTCACAAGGCTGGGCAGATGCGTCCTGTCCAGAGAGATGAGTCAGGCCCTCAGAAGAGGCAGCCTTGAAGGTGGGGACAATTTATCTGTCAAACGTGATTTAATCTATGCCCAGGCTAGGGACTGCTGGCAAAGGGGCTCCTATGTGTCACCTCCCTACTGATGAACATCTGGACAGGCCCAGCGGTCCAAGGACAGCAGCATAACAGGAGAAATGGCCAAGACAGCCCAAGAAGGGAGAGTAGCCCCCGCCACCAAGTAAAGAGGCCAGGGGGCTGAAAGCCCCACAGAGGCCAGGGGACCAAAGCATAGATCGTACCTCCTAATGTCATCTTCTCGCCTCTCATCTCCCTGTCCTCAAGTCTGGCCCAGCTAGGGAGCAGCTGGCTGAGGCCCAGGCAGTGAGGACAAGGTGACAGCGACCTGGGTTGTTGCCTGCAGCTCAGCAGCCGCTTGGTGTGAGCACAATGGGAAGCGGGGTGACTCACAGACCCGCTGCCCCCACCCCAGCCCTGGAAGACTGATGTCGGCAGGAAGCCGGGGCCTGAGCAGGCCTGCAGACAGCCACAGGAAACTCACTGACATCAGAGGGAGCTGGGGAGCTCTAAACCTTGGGCAGAGCCCCTCAAAGAGAAGGCGGAAGCAGGAGGAAAAGGAGGGAGGACTGAGAACTAGGGAAGGGCATCAGAGAGTTATTTCTGGGGCAGACGCCAGCCAGCTGCCAGGTTAGATCAAGCGCATGGCAGGTGAAGGACCCTACTAGGGGACCAGGAAGCTAAGCGGATGAAACACAGGCTGGAGCCACTCTGGCCAGTAGGCCAGTGGGCAATTGAGCCTGCAAGTAGGTTGGCATCAGAGCCCAGCAAGTAATCTGCATGCAGGAGGGCTGAGCCCAGAACAGAGCAGGTGAGAAGCAGGGACTTGCCCTGTACCCCGGGGAAAAGCCAGTCTTCAGTAAGTCAACTCAGCCGGGAGGTGGGAACTGCAGGAGAAACAACAGCTCTAGCCACAGAGCCCTGGGCCCATGCTGTCACTTATGGTGTGCCCGTTACAGGCTAGCACTAACTGGTGAATGCACAGAAAGGCAGAGGAAGCCCATAAGGCAGCCGGAAAGGAGTGGACAGGTGACAAGGTACAGAGGCAAAGCTGCACAACCAGCCATCTGACCGCCCAGTTCTAGGCGGACAGAGCACACCTAGAGTGGACAGGAGCTCAGCACCTCAGGGAACCAGCAGCTCCCACTAGTGTCCCACAAGTCATATCCCAACTACTCCACTGCCTCCCCACCCACACATAATCCAGCACCAATTCCTGTGGGATCCATGGGCATCCACTCCTCCTTAGGGCCATAGCCATCCTTCACCAGGCTCTGCAGCCTCCTCCTCACTGGTCTTCCTACTCTATACCAGTTTGTAGAATGAAGTCCCAGATCCTAACACATCTGGAAGACCCTAAGTGGCCACGTCTTCAGCTACCTCTTTCCCCTCACCCTGCCTTTCACAGGGGCCTGCCACTGCTCTTTGACAGTGCTCCATGCTTTCTCATAGTCTCTTGACCGGAACCTCTGCGCATGCTCTTACCTGTACCTGGACTGCTCCCTCCCTCCATCCATCCCTTCCACTTCATCCTGCTGCTAACCAGCTTCTCCTTCAGATCTCAGCTGAACAGTACCTTCTCAGTCCTCCCAATCCCTCAGTCTAGGTAACATCATTCTATCACAGGTCTTATAACAACCCACACGTTTCCTTTATATCCTTCTCAAGCCTAGAGTCGCACATGTATTGGTTATTGTTCTTACTAATGTCTTTGGCAAAGAAAGAATTAGTGAATGATGGATGAAAAATGGGGGAATCTCAATCCTGACAACACAAACCCCACAAGAGCAGAGGTCCACTCTTATTTTGTTTACCTTCTGTCTCCAGGGCCTGACACAGTACACCTAATACACACTCAACAAACATGCATTGACAGCAGAAGGAAAGAGTGACAGCCTGGCTGGCCCTGGGAGTATGGCATGGAGAGTCATTTGGCTCCAGATTTCAATGTTGACAATTCCAATTTAGTTAAAATAAATGTCACTTGCCAAGGCCAGGTCTGGCCATGGTTTGGCAGGAAAAGGACACCATGCCCTCAGTCATCAGCCCCAAAAAGCTTTGATTCTTCAAACACATAGCTTTCCATGTAGGGAGCAGAAATGCCAGATGTGGGCAGCTCGCCTGGGAGGGCAACTGTGTCTGCTGTCTCCATCCCCAGGCCTGCGTGCACACAGACACTCTCTGACTTCCCAAAAGGTGGCCTTGGAGGTAGGGTCAGGGCTGCTTCTTGGTTTCAACTCATGTGGACACAGCTTTCCCCAGTGTCTTGGTGGCCTAGGCCATACTCCTGAATCTTTAACTGCCCAGGAACAAGTCCAGCAGATGTGCCAGATCACGAATGACAGGTAGTTTTGCACAGGGTAAATGTCACAACTTTTTTCCATGACCAATTTGTAGATCTCATCTTCTGCCAGTGATTTACCGACTGTAGGGTCACACATCCTTCAGCTGATAAGAAATGAGCGATGCCTCCTGCACCCTCTGCCACCCGAGCTAATGAAGCTGTCCCCAGCTTGTCTAAGCTTATGGGTCTCTTCTGCCTTTGGACAGCCTTTTCCCAGGAGGGAGGGCACACAGACACTCTGGAGTCAGATAAGTACTGACAGTGACTCCAAAGACAGCACCAAGGAGCCTACAGTCAGCACGGTGTCACCAAGCAGGCTGCCTACCCCCAGCAGACTTCCTGAGGCCCCGGGACACCAGTGTTGCACGTACATCCAGATATCATCCTTAATTTTTTATCCATGTGCTTCTTTATTTTATTTTTGGCTGTCTCTCTGCAGGGCCACATTGACCTCTTTGGGCCAGCCCTATATAAATCTCCTTTTATAACGCATTACCTTCTGATTAGCTGAAAGGCTGGTCACTTGTTTCCCACCGTGTGTACTAGCTCTAATTGCCACAGATGCTCATTAAAGAGCTGCCATAATCCTTTGTCCCCTTTCCTGCCTGTAGCTACCTCCACACCACACATTTCTCCAATACAGATGGCACACATGGTAAATCAGAGGTGAGATTTTCCAAGCTGAAAGCAGGGGGCAAGGACAGTTAAGACTAAAAGGGTCTCAGAGTCCAGGCTAGGCGGCAGGGAGGAGCAGGGGAAGAGAGCTGGCAACCATACCTTCCCTACCTCCTCCCCAACTAGATGCATCAGCAAACAACAATAAAAGCTCCAGGCTTCGATCCCCGGTACCGAAAGAAAAAAAAAAGCTCCATGCACCCACCCCTTCTTCGATTTGCAAAACCATATACAAGTGCCTATCAGACAGCTGCTGGCTAGACCTCAGAGTAAAGAGCAGGAAAAACAGCCCAAATGATGTTTCCAATCAGGAGAATCTGACATTGCTCCTTATAAATGAATAGAAGACAAATTCTGAGATTAGTCTGCCAGGCACACCTACCTAACAACCACAGGGCCAAAAAAAAAGTAGTTACTAAACTTTCCCAGACTTATTAGCTTACATAAACAGAGATTTGAATAAATGTTTTAAAAATGAAACCCCCTTGATACTCTGTAATCAGTAAATGTTCATTATGGAAACACAGCAAATATGCATGAAATTTCCCAAGTGTTATTCCAGCTACAAGATGAAAAAGGCTTCTCAAACAGCAGGCTTGAGTTACGAAGCGTGCTCCTCCGGTCACAGCTGGACAGCACTTTGCCAAGCCCGGGAGGTCAGACCAGCCAGCTCCCCTCTCCCAGCAGGAGCCAGGGAAAAGCTGAAGATCTTATTTTGCCAACTCAGGCAATGTATAAATGCGCCCCTCCCGGCTGATTGATGTCTCTCTATAAATAATTAAACCTTGACCTTGCTTTAAGAAAACCTTGACTTTTTAATTTGGGGTCTTTTTAAAAAAATCAATACCCGGGGAGCATACTTCACTCTTGCAGAGTTTGACTCCTGGTAAATAAATAAATAAGTTGTGTTATTTGTGCATCCCAGGGCAACCAAGCCAGGCAGGGGGATGGGGTCAGGCCTTGAAGCTTTTGGTGTTCTAATGCTACTGAATTACTGATCATCCCAATGTGGCTCAAAGTCTCCAGAGTCTGAACGTTATCCCTCCTTTGGGTCACTTCACAGAGGCAAATCTGCTGAAGGCTCCTGAACAGGCTTCCCCTGCCCCTGAGGGTGCCCCGACCCTGCCTCACAGGGATGGTGGGATGTCTTGATTAAAAGAGGACCTCCTGAGACCGGGGTCACTCCTTTCTGTGGCCCGTCTGTCTAGTTTTAGGGTCACGAGAAGCCATAAGAATAGGAAGAACTGAAATCCGGCACTGAACCTCCTGCTCCAGAGGTTCCTAGGGCAGGTCTTAGGACAAGCCCTCGGGTATGGGTCGAAGTAAAAGCAGAAGTGAGTCCAGGAAAGTGTGGCGAGAACACTCCGGGAAAGGGTTAACTGTCTGCCCCCTGGCCCCACTATCCAGACCACAGTCCTCCCGCAACATTCAGCCCTCTCCCTTGTGCTCTGCCGCCTGAATACATTCAAGCCAAGCAACGCAGAGAGCCCCTTAGCAGAACCAATCGAGGCTGAGGGTCTCGCTGGGGGGGGGGGCAGTTCAGAGACGACTGCGGGACCCAGCGCCTCAGGATCAACCCCTATTTCTCTCAGAACAATGAGCCCAGGGGTCGGGGTTGCTGGGCCTGGAGAAAGATCTACCAGGAAAGTTAGGGCAGCGCGAGTCGCGCGCCAGAGAAGGGAAAGGGGTCCGAGCGCCACCACTGACACAGCCAAAAACTGCAAACGCACCTTCGCCCGGCCCCGCCGACTTCCAGCGAGGCCAGAGCCGCTGTACTGAGAAGCAGCCTGCTTCGCAGCTGGAGTTGCAGCCACCGCCAGGGCTCGGCTCCGTCCCGCGGCAAAGCGGAATCTTTCACCGCCCACTCCGAGCCGCCCGGGGCTCCGACTCCCGCGCTCCGGAACACACGCACGCACACACCTTCACACCAGCGCTGACGCACACACTCGCCGGGCGCACAGGCCGGTGCCCTGGAGAGTTGCGGGATG
>NW_022900931.1:56217690-56218115 GCF_012274545.1 Fukomys damarensis
GCTCGCGGCTCTGCTGCGCCCGACCCTGCCTCCACGCACCCGGCACCCGGACTGGAGGAGGAGCGGAGGTCCGCGGGGACCGAGAGAGCCCTAGGGGAGGCAGTTCACAAACGCGCGGCGACGAATGAAATCTAAGGACTGAAAGTCTAATTAAAGTTCCCCGCTGCCGGGGCCGGTCCCCAAGTGCGGCCAGACGGGAGCCACGCGCGCCCCACCAGGATCCGGGGCTTCCGACTCCAACCCGCTTCGGGTCGCGGGTTTGGCGCGCTGTGCGGTTCCGTCCCCCACCCCTAAGCACTCCTCTCGGAGTCCCCCGGGGCCAGCAGGCTGAGCCGAGCAGAAACGGGGTGGGGCAGGGGCGCGGCCACTTACCTGGCGCAGGCTGAGCTCGGGAGCCACGGGATCTTCTAGTCCGGGCGCGGTCC
>NW_022900931.1:56218636-56232728 GCF_012274545.1 Fukomys damarensis
TGCTCGGGAGCCACCGCTGGGCGCGGTCCGGCGGCCGCGGGGGGTGGGGCAATCGGGGCTGGGGCTGAGCGGATCTCGCGGATCCCTGAACGCTGGACTCTTTTCTGCCGCTGGGCTCCACTGCGCAGCCAGAATGCGACCACTGCCTAAGAGTGACCTGGGAAAAGGACGAAGCGCCACCGGGCAGGCTTGACCCATAGAACAGCGGGGTCCTGTGCTCAGGAAAGGTCGCGGCGGGGGCGCGGGGCCTGCGGGAGGCAGAGGATTGACACTGAGAAAGGTTCGCGAAAGTCTTTAGGCTGTTAGTTTGGCCTGGAATTCAGCCAAAGTCTCAACACTTATCCGCACCGATCCCCAAATTCCTAGGGCTTTACGATTCTGCTCAAAATACCCAGTGACCTACCTACTCCCTTGAGGGTTTCCTCCTTAGAAGACTCTGTCGGGTCATCAGCCTGAGAGATGAGCCAACCGACTGGATGTGATTGGTCCACAGCCAAGAAAGCGCCAGAGAAAGCAAGGACGGGCTGTGGGCTGGGGTCCTTGTTCTCCCTGAAGGAGGCAGCCCCCAACCTGCAGGGGGCAAGCGGACAATGAGCAGGGTCTTTTCTCCCAGGAAATGTATGAAACTGTGTAAATTCTTGAAGGAATGAGAAGTATTTTCAGAAGCTTTTAGTGAAGCAGAGTGAAGGTTGCTCTTCCGCCTGTTTCTGGTTGTTGCTTGGCCTGACTTCAGCGGGCTGACCCAGATGAGAGGTGGAGTTGCGAGTGGGGGGGGCTTGTGGCCCTTGAATCATCAGAGAGGGGTAAGGCAGCCCTGGCAGGGAGCAGAGCCACTCCTGAGGACAGCCAGGGAGCCCCAGCACTATGGCTCCCACGGCAGGCCCGGGTGGCCTCCTTCATATACAGATGAGCTCAAGGCAACCAAAGATACAGCAGGATAGGTGAGAAGAGAGACTGAAGCATGCTGACACTCTCATAATCTTCTTTTCTTCTGTACAGAGTAGGAATTATCATTCCCATTTTACAGACGAGGAGATTGAGGGTGCGCGGATGCCACCAAGTTGTTGGAATCGAAACATCTAAAGGATGGCAGATCCAGAATCAGGCCCAGTGCTGGTTCCAAAGTGGGTTAGGTTGAGCTGGGGTTCCCTCTTCAGGACTGAGCTCAGACTGTCCTAGGACTGTGCTGTGGCCCAGCCGTGGTCTGCTGGCTGTACCAGGTAGTTGGAGAGTGGGGTAAGTATGTAGCTAAAATCACCATATTCCACCTGTCAGGTGTACATTGAAGAAACTGAACATAGGAGAGGAGGATTCCAGTGTTAGAAAGAATAGCCCAGTAGAATCCTTAGCCACCCCAAGACCCAGGACTGTCCAGAGTAGAGCAGGGGAATCAAGGAGAGGGTGGAGTGAACACAAGGCTACTTGCCTTCCACCCAGCCCAGAATGCACTGACCCTGTGGTCCTTTGACCCTTCCACAGAACACCTCTTCCTACCTAGCCACGGCTTGATTGAACAACTGCCAACAAGCTCCCATTCTGCCATTGAACCTGGGCAGGTCACAGGGCTTTGGCCAGAGATGTGGTAGTCAGGAGAAACTCTTCAGTGCCGCACACATGCGAGAGGGCAAATGTGTACACACACAGAGTGAGAAGAGAATGGGAGTTTTCATTCCCCAAACCCAGCCTCAAAGCTGGGAAGAGGCTCTGGACATTGACTACCGCCATGGAACAAGTTTACACAGGCTTTATCTCCACAGGATGAGTCTATACAGACTCCACATTGGTGAATGGGGCCTGTCCGGCCATCTTAGCTTCCCTGTGCATCTGTATGCAGCAATCCCCCTGGGAAGGGTGGTTTCCCCATTAGCTTTTCCAACTGTACTTATTAACACTTATTTGCATCTAGTATTCAGGCAGACACGACTAGGAATCAACAATGGTGCATTTCTTTGACAGTCTCCACATTTTCAATTTTTCACTCAGACTTCCATCTCATTTGGAGAGGCCTCTGGGGAAAGCCCTTAAAGGTGCCCAAAGCCCCTGATGCTAATGCACAGTGAGTTTTCCTCTGAGATTCACCAAGGGCTTTATGCCCTTTTCTGAAAGTCAGGCTCAGCCTCTGCAGTGAGGGAGGCGGAGGAATGCTGCAAATCCCTGACATGAAGCCCTGTGTACTAGCTTGCAGGTTTTTGATATGTGTGTCTCCACCAAAAGATTAGTAGCAAACTTGTCTCTTTGCATCCCAACTAAGGTAAAAAGACACTTCCATTGCAGGGCACTGTGAGTTCACAGCGTAAGCTTGGGAAGACCTAGCAAGGGAGGATCAGAAACCACTTTCTCTGCAATAAGGGTGCAAGAGCAGGAGAGGGCTTGGATAACAGCCATAAGCACACCCCATCCCCCACTGTCTCTGGGTCTCTCACTCCCACCCTTCTGGACAGTGAAAGGTCCTGCTCACCTTTGGGCTGGGGACTGATGGTAGCACAGCTAAGAAGCTAAGACTGCCTCTTACCATGTTTGGAAAAGGGCAGGAGCCCATTGGCAAGACAGAGCCTTGAGTCCTAAATTCTGCTACCATGAGAAGAACCACAGCATTCCTGTCCAGAGGGGAGTAAAGTCCTGCAATGGCAGGTCAGGAACATCTTGTTAGTCTCCCTGGATTCTGTGGAAAAAGAAGAGAACACTGGAATGGAGCAGGAGATGGGCTGGAGCTCTCAGTGACAGCCAGTGGTTTTGAATGTATCTTCCAGCCCCTCAGATCCTGTTACCTGTTTTTGAAAGGGGACAGCTCATTCTGCCTTGCAGACTGAAGGGTAAAGGATGTGAAATCATTTGGGACAATAGAGTACTGTGGCTCTCCTGGCCAAGGCCACCTCCAGACCAACCACTTCCAGGGTGGCCTCATAGGGTGACCCCAAGGTCTCCTAAAGTGAGTTCAACCAGCAGACAGGTCATATCTGTGACATGCTGATCAGAGCATATCCAGGTGGGAGACTCTTCCCGGGGAATATAATATGGCTGCCTTTTCCAGCTGCCTCTGCTGGGACACTAGTATGGGCTCATGGCCACTGGCTTCACTTTTACCATTTAAACAGTGAGAAGACTAGAGCCCCCCTTTCAGGCCTGACTTGTGATTTCATGATTCCTAACCATTTCTTGGCTGCACTGATGCCCAGAACCACTTCCAGGCAAGACATCCCTTAGTCATCTTACTGGATGAATATTCCTTCTCAGTCCCCTTTCTCCCTTCCTCATGATCTTTCCCCTTTTCTGTCATCCCTTGGATTTCTAAGAAGTTTAAAAACCACTTTGTTGAATCTCCTTACATCTGTTGATTTCAGCATGTCTGTGTGAATCCCCAGCATTAGCAATGACATTGCAGGGTTCCAGGCACTCTACACCTGTTCCAACTTCTAAAACCTCACTATCAGTCCTCAGACAATGAGGAAAGCTTGTTCCTCTTTGTAGAGAAGATTTCTGGGGCAGACTAAGGTGATGCCACTGTCAGTCCTTAACATGAACTAGAGTTAGGCTTTCTGGGTGGTATGCAATAGAAGACTGATGGAATAACTTGAACAGAAAGGAGGGGTTACCAGAATTTTAGGGTAAAAGCCCTGACTCTGGGGGTGCTCAACAGACCAGCTCTGTCACTCATCTCAGAATGCCAATCAAAGAGACCAACAGTGGTGAACGGGAGGAAAGGGACTTTAATCGGCGTGGCCTTGCTGGGAAGCACAGTGGTTGAGGGGCTGGCAGGAGCTGGGGTTTTATAGGAAAGGGGAACAAAGGCAAGGGTTGGGGGCTGCATAGCTGGCAGCTTAGGTGATCGCTGTCAAGTCATAGCCTGGTTGGTGGCATCTCAGTATGGTTTCTGTGAAGTTCTGGGAGCCAGCATCGCTTGAGGTAGCAATTCAGTTCCCATCACAAGAGGGCAGATTGCGTTTGGAATCAACCGCAGTTCTTGTCATGGGGTGACTGCTCCTGCTTATGGGGTGACCTCATTATGGGTTGGTCTGTGAGGCTCTGCTTTTCCTAGAGTCCAAGGTGCCTGCAGGTTTAGGACAATGACTCAGAACTTCTAGACATCACCACACAGGGTCTGAATGTTTTAAAAGCTGGCAATTAGATGTCCCTGCAACAGTACCTTAGGTCCTTTATCCTGGTGTCCTGGGTCTTGAATGGGCATGAGACAGGTTAGGTAACTTTAGAGCTACTAGATCTTATAACTCAGGTACTCCCTGTGTGGTTAGCATACCTGTGTGCAGAGCTGAGCCAGGATCTGACCCGAATTTTTAAGTAATAAGGGAGACAAAAGGAAGGCAGAGATGTCAAGCTTTCTCCTGCTTTTAGTTACCCATTTGGGCATCTGGAGGCCCGCCTAGCCTCTAAGTCCCTACTACAGAAATTATATCCTTTCTTGAGATAATGCTGGGAAATCTGACAGAGCAGAGAGGGAGCTGAGCAAGCGAGGGCCAAGGAGGAACAGGGCGGCAGGCTCAAGTACCCTGGGGGAAGGAGGCTTCAGGTCTTTAGGAAGAAACGCCTCTCTAGACCCAGCAGACCATTATGTGATTGCTTTAATATCTTCTCCCCCAGTTTAATGCAAACAGGCATGCAGGAGGGCTTTTTGATCCCAGAGACCAAGAGGCCTAAGCCTATCCAGCCTATCCATCCTAAGCCTAAGCCTAAGCCCGTCCAGCTTAAGCCTATCCAGCCCACCCAGGCAAACTGGACTCAGAGCCAGCTTGGCATCCTTGTTAAGGTCTTGCCAAGCTCAGATTCTTTTTTTGCAACGAGTCAGGGTCTTACTACATTGCCCAGGCTGGCCTTGAACTCTCAATCCTCCTGCTTCTCCCAAGTAACTGAAATTACAGGGGTGCACCACCACACCTGGCTTCAGGTTCACACTAGTGTATCCTTAAAAAAAAAAGAAAAGAAAAGTCACCCCTGGACTGTCTGTCTGCTGCTGACCACTCTTTCAGTTCCCGAGAGTTATCGACACTGTTTCCCAGTAGCTTGGCAGGGATTTCTTCTTCAGGCCACCATGGTAGGGAGCGGAAACAGTTAATCACCTTCAGGGAGAAAGATTCACTATACCCTGAATCTAAATTATAGATGTTATTCTTTTTATTTGGGGGTGAAGAGTTTAAGATTCTAGAATATTTACGTGTCACAATTCAGCAACTGCTATTTAATTTAGACTAACCTAAATTCAGCATTCATGTCATGCAGGACTGAGCTGAAGTTTACTTTTTCACTGTCAGTCAAAGACAGTGGGAACAGGCCCACAGAAGAATGCTGCTCCTACCTCATATAGTAAATGGGTTTTGACATTTCTTAACGCTGGAGTACAATTCCTGTGCATTCATCTGCATCCAGATATGAATGAGCTCACTATAAATAGTCCTCTCTATTCAATAATGTTGACTTGGCTTCCTCTCTTTTTTGGCTATATGTTGTTAGTCATTAATGGGGTGACTATTACTATGAGGGCATTACTGTATAACATAAATAAGTGGCACTTCTTTTTAAATGCTCCCTAATTTAGAGAGCTCATTAATTCTCCAAGACTCCTTCTGGCTTAGCCCAGCTTGGCTGCACTCATCCTCCTTTAATGCACCTGCTGGTGGTGCCCTGTAGCAGAGCAATGGTAGGGTATTCAGCCTCATTGCATTTTCTGGGGGTTCTGAGAGGGGCAGTGGGACTTCTGGGAACCAGATCCCCTCCCCAACATCACCAGCCCAGACAGCAGTTTCAAAACTCCTCCGTACGAAGGGCTTTTCTATAGTGTGGTAGGAAGGAGATGGGGATTAAGCACCTTCTGTTAAGCATCTTCTGAATTCCAGAGACAGCTGAAAGCAGTTTTTAAAAATGCAAACTTGAATGCTATTCTAAATTTAATGCTTAGTATTAAGAATCAGGTTTGAAGATTTTGAGAAGAAAGAAAGAAAGAGAAAGAAAAGAAAGAAAGGAAGGGAGGATTGCTTTGAAACAAACAAAAACATTTCCACTGGAAAACTCCAGAAAAGAAAAGAAAGAAAAGAAAGAAAATAAAGAAAGGAAGGGAGGATTGCTTTGAAACAAACAAAAACATTTCCACTGGAAAACTCCAGAAACATTTATCAGAAGTCAGCGGGGGCATTCCATTGGGTAAGGATGTACACACTGAGACTTCCCTGCATGGGGATATTTATGATCTGACGGCTTTAGAATTGTGACATAGAGATAGATGACACACACGTGGCAGTATCACTCCCAGGCTGAAAGGAGCTTGTGTTGGAGGAACTGCGGGTCTGTGCCGTCAGAGCTGGAAAGCAAAGGTGTCACCAAGCTCAGCAGTGATTCCTGCATGCCTGAGGATAGGCTTTGTAGAATTCTCCCAAATGCACTCAGTGGTCTCTGGGTTTTTCCCAGTCCCTCTGGCATAGGCAAATTGCGCCATAGACTGTGTGGGTGGCCACTGTGGAGATAGAAAACCATGGCAGGTACTGCCCTTCTCCAGGTGGTCCTAGCAAGTGGTATTTCACGCTGTGCTGGGAGCCCACACAACACCTGGCACTATGAATCTGTCTGCTGGGACTGAAAACAAAAGCCTGGTGGAGATGCATTCAAGGAGACAGGACCAGGAGAAGCCCATCTCTCAGGCATGGTCTCTTAGAGGGACATCCAAACCCCTGTCCCATGTTTGCTCTCCAAGCTAGATTCCTGACCTGGAGCCCATGCAGCCCTCTCTCTTTGGGTAGATGCCTCAGCAGGAATCGGCTAAGTTAACCCTGGAGACAAACCCAAACCCTTGTCTTGCAGGTTCGCTGAAAAGAAGAACCTGGAGAAATCAAAGTGGACTTGCTTCTTCACATGCTCCAAAGTTTTCCATATTGGAAACAAGTGATACAAAAACTTAGTGTCAACCCCTTCTGTCCCATGCCCAACAGCCAGCCTCACTGGTACCGCACCCCCAGCTTTAACCTCCCTTCAGTGGAGAGAGGGCACCAAAGCCAGCAGGCTTCGGAAGCAAATGATATAATCTGCAGGTTTATGGGGAAGGGACACATCTCCAGCGGTCTTAGATCCCTGGGAGCAGAAGTGTCCTAAAAGGATCCTATTGAACACCTGGAAAAATGAAACTGTCACTATGGAAGCAAATGATATAATCTGCAGGTTTATGGGGAAGGGACACATCTCCTGCTCCCTGGGAGCAGAAGTGTCCTAAAAGGATCCTATTGAACACCTGGAAAAATGAAACTGTCACTGAAAGAGAAGGCAGTTGGGGCCAAAGCCGAGACAAGCAATTGTCACTTCATTGCTGAGTGGTCCCAGAGCTCAGAAAACTTCATCCTGCAGACAGAGCCTGGGATGCCCTGGAGTTCAGAGCGTTGCCCAGTGGCGTCCTGTCTGTAGCCATGGAAACAGAGAGACAGTCTCCTTCCTTTTGGCTTTCATATGGGAGACATCTTGCTGTCAGTAGTGTTTAAAGTTAGCCTAAAAAAAAAAACCAAGCAACCCACATCCCTTCTTTTGACATCATGCAAAGAGCCCTGTGGTGTGAAGGCAGCCATAAAGTTCCCAGCACGGAGCCTGTCACACTCTGTCCCCCAAGCCTGTCCTTAGACATAGCTTCCTGTCTGCATGAGCTTAGCAGTGATGTCTCTGGCTCAAACAAGTTCCACCTTGTGTGCTCATCCCTGCATTGGCACCTTATCCCCATATTCAGGGAATGGGGTGGGCATGACATGGGCCCAGCTCACACCTGGTTATAGATGTGCTGATGTCCCAACCCAAACACCAGCTGGAGGTGGCCTCAAAGGTGAAACTGAGCCCCCTTTACAGATGCCCTGGGCCATCTGCCCTCAGGCACAGGCTGTCTAGTCAAGCATTTGCTGGGAAACTTCCAGAGATAAGATGAGAGGGATACCAAGGGATAAGCAGCTTACCATGAAGGAGGAAAACAGACAGACAGACTTCCAAGTCAAGGCAGGCTGTCATAGTCATGAGAAAGGTAGTTGAGTCATGTGCCCTGAGGATCAGAAATCCATGATGACATTTGGCCTGCCTTGTCCTTATTTATAACAAGACACATAGTCATGAAGAACCAGGGAGATAATAAATCAATATGCATTTTTGTAAGACACAAAGGATTCTCTGGTGCTACAGATAATGGACTCTTACTTTCATGATCAGGAGAGGAATAGAATCTACATTTAGAAGGTAGGATTTCTGAATTCTGGAAAATACGCCTAGCATGTTAGGAATGACAATGTCTAGGGAAAACAGCTCATCAGCTAGGTGCTTTTGAGGAAATACAGAAGATGCAGACAAAGAAAGATAAGTACTTCATTTGTGCCGACTAAACAGACCAAAGGCCATTACTATGTTAACCTAATATCATTCCATTTTTTGAAAACCATAAGCAGGTAAAACTATAGGAGAAATGTTTAGAACAGGCAAGACTCTTGGAACCCAGCCTGGTATCTGCGTTGAGGTATGTTCCCCCCAAAATAGACCAGACACAATAATTTTGGTCCAGGTAGCTCATTTGAGAAGTGATCTCAGGAAGCACAAACCTGGCCAGCAAGCTTTGGTGGGAGCAGGGAAAACCTTAGGAGAGAAGGAAACACAGGAACTTGAAGTCAGAACTGTCTCCTAAAGTTGAACTTGGGTGGGCTGAAGGGATGTGGCATCAATAGGATCTGCTACACGTGTTAGCACAAGACATGCCACACAAACTACACTTTTTTAAACTCTGGTTTGATTTCAATAAAGCATCATTCAGTGATGTCAATATTCAAAGTATTTTTGGATAATTTTTTGAGAAGATGGAGGCAATGCCATTGGCATAATTTTGAACGTAGCACTAATAAACACAGACAGAACAACTAGGTAGAAAAATCGAAAGTCTATAGGAAACACTCTATGGCTTTGATCGAAAATGTCTCCCCAAAGTCTCATTGCTCAGAGATAGGGCCTTTGGAAGGTGATTAGATCACAGGGACACTAAAACCACTAATAAACACAGACAGAACAACTAGGTAGAAAAATCGAAAGTCTATAGGAAACACTCTTATGGCTTTGATCGAAAATGTCACCCCAAAGTCTCATTGCTCAGAGATAGGGCCTTTGGAAGGTGATTAGATCACAGGGACACTAAACTCATCAACGGGTTAATCTGTTGATAGGTTCAGAATTGAAAGTGTTGTTAGCAAATGGGGCCTAGTCAGAAGAGGTGAGTCACAGGGAGTGGGGGTGTGGCCTGGAAAGGTGTGTTCTTGTCTCTGGCTCCTCCCTTTCCTCCCCTGCTTCCTGGCTGCTCTGGGTTGAGCAGAGACGAGTAGCTGAAACAGGGAGGGGGTTTGCTAGCTTCAATATTGCATAGGTGCAAAGGACCTCAGTGACAAGATCTAAAAAGTGTGGAACATTGTAGTTCCTATGGATTCTTAAAAGTCACCAGCCAAGTCTTCTTTCCAGGTCAGGAGCACACACTGAGGAGAAACTGCTGAAAACAAATCAAAACTGAATAAAGCAGAAGCAGAAGGTCCAGAAACCAGTGAAGATATTTTTATAAGAGCTGAAAACTGAATAGCAGAAGCAGAAGGTCCAGAAACCAGTGAAGATATTTTTATAAGAGCTGGGGACCTCAAAAGACAAACTGACATATTGCTTAAACTCTGTAGGAAAACAACCCTAGAGGGAATTTTGTTAAATTAGAAAGGCTATCTTAAATTTAACCTCCTGAAAGTTCAGAAAAACTAATCCTACCTTTACAAAAATGAGCAACAGGAAAAAAATGAAGGTCAAATCCTACACCAAGTGATGTGGAGCAAGAGTAAAGAATAAAGAGACAAACAAGATCTCTGTTGACAATGAAAAGCACACTAGGAAGATATACCTACAAAACCAGTTATAACCTACTGCCTGCAAAGAAATTAAGACAATGATATAAGCTATGAACAAACAACATAAATCCAAAATAGAAAAGCAACAATGAAACTAGAGGGAATTGTTAAATTAGAAAGGCTATCTTGAATTTAACCTCCTGAAAGTTCAGAAAAACTAATCCCACCTTTACAAAAATGAGCAACAGGAAAAAAAATGAAGGTCAAATCCTACACCAAGTGATGTGGAGCAAGAGTAAAGAATAAAGAGACAACCAAGATCTCTGTTGACAATGAAAAGCACACTAGGAAGATATACCTACAAAACCAGTTATAACCTACTGCCTGCAAAGAAATTAAGACAATGATATAAGCTATGAACAAACAACATAAATCCAAAATAGAAAAGCAACAATGAAATGAGAGATTCAGCGGGGAGTAAGTTTAAAATAAAATATATTTCCAGGAATTAAAGTGGAAAGAATACAAGAAGGAATAAACAACAAATAATGCCTTGGAAGAACTAGAAGATGGAAAAAATAGAAATATTTTTTAAAAATCAAATAAATGAACATGACTCAAAAGATTGAAGAGAAAATGACAAATCTTGAAGCTAAGTCAAAAGGATTCAACATTCAGAGGCTAGAATTCCCTGAAGAAAAAAGACAATGCAGAGAACAGAACAAATACAAAAGCTATAGAGTTCATGAAAATCTTTTAGAAATAAAATACTTTTGAAACTGTATATTGAAAGGTCACACCATATGCCTGAAAATATTAATCAAGAATGACCAATCGTTCCAAGCATAATTTTAGTAAAATGATGGAGCTTTAAAAAAAGAAAAAATCTTTGAGTAAAGCAAAAATAGAACATGAAGTGTGATAGATTGAAAAATCGAATTAGCATCAAGTTTTTTACTACAATGCATGTCAGAAAAAAGTGGAGTAACATACTTAAGAAAGTCAAGAAAAATTTTTTAAAAGGGCAAGAATCTCACGTTCAGAAAAACTGACTTTCAAGTACATTTAAGAGACTGACCAACTCTCATCAACATGCCAGAATTTTGGAAATATTCTTTCCATAGTCCTTCTTGAAGAATCTGTGGGAGAATGAAATAGATAAACATTAGCATAAAGTGGTGAGCGTTAAACACACAGCTATAAGCCAGGGGTTGTGGTGAAAACCTGTAATCCCAGCATTCTGGGAAGCTGAAGCAGGAGGGTCACAGGTTTCATCCCAGCCTGGGTAACTTCATAAATTAGTGAGACCCTGTCTCCAGATAAAATATAAAAAGTGCTGGGGATATATCTCAATGTGAAGGCCCTAGGATTCATCCCCAATCCTCCCCCATGGACTAAAAGGAAAGAGCACAGTATATAATATGCGCCAACAATATATAGTATAGTTATTTATAAATTGAAGGATAAGAGAATGAGGAAAGCATTCCGTGATGATACTGACTGAGGTAGTGTGCTGAGCCTATTTTGTGTGTAATATGGGGAAAAGGAAATGAGTAATTGTAGGATATTCTAATTCTGTCGTCTCCTATGTAATGATGAACCAGACTCTTGAGTGAGAAAAAGGAGCTCAGATATAAGGAAGAAGAATTTAAATAAGTACCCAATAATTTTGAATTGGAATTGGAAGAATCCGTATAAATTCACGAGGCATTTAGTCTTTTCAGAAAAATTAATTGAATTTCGTCTTTACAGCAGTTTTAGGTGCAGTGTAAAATTAAGCGGAGAGTACAGAGAGTTCCCACACACCTCCTTTCCGTGTGCACACAGCTTCTCCACCAGCAACACCTCACAGTAGTGTGCTACATCGCTACAATCCATGTGCCAACACTGACCAGCAGCAACCAAAGTCTACAGTTTAAGATTCACACTTTGTGCTGTATATTTTATGGATTTTGACAAATACACAGAGATGTATATCCACCATTAGAGTATTGCTCAAAATAGTTTTCCTGCCCTAAAAATTCTCTATGCTCTGCATATTTATCCCTCCCTCTCCAGAGCCCCTGGCAACCACTGCTTTTTTTTTTTTTTTTTTTTTTTTTTTTTTGTCTATAGTGCTGTTTTTTTCAGAATGTCATATAGTTGGAATCAAACTATGATGTGGCCTTTTCAGATTGGCTCCTTTCACTTGAAAATCTATATATTTGTTTCTTCCAAGGCTTTTTTGTGGTTGATAGCTCATTTCTTTTGATTTCTTTGTATATTTTGGATAATAGTACATTACTATATAGGTCACTTAAAATTATTTTCTCACTGTCTGTGGCTTGTATTCTCATTCTTTTACCTTTTTTTAATAAAAAGGTAGATAGAGAGAGATTCTCCATCATTTGAAACCATGAATTGTTATAGAAATGGCTGATCGAAAGTTTGGAGTAGGAAATGTCTACAAAGAGTTGGAACAGCCTGTCACTCCAGTTAGAAAGGATGCTAGCAGGGACTAAAAGTTCAGGACAAAAGGACTTGAGAACCATCTGCAAGGGGCTCCCACTGGCCAAATGTGGAGCCATTTAACCATCAATAAAGATTATAATAGTGATGGATTGAACCCCATTAAATATATTAAAACCTTTAATTCTTCAATACTCTCACCTTCAGAGGATAAGGAACAAATTCATTCCCTCTGAAACTGGCAAGTAAGGGGGAAAGCCATGCATTTTTACCTGCCTTTAACACCTGTGCTGTGCCACAGGGTAACCAAATGGTGGATGAGTAAAAAACCCCTCGTTATAAAGGTACTCGAGTTAATATGTGAAAAGGCAATGACAGAATTAGAAAACCACCGGTTTGAAATCCCCAGTGAATTAGCAGAGCGAGGCATTGTGCGGCAACAGCTGTCCACGTCAACAAAGAGATGAGACACTTACGTGCTGCCTGTTGAAAGAACCAACATTTCCACAGTCCTAACAATAGGATGGAACCTTTCTCTGATTCAACCTCTGGATCCAGCTGCCAATTTGTAGGAAATATGGAGAAATATCTTAAACTGCACCAAGCATATCAATCAGCAGAATCCAGACAGCGAGAACTCTGTGGGTCAAAAGGCTCAGATTCTTCAATAGATAAATTGTGAGAAGAAGAAAGGGCTGGACGGAGAACCTGTAGATTAAAAGAGACTTGAAATATAGATCTTTTTTTTTTTTAATGACAAGACTTCATCCTACATCTAGGAAAGCACACTTGGGTGATAAAACCAGACAGAGAACAGATACCCATAAGCATCAGGCAAAGGTCACCTTTGCAGGGGGTGTAGTGGGGTTGGGTAGCTGTTGAGGGGCCCCAAGAAGGGCTTCTGGGGGTGTTGGCAAAATTCCATTCCTTGATCTAAGTGGAGGTTATTATAACTCCTTAAGTTAACACATCTCTTTGGCCTATTTTTATTATTTTATTTTATGATTAAAATACTCCTTTAAAACTTTTCCCAATCCATAGTTTAATCCCCACCTTGTCCACGTCCAGAGGCAGTGGTGGCGATGGTGACTCTGACTTCCCAACATGACACCCCGGGCCTCTGGTTCTAGAATAAGAGCACCGAGTTCTTTGTTTTTTTGTTTTTTCTTTTTTTGGTATCAGGGATCAAACTTGGGACTTTGAGCTTGCGAGGCAGGTGGCAGCACCACTGAGCTAAATCCCGGCAAGAGCATTGAGTTCTTAGGAGAAAGACATATCGACCCAGCAGAACATGAGCTCTGGAGGGTCAGAGAACACATTCGCCACGTTCACCACTATGTCAGTCACCTTTCTGTTCCTCTGATGGGATACCCAAACAAATCAGCTTAAGGGAGGGAAGGTTTATTTCGGCTCATGGTTTCAGAGGTAGCAGTCTGTGGTTGGCCAGTTCCATTGCTTTCAGCCTATGGTGAGGCAGAGATGTCCTGGCAAACGGCGTGACAGAGGAAGCTGCTCACCTCATGGCAGCAGAAGCATGACAGAGAGAGCCTGTGCTAGTGGTTGTTCAATCCCAAGCTCCACCCATCAGATGGTGCGACTCACATTCAGGGTTTTTCCCATCAGTTTGCCAACCCATACATGGCAATGATCTCTGGGAACGTCCTCACAGACACACCTGGAAGTGTGCTTGACCAATGTCCTATGCCTCTGAATAAAATGAAGTTGACAATCACGATGAACCATCACACAAGAGTAGGGGCCCGAGTTTGATCCCCAGTACCAAAAAAAAAAAAAAAAAAAAAAAAAAAACAACA
>NW_022900931.1:56232812-56257394 GCF_012274545.1 Fukomys damarensis
AAAAAAAAAAAAAAAAAAGATAAACCATCACAAGCCAGACGTGACAGTATATGCCTGTAATCCCACCACTCTGAGAGGATCACAAGTTCAAGCTCAGTCTGGGCAACTTAGCGACTTAGCAAAACCTTGTCTCAAAATAAAAAATAAAAATTGGCTGGGGATATAGCTCAGTGCAAAAGCCCCAGGTCCCAGTCTCCAATGCACACACAGAAAGACACACGCAAAGATTAAGTATCACAATAGCGGAACATATTCCCAGCTGTACCTAGCTCCATAAATGTTAGTTGAATGAATGTGCAACAGAGACTAGACTCCTCGGATTCACCACATTGGGGAAAATACATAGTATCGGTCACAAAGTCTGTCATTACGGAAACCTGGCTTCGCTCTTTCTGGGTCAGTCCCACCTGCATATCTACGGTTACTCCCTGGCTCCTTCCATTACCATCATTCCCATTGTCGTGGCTTGTGTCTAGATGTCCCCCCAAAGTCTCAGGCGGTCGTAAGGTAGGGCTGAATCTAGAATGTGATTTAGGGTGTGTGATTGCTGAACCACACAAGTGGCTGACTTGGCACCACCCTAATCCCAGTAGTCTGGAGATTTCCTTGTTGCCTTTGTTACCTTGTGTGCGCCGTGTTGTTTCTCCTCTGTGATCCCTGTTTGCCATTCCTGCCTTGGAGCCAGCTGATTATGGACTGAAACTGCTACAAACTGAGCTAAATAAGCCCTTTCCTCTTTAACATTTGGTGGTGCTGGGTATTTTGTCTCAGCAAGAACAGGGAAGTAACGAGCACACTCACCATTTGGGCTAGATGACAGAGGAGCTTCCGGCCTTTCTTTGGTGCCAGTGAACACCTGTGAAGAATGACTGGCTGTCTCTACAGGAAGACCACAGAAGGACTGGCCAGCCTAGGGGAGGGGCTGGGAAAAGTAACGAGCACACTCACCATTTGGGCTAGATGACAGAGGAGCTTCGGGCCTTTCTTTGGTGCCAGTGAACACCTGTGAAGAATGACTGGCTGTCTCTACAGGAAGACCACAGAAGGACTGGCCAGCCTAGGGGAGGGGCTGGGCCATAATCTCACCTTCATTTTGAACCAGAGTATGTAGATGCCTAGGAGAAGCAGAGATGATGTCCAAGGCTTCAGAGAAGCTAAGGTGATGCCAGGAAAGCCTCCTCTGTAGTGGCCACCCAAGGTAAACAGTGACATCTCTGGGCTCAGGATGGATTCCTCTCAAAAACATCGAGTTGGCACAAGTTGACTGCTCTGGGGTACATGGGTTATCTGCCATTTCTGCCTCCCATCTGACTTCCAACTTCAGTTCTTGATACTACAGGAATCAGTGCTCCTAATACTGCAGGAATTCCAAGTGCATCCTCAAACCAACACAAGATACCACCTTCATCCTTGGAGATCCAAATTCAGGGTGTGTCTGAAAGGTAGCATCCTATAAGACAAGTTAGATGGCATCCAACCGTGTCACAAAATTGCCGATAATTATTGCTTCCTGTAGACTTCTCCATCCTGGTTATGACCATTGAACACATGGGACCACTGAGGTCAAAGGTTTCAGTCATTACCCCAACTGGAGAGGATTAAGGGTTCTTGAGGGCAATTCCTCTGTTTTGCATTTAACAAACCTTTTCCTGGGCCTCCCCTGCTCACCACTGGAAGGGAGAAGCTGGTGGTTAATGGAGAGGGAGGCAATTTTCCTTCACTTGGCATTTGTTTGCCAGTTCTCTTCTAAAATCAAAGATGCTGCATACCCCTGCACACACACACACACCTCAAGAACAAATATACCAGAGACCCAAGGACTGTAGATCTCTGGGTCCCTTCTTTCAGAGTCACTCCCTTGGTGGTGTTGTAATAAAACACTTGAAGCTAAGTACTTTAAAAAGAAAAGTTCACAGTTTTGTAGGCTGAAGGTCCAAGACTGAGCAGCCCTATCTGTTTGGTATCTGATGAGGGCTCCCTTGGCTGTATCATCTCATTGCAGATGGCATCATAGTAGAAGTCTATGCACAACAAGAGATGACATGGTAAGACAGGAAACCAGAAAGAAGGGAGGGGCCAGGCCCCTAGAGCAACACTTGAGAGAACTAACAGGGTCTTACAAGAACTACCTTAATCCCTTCTAAGGGCTTCCAAGAGCAGTGACCCCTGCCAGTGACCTAATCAACTCCCAGTAGGTCCCACCTCTTAAAGGTCTCACCTCCTCTCAACATCACCACCCTGGGGACCAAGCTTCCAACACATGAACTTTGGGGGACAAAACACAGCCAAGCCATAGCACTGCATTTTCCTTAGTTGCAGGGAGTTGATAATTCCTTCAACTCCAGCTTCTTACTGTGTGCTTCAGTTAGGCCAAAGCCTGTCCTCCAGCAGATGTGAGGACGTCTGTGTCTTGCAATTTCCAAAAGAGAAAAGAGGCTCCCTTGTTTAAGAAAGAAGAAAGCAGGGGAGGTTAATTCACATCTCTCAGGTAACCCTCTTCACCACTAGTTTAAGTACAGTAAACCCATTTTAAGAGTATCCCCCAGGAAGCATAAACTTTATTTCATTACACTATATAATCCTTTATAATGGAAAACCAGTAATGAGGATGTCAGCAGCAGGTGCAAAAGGCTGTTTTACATCAATAGAACATTCGATTCTAATTAATCTCTTCACAGTCAACATAATTGAGTCTTCATGGGGACCACCGGCCTTAGCCCACCTCCACCCACCTCACTGTTCCCTGTGACAGGCCTGTCTGTGACTGCTGTGCTGGAATTTGTCTGGAAACAAAGGGAAAAACAGGGCTGATACTATCTCAGGCGAGGTGGGTTTGCAGTCGAGTCTCTTTATTTCCATCACGAAGTTATTACTGACATCCAAAGCCCTGAGCGGAGTCTCAAAGGCCTTCCCTCAGTATGTAAATAGCATCCTGCTTTGTTATTTATTTCTGAGCTCTCTTCTTTCCTCCTCTGCCCCCAGGGCTTTTTTTTTTTTTTCTGAAGACATCACAAGGGTCACATCTCTCTTTGCTATCGCAGTGCTCTCCACTTTAGCAGCATAAGAAAGAATTATGAGCCAGGCGAATGCCCATGCCCTGCGCGAGGGTATATGTCTTGTTGGGCTCCCCATCCTCCCAGGTGGAGATGATAATTCATGCATGGGTGACAGTCAGTTTAAAAGCGATCCCTCTGAAGCTACAAGAAAATGCACAGACTTCATAAACTCCCAATATTGCCTCATCTGATCTATTTCCTTCATTGCTTTCTTCCCCTGATGTTAAACTGCAATCATCCTTAGCGTTGAGCAAAGTTGCTGCAGCCTAATATTCAGACCAGCTCTGTTAATTAAGATGCTCCCTTCATGCTGATTTCTAATAGGCTTTCCTTTCAGCAAATGCACACACACACATTCACACGCGCGCATGTGCGCACACGAATCCCAAGCCGTGTTTTATGCCTACTGTGAAGAACAAGCCAAGCAGAGATGGGGAGGGGGTGTGTCCATGAGCCATTGTCTGTCATGAAAAGAGGAAATCACAACTTTGGAGTTTCTCCTTGAAGCAGAGCTCACAGCCTCGTGATCAGAATAAGCATCTTGCCTGGCATGGGTGGTCTCTCACTTATTTGGGGTCTGGGGTCTGTTCCTCTCATTGCCAGAAATAACTCTGGGTTTCTGCGCTGCCCATGTAAAGCCATGAGCACACCCAAGGGAGTTTGAAGGTACCGTTGCAAATGTCCTCCGACGTGGGTAGGTGTGGTCCATCCAGCCACCCATCAGCCACATCACTGCCACTCCTGTTGGCCATCTACAAAAACAAAATCCCTAGCCAGGAATCCAGGGCCAGGCTGGGGCAGAAATCTGTGTCTATCTGCTGCCCACCATCCTTTTTTGGGCCTAAATATCCCAGAAGCCAAGGTCACATGCATTGCTTTCATCCTTATGAGAATAGAGGAATTGAGGGGCAGCCAGACCTAGCAGAAAGTCTAGCAGAACCAGAGTAAGGCTTGGAATGGGGTCCAAATAGGCTCCATACCTCTATATCTTGGGTTTCTTGGCAGGGTTGGAGTCAGGAGGACAAAGGACTCTACGCTGGGGCTTGCCCTTTCCATGAATATTGATTTGCATTGAGGACACTGAGGTACTCCTGTTTCCCCAGTCAAACCCCAATTTTTGAACATATGCGCCAAATTCTTCATGAAACCCTACCAGCCCCATCCCCCTGCTGTACTCTCTGCCCCACAAGGGTTGTCCCTTCTCTTCTTCCTGTTTGATACCTGCCAGCTTCCTGCGGCCCCACTGGGAGCAGTGGGTATTTCCTGCTTCCATAGCCACTGGTCTGGCTTTTCCTTTCTTCTTGTTCAGATAGAGAAGCTCAGCCTCTGGCTGCCTCTTCCTGTTCAGATGCTGTGTAGCCTGGATATGGAGAACAGAGAAGAAGTCTTAATGGCCCCCTGGGGATGCTATGGTGGGGTAGGGGGTGCTGGCTGGCAGTATGGTGAGTGTAAGTCACTGTCTTTCGGCCCCTCTCCCTTTTCTCACACCACACACCCGAGGTCTGGCAATTGCCACCAACCTGCTAATGACCGCTGCGGTCTAACTCACACGAGGCTGAGCTAAAGGTCACATACTGGAGCAAGATGGGAGACCCTGGACTACAGAAAGGGAAAATTAAGTTAGCACCACTAATGTGAAATAAGTTACATGAAGACAGGACCACAGTCCCTTGAGGCCTGAAAACTTGAGTTTTTAGGGATCATTATTATTGCTATTGTTATATTATTATATTGTATAATTTTGTTATATTACTATTATATTGTAGTACTGGCAACTGAACCTAGGGCTTTTGCATCAAGCTACATCTCGGCCTTTACAATTTATTTTTTTTGGTACCAGGGATCGAACTCAGGTCCTTGTGCTTGCGAGGCAGGTGGTGGAACCACTGAGCTAAATCCCCAGCCCCCAAAATTTTTTTAAAGACAATCTCTAAGCCAGGCATGGTGGCACATGCCTGTAATCCCAATACTCGGGAGGCTGAGGCAGGAGGATCAGTGTGAGTTCAAGACGCTACATAGTGAGTTCCAGGTCAGTCTCAACTACATAGTGAGATTCCTGTCTCACAAAAACAAAACAGAACAGTCTTTAGGCTAAATTGCATAATTGCCCGGGATGGGCTCAAACTTGTGATCCTCCCTCCCCAACCTCCCAGCTGGGAATACACACTTGCACTACCTTGCCTGCCTGAATTATTATTTATGTTATATACAATAATCAATAACAAATAAACCTAGCAATTCCCCACCCCTGCTTGCAAATGTAGTGGAAAGCACGGGCATTCCTCTTGAAGGTGAGTCAGGAAGGGGCTGAGGCTGCCCCCACGCCCTGCCATCAGGGAAGGCCTGATAGCCGACAGAAAACAGGGTCCCCTGCCTCACTTGAACCCCTTTAGAAGGAAGCATGAACCTTCATTCCTGGACTCATTCCTATACTTAGGTTAGGACCAATGCTAATTTCAACAGATGACCTAAGGACTTAATTAGTCATCCTATCTGGATCCCACCTCCTTCCTTGTGATTTATCCTCCACTACTGTCTGAGCCATGCTTCTAAATATAACCTGACAACAGATGCTAAGACTGATGCTTAGATACTACCAATAACTGTCCATTGCTTGGCAAATCAAGTGCACAATCCCCATTCTGGATTGGAAGACCTCCTTCTCTCTTTGAACCTTTCCTTAGATGTGCATGATGGCATTTCTTCCCTCAAGCAACCATGCACACTGATTCTTAGGAACATCTCCTCTGCCACTCACCATGGGTTCTCAAACCCTCTCTTACACCTGACACCCACCACCTGTTATCCAATTTCATTCTTAACATCTTAGCCTGTGCAATAAGTCAAGAAAAAATATAGACAATGATGGCAAAAGAGAAAAGAAGGTAATTATTTGAAGACGATATGATTTCAAAAAATCCAACAAATGAAAAACCACCATACCATCAACAACAAAAAAAAGAACTGAGACTCACAGATTCCTTATATACAAATAGTGACTAGTTAAATATAAGGGGGAAAAGTATCCCATTCACCATAGCAACAAAAATATAAACTATCCAGGGATAAACCAAAAGAAATTTACAGCACCTGGAAGAATAAAAAGATCTATAAAACTGTACTGTGGGATGTAAAATAAGAGCTTAATAAATGAAGAGACATGTTATAGCATAGGAAGACTTGGTAATAAAAATATTTTAATTTTCCCTAAATTGATCTACAAATGTAACTCCAATAAAGATCCCAGCAGGATTTAGGGAGACAAAACTGATAAAATTCACCTGGAAGAATTCCAAATGACCAAGATAAACTAAGAAATTTTACAAACCAGCAAAAATAGACTTGCTTTATGGAATATCAAAATAGAATATAAAGGGAGAAACACTGAAAATAGATAACTAAGACAATAGAGCAGAAGAGTTCCCAAATAGATTCTATGTAGAAATTTGGGATTACTAATAGTAATAATGGTTATTTTACTAAGTGCTTCCCAGGTATCCAGGCCTGATTCCAAGTACTTTACATGTAGTAACTAATTTAAATCCTGAGAACAACCCTGTATAAGGTAAGCTACTGTTACTGTTTCAAGTTTACAGACAAGGAAACCTGAGGATGTTAAACAACTTGTCCAACACATACCAATATATAAGGTGAAAGATAAAGCCAGTGTAAGAAAGCCAGTCTATAAAGTATATGACATTGGCGTACCTGAAAGAAATGAAGTTAGATTTCTTACCTCAAACCGTGTACCAAATTGACTTCAGATATGGGAAATATTTCAACGTAAGAATAATCAAAGGAGTATTCACAGCAACACTACTCACAATAGCCAAAAGGTAAAAGCAACCCAGATAATCAAACTGGTGAATGGCTAAACAGAATATGGTGGTAATTTTATTCAACCACAGAGAGGAATAAAACTCTGATTCTTGCTTCAACATGGATAGTCCTTGAAAACATTATGCCTAGTGAAAGAAGTCAGACCCAAGAGGCCAGATGTCCTAGGATTCCATTTGAGTGAAATCTCTGTGGTAGGTAAAGCTACAGAAACACAAAGCCGACTGGTGGTTGCCAGAGGCTAAGGTAGAGAGGAGAATGGGTAGGGGTTGCCCAAGGGATATAGGCTTTCCTTTTGGGGTAAAGAGCATATCTTGGAACTATATAAAGAAGACAAAAATATACAAAATGCCACTGAAGTATATACTTTAAGTGGTTCATTTTATGTTAGATGAATTTTACCTAAAACATAAGTACCAGCTGACATTGTAAAAGAGTAATTTTCTTTTCTTTCTTTTTTTATGGGGGGTGGTACTGGGGATCCAACTAAGGACCTTGAGCTTGCCAGGCAGAACCACTGAGCTACAGCTGGCAGGCTGAGGGCAGAGGGTCACAAGTTCAGCCCAGCCTGAGTAACTTAGCAGGTTGCAAAACAAAGATTTTAAAAATGGGCTTGGGCTGTCATTCAGTGCAGTCTCTGGGGTTCAATCCCCAGTACTGAAGAGAAAAGAGGAAAGAAAGGGAGAGGGAAAGGAGAATAACTTTCCCCCTTGCAGCCCTCAGACCACCATGCAGTAAAGAAGAGTAGTCTAGCTTCTTGGAGGATAAGAGGTCAAATGGAGGATAACTCAGGGTCCACAACCAAAAGCCAGGACCAACTACCAGTCTTAGCCATTTGTGTGATCCCAGCTGAGACATACAGACAAAAAGATCTGCCAGAGCCCTGCCCATATCTGGATATTTCCATTTTATGGAAAGTATGTGGTCATTGCTTTAAGTCACTGTGTTTTCCAGAATGGATTGTTGTACTGCAATAGGTAACTGACGCATTTGGGCCAAGGAAGGCTTTTTTCCCCCAAGTGCAGTGCTAATGAAAAAAAAGGACAGAAATAGGACAAATCTGACCACGTAAAAATTTAAAACTGCGGTGAGGACGGTGAGGAAAAACACAAATAAATAATACACTACTAGCCAGTGGTGCTCATTCTGGGGATATATCAAAACTGCCTGGGGAGTTTTCCAGCCTGCACACACCAACTTCAACTGAAGAAGCATTGCAGACTGTCCAGATTTTGCTGTAAACACATCTGGCACTGGAGAAAGGACTCTGTAGCCAAGCAATAGGCTTGAGTCCCATGTATTGGTTGTGTGCTCTTGGGTAAGTTGCTTACCTTCTCTGTGCCAAAGTCTACATGTGTACAGTTGGTACAGTAACAGTACTTACCACATAGGGTTGTTTTGTAAGGTTTAGGTAAGTGAGAAGCAATTAGAATAGCGAATGGCATGTTGTAAATTTTTAATAAAGATAGCTAGCATGTGCATGTTGATGATTTTCTGGGTTGTTCCCATACAGCAATCATAAAACCAAAAAATAAAATTTGAAAAGGCATAGACATGTGGAGAATGATTTGGAATGCTTGCATGTTTTTAAATGTCTGCTCATGTATGATGAGCAAAAGATTATTGTCCCCTACATGTAAACTGCTGTTATAAGAAAAAGATGGTAAGAATGAGAAAGTAGATTCATTCATTCATAGATAAAGGGGCACATTTTGAGGATATACTCCTAAGTGAAATAAATAAGTCACACATATGCAAATACTGAATAGTTTCTCTGGTGTGAAAAACTAAAATAGTAATCAAGATCCTAATGGGACAATTAGCAATGTGAAATAGGAAGAAAAGGACCAAAGGTGTAGGGACAGTGAGAAGGATAGGGAAAGGGGAATAAGGGAAAAGGAAAAAAATATGAGAAAATGTAAAATTGGAATTAAAGTGTTTGAAGGTGGGAAGGGGAGGAGCGGGTGAAGGGAGGGTGGGGACAAGGGGAAAAAATGAGAACCAAGACCTGGCATGTAAAGGTACAAGATCCCAGTAATGAATGTAACTGTACTGTCTACCTAGAATGTACCAATAAACTCAATTTAAATTTAAAAAAAAGATGATAAGTCAAATACAATCAATTCCAAAAGAAACACAATGACCAGTGAACATTAAAAGACATTTGACTTCAGTGATCATCAGAAATGGATATTAAAACAATAAATTCCTGGTCTATCATATTTGCAGAGAGTAAAGTGGAATAATTACCAATGCCAATGAGCATGTCGGGATAGAGGAATTTGCACGCCGGTGAGGCAATGTCTGAATTGTGACTTTCTTTCTGAGATCAATGTGGCAATATGCACTTAAAATTGTAATGAGATCCATTCTGGAAATTTCTCAGAAGAAAATCAAACAAGTTAAAAAATGATATATGAAATGAGGGTGTTCATTAGAACACTCGATTATAATCTGTCATGAGAAGAACTAAGATGCCAATTAACAGAGTCATAAGATGAAGGGTGCTGACAAGGGACAAAGGAATTTTTAGAGCAAAGCAAACAGAGATCTACTCTGTTTGTGGATATGTATGCACAGTGACGTCACTAACCACTGTCCCAGCTGGTAGCCGAGAGGTTGGTGGTGGAGTTAACACTAAGAAGCCAGACCATACGTGAGGGGCTGCAGATCCAAGGGCTACACCTCAGCCTCATCAACCCCAACGCTGATTTCTTCTTCATCTGTCTGATTACTGTATTTTATTTTTCAATTGGTTCAAAACTTGGTGGAAGAAAAGGGTATTGTTTATTGCATACCTCAAATGCCAACAAACCCCTTATCTTCTCGTGTTCATTCACAATAGGCCTGATTTGATGAGCCATTAAGCCTATTATTTAGCTACCAAAAATCTGGTTACCTTTTCTTTCCTCAAGGGCAGAAGGGCTTACTACACAAACCTTCTTGAGGGGAAAAATGAGATATTTGTATTCTGTCTCTCTAATGTGTGTGTGGGGGGATCAAACAGTTTGGAAATGCTACTAACGCAGGCTGAGCATTCATATTTGGCCACCATATATAAAAATGTATTATAACCGCAGAGAAAGACTGGAAGGATATGGCCCCAAGGACAAAGAGGAGGAAGACACAGGAGAGTTGAGCATGGTGTTAATAGTAACTGTCTGAGTGGTGAGAGCAAGGGTGTTTCCTTTTCTTCAATGTTATGATTGTTCCATAATTTACACATATTTATCTTGAAGTAGAATAATATTGTTAAGTCCCTCACTTACTTTTTGGAGGTATCTTCTCATTTCAAAATAATCTCTAGTCCTAGCCCTTAATTTTGACCGTGGAAGCGGGTATTGAACAGCCGTTCTCCAGCCCCTTCATCCTGGTCTGAGGCATTTGAACCAGGGGCCCGGTGCAAGCCTAAGCTGGACCAACTGAAGATTTTCTGGTCAAGTTTTCAGGCTAAGTCAGCCCTTCCATTGGCTAAACCAGTAACTGAAACAGCGAGGCAAGTTGAGCAGCCATGCTTTTGACCTTGTGGCAAAAGGAGTCCAAGCTCTGAGTCACAGGCCTTTTTGAGGACTGGCTAGGTTTCTGTCTGTGTTCCTCAGATTTTAAACGACCATGTTTTTATTTCAGTCTGTTCCAGTTAGATGATACAATCAGAAGCATATTAACAAACATCGACCTTGGTACCAAAAGTGGGGATATAAGTAGATAATCTCTCTCTCTGAAAGACAGTGGACTGACTGAGACATGGACAAGAGTGAGGAAATCTAGAGTGGGGATTTCCCTCCACTACTGAGAAACTTCCCCAGTGGGTTACATATTAGAGAAGCAGTAGATGGGCTCCTTGACTATTGGCTATAGGAATAGTGGTCGATTCAGAATAAAGCTGCAGGAGATAAGGAGATGGCTCAGATTTTCATAATAGATATGTGGTTCAAAAAATGAGTCTGGCCAACTGGTGCTTGTGATTTTGAGTCCCTTATGCTGTTTGGAGCTCACACTCAGGGTGAGAGTGATCCATAAAATTGGTGATTCCCTTCAGGAGAAGTCTCCCAAGTACTTCTCCAGGGTGTCCCCACAGGATGCTGGGTAGGGAGTCCTCCCATGTCCACCAAAGCCCGCCATGACCAATAGTTCTTTGCCGGGCAGGAAAGGATGTCACCAAAGAACTGTGGAAGGCAAGAATCCAATGGTCCTATTACTCCTTTATTTTCTCGGGGCAGGAAGAAATGGTATCTGCTCTGGCCTAGCAAAGGAGTGGAATGCAGTTCTGTTCTAGAAAGTTCTTAACACGCCCTCTGACAGGTTCTCTCTTCTAAATGGCAGTCACTACTGTCCGAAGGGTGTGTTGGGGAAGATTTCATTAGAACTCAGCCTCCAGGTGGCACTATGGGAGGCAGGTACAGAGGAAGTAGAGTGTTCACACCCTTTAAGAAGACAATGAGCAGTGGGTTTTAGGAACTTGCCATTGAGAGAGGAGTCTTTGGTATAGGAAGGAGACAGTTGGACAAGCAAGAAGAGTATTCTGTCAGTTTTGCATCCTTGGTTCCTGGCCTCAACACTGACTGCTTTCTTGGGCTCCAGGGTGACCAGTATATCCTTCAAAGTGAGTGCCCTTTTAATTTTTATTTTCATTTTATTTCTTTAGTGGTGTTGGGCCATGAACCAAGAGCCTTTGTTATTATGTATTTTGAGACAAAGTCTCATTAAGTCACTAAGTTACCCAAGCTGGGCTCAAACTTGCAACTCTCCTCCCTCAGCCTCCCAGAGTACTGGGAGTATGGGTGTGCAGCTCTCTAATGAGTGTCCTTTTTTTTTTTTTTTGGACTGGGGACTGAACTTGGGCCCTTGCACTTGCAAGACAGGTGGCAGCACCACTGAGCTAAATCCCCAGCCCTAATGAGTGTCCTTTTATGTTCAAGTTAGCTTCATTGCTACTTGTGACTTAGAGTCTTGAATTTTTAATTAACTTAGTTTTTTACTAAAAAGGTAATAATTGGAAAGATAAAAAATTCATATGGGTTAAAGGACACACAATACAAAGTAGTTCTCCTTTTCACACTAGAACCTCATTCCTGTGTCCATGGGCAACCACTATTAATAGTTTTTATAAATTCTTTCAGAAACTGTCCATGCACATAGAAGCCCTTTAAAAAAAAAAACAAGTAAGAGGTTATGATACACACTGTTCTGCCCTTCATTTTTTTCTTTTTACTTAATAATATTGTGGAGATCATTTCATGTGCTAATTTATTTTTAATTTAAAAACTACATACACAAATAAGTGGTGCTATAATAATTAACTGCTTATGGAAATACTAAATAGATTTTCTACCCTATATCATGCACCAAAGTAAACTCCGAGTAGTTCATTAAAGCTTTAATTATAACAAACAAAGTTCTCAAAAGTCATGGAAGGAAATGTCCCTGCAGAATCCTCACAGGGCGATCTGCTAGGTGAGAGAAAGTCCTTCCAGGCCTGCCATAAACACGGAAGTGACAAAATCCGAGATTTGCAGGCTTGTGTATGCATAGATTGGTGCTCTGTGGTCTCCATTTTCCTCCTGTTAAGAGCACCGTCTTAGATGGGGTTCCCCAGAAGTCAGCCTAAGTTGAGTCAGTGACTTACACAGGAAGTGCTCCTGGGGAAAAGTGGTAAGGGAGGATGTGCAGGATGGGGAAAGGCAAAAAGCTGACCAAGACTGGGATTTCAGGCAAAATCCCAGCTGTCTCCATCAGAGGCAAAGGAGTTGGGCTTGCTCACTGCCGTCCCCATCAGCCTTTGACTCAGAGATGCCCAAGGGTCCCAAATTCCCAGCACTCTCCAGGCCCTGTGTCTGTGGACACAGCAGCTTCCTGGGGGGTAGGTATTTTAATGAGCTGCAGGCATAACACAGGTGCCTTGTGTGGTACAGGGGACCCGAGATGGTGTGGGCACAGCAGTCACAGTGTCCACTACAGAGAGAGTTCTTCTCAGAAGTCATGAGCTGGTGAAGATCTGTAGGGGTCACATCCATAAGAAGTTACTGCTTTGAGTTAGTGGGAAATTCTAAGAGATGGAGAACCCAAGCCCCTCACATCTGTGGACCTTGGCCCAAGATCCAGTGGCATCGTAGGCCTCTGGGTTCTTTGGATGCAGACTGACTGGAGCAGGAAGCTTGCACTGGTGGCTCATGGGAGAGACCACTAAAAGGAGGCGAGGAGGGCGAGGGAAGGCAGAGCAGGCCCAGAGTGGCTACAGCCAATGCGACAGTCAGTTCCTGTGGGAAATGCCAGAGCTGGAAATCCCGCTTTACAGCTGTCCCCAAATTGAGGCCAGGGGCAGGCCTTTGTGCTTGCTCATTAGGTAGTCACTGGAGGTGGGTCTGAGGTGGAAAAAAAAAGAAATAAAGATAGGTAGAAAGGAGACAAGGACACTTTTAATTGTAAAATTGTGCTTTTAAGAAAAAACCTGCAACTTCAAAACACAGAGTTACCCAAGGTCACAATGCCTTCTATCCACCCCTAAACGTGCTTTTCTCTTTTTCCAGGCTACTTACTCCTAAATTTCTAGAGTCTTATGGATACAATAAGCCTGTAAGCTGGGCCCATACTTTACACCTGTACAGTGAGCCTGAGCTTTTCCTCCAATGCTATAAAGTCACCTTCCACAGACCTCCACCCTCAAGGAAACAGACCTACTGAGTAAAATATCTCTAAACTTCAAACATGGAAACAGCTTGCATTCTAACCTATCCCGCTGACAGGACTTAACCAACACTAAACACACTCATCCTAGATGATCTGTGTTGAGGACACCCCAAAACATAAATACCCACAACCCCAAACCACAATGCACCTTGAGTATCTATACTGTATTTCCCGACTGTGTACTTCTTAAACTCTGCCTAATAAATCTGTCTATGTCTCTCATTGCCATACCCTGAAGTGCATGTCTGTAATGTGAGTTGGGGAACCCACTACCTATTCCATGGATGCACAGTATGAAGCCTCCATCTCCCCTTGGGGGTCCTACTTGGGCCCCATCCAGTGACATGATCACCCCAGAGGGGCACTGTATCCATGGGAATGCTGCTTTCTTGCTGCCAAGGAGAATGCAGGGATATTCCCAGTAGCCCTGGGGGTAGCAGGGATGGCCCTGCAGAGGGGACACTCTGGCCTGGGGCCTGGCTCCCCAGATCTTTCCTGAAGAAGGGGAATTAGTTTGGCAGGGTGGGCAACAGGCCTGAGGGAGGTGGACTTCTGTTGACAACCCTCACCTTCCTGGTCTCCCTGCGAAGAGCACAAGGGACTGGCTGGGAACAGGCCACAGTCCCCTCCCAGCCCCTAGAGCAGAAGGACAGAGAGATAGCCAGAAATACAGGTCCTGGCCAGCCTTGGAGAGGAGCAGGTGCCTGGAGGCCAGGGAGGTTTGTGTCTGGAGGTCTGTAGCACTCCATCCCCACCCCAGTCACTTTAACTGCTGTTGCTTTTAAATAGTCAAGGAAAGAGAAAGTGGCAGAGGTATGTGAGCAGGTAGGGGGTCACAAGTCCACAGCAGATAGCAGGAGGTGCAGTATGGTTCCCTCCACCCCAGCTTACAAATGGGAAAGCTGAGGCTACATCCAAGGGACTTCCTGAGAGCCTGGAGTAGCAGTAGTGGAAAATAACACCTTTCACATGCTCTGCAGGCCATTTAGGGGCAGGATGTGGCCACTAGGGGCAAGGCATAGATTCCCACACAGCTCAGGTCCAGCAGGGAGGACAGAGAGCCAGCGGAGGATGTACTGTGGCCATTCCCCGATTCTGCCCGGTGCTGGCCCAGACCTGGGATTTCAGGAGGACTTGGCTTTGGGTCTGGTTGCCTGGATACGGCACGGTCATGCCTAAGCATCCCTGGAAAGCCCGTCTCCCTGAAACACCCCCAATCAGAGCTGGAGCGGAAGGGCCAAGCCTCATTATAGGCTGAGCAGACGGTTCTTAACAAATTGTCCTCAGCAAGCTTGGCAGACAGGGATGTGTGGGCAGCTCAGCCGCAGGAAATCTGGGGAAGGTCCAAATACCTGGTGCTGGGTGAGAGGGGTTTGTGCATCACCCTGAAATCAGGAGTAGCCAGGCTCCTTGCTGGGGAAGTTGTTACTGTTATCCCAGAATGTTGTTCCTTTACCCGGACCAGAAGTCCCTCTCCCAAGCATCCCTCCAATGCCCTGGGAAGCCAGGCGCTAGGACCCAACATTATGGATTACTCTCCAAACCAGGAAGGACAACTAACAACTCAGGACGAAGCTCTGTTTACCCTGGTATTGATTCTGGCTTGTAGTGACTCAGAGGTCAGCAAGAGCCAGAGTTGCTCACAGAAGGTGAGAGAGTTTTCCGGAACATTTTCTTAGAACGGTGTGTCTCCTCACTCCCTGCCCCTGCTGTTTGGGAGTGTCTGCTCAGGAAGCCATGGCTGGTGTATTTGGGGCTTGAGCCCAGTTCCCAAACATAAAGGGATTCTATGGAGTACTTGGGAGTCCAGGAGGTTTCTCTGGGAAGTGGGTGAGAACAGTCTAATGTATGTGGCTTGAGAGAGCATGAGACAGCTGATTCAGGAATGGCCAGGGCACTATTCTGCTTCCCAGTGGGAGGACCGCGGGGTCATGACACCAGCCATGTGCCCCTGGTTTCTGGTGATGGCCGCAAACCTGACATGCTCCAGGAGAACGTCCGAGATGCCTGTGTGATGGGCTTTGGCATCTCACCCTCAGTCACTCCTGGCTCACCCTGGATGGCCCGTAGTAACTTTTCCAGAAGGGATACTGGGAGGGGAGTAGGGCTTCCTTCAGGAACTGAGGCAGGTGGAGAAGTTGTCTCTGCCTGGGCAGGAGGGAAAAGCAGGCCCAGAAGAAAGCAGAAGCCCTGAGGTGGGGCAGAGAAAGGATGGGTCCAAGACGACAAAGCACATGGAGCTGGTCCGGGAGCTGGAGGACGGGCTATGGGCCCCACAGAAGGAGTTCTAGTTGTCTAGGATGCTTCGGTTTTTGTCCCTCTTACTTATTCGCTGGATACTGTCCCCTGGAGTCCCAAAGGAAGGGCCACGTGTCCATACTTGGGCTGGGGTGTGAGGTCCAGTGGCCACTGGGAGTAACTTCTGGGCAGTGCGCAGCCCAGAATGTTCACTTTGTTGGGATTTCTTCTTATCACAGAGGGTGAATGCCGCCTCTGCATCATCACTGATATGTGTTTGCAGCCCCCCAGGCACAGCCAGAGCATCACTGAGATGGGAACCATACGGCTGTGTGGCCCAAGGGTGAGGGACTTCCCTCTCCCAAAAGGCGGCCTTGTCTGTAGGGATCCCCGACTGCTCCACCTGCACAAGCAAGAACTGAGGCTCCATCCTCATGCCAAACAGGTGGACGTCAAGCGGCTCTTGGGAACAGCTGTGCAGACAATGTCACCCTACAGAGAGGAATTAGGCCCCAGATAACCACCCAGGCTGGAGGAAATGCTGTGTGGAAGAGGGAATCAAAATGCAAAAGCGTACTCCCTATGAGCTCGGCAAATTCAGCAGAGCCGGGATAAGCTTCTGCAAATTGGGCTCTGTAGGCCAGCATGGGGAAGGGACTCTCCCCAGGGCCTGTGAATGGATCCAAAGTCCTCTTGCAGCTGTTCTGAATGAATGGGATACAATTCTTTATACCATAAAACATCTGTCAAGCAAGTGGTGAGTTCTTTGGAATTGCTGGAGTCAAAGGTGGTTTGTCAGTGTATCAGCCACTCACCCCAGAGTTCTGCTGAATTGTATCCCAGGTCCCCACCTTGCCCTACTCCCCCAGGTGCGGTGTAGAGCAAAGGCATCACCAGTTATCAGGAAAAAGCTTTGCTGTCATTGCATCCTCGGACTGCTGTGCCGCAGTCATAGTACAGAGTTGCTGTGATTGTTGTGCTCACCAGTGCGTGGGGAGAATGATGTGTAATGGAGAGAAAATTTGCTGCTTTAAACTACCATTGTTTCTGGGGATGGATTAAAAATCCAGGGTCTTTCCGGTCCTCAGAGGGTCCATTCTTTACCCACCCCTCACCTGACCTGTGTGTGTGTGTGTGTGTGTGTGTGTGCGCACACCTCTGGGACAGAGCAGAAATCTGAGGACCCAGCCAGAAGGTGGGAGACTGTGTGTTATGGAGGAGAGGGTACCCAGCAAGCAGCCCTCTGTGGAGGCCGATAACTCTCTGTTAGTTGACTTGGAGAGGCTGGGGAAGGTGGGCCATGCTGAGTAAATCACAGAGGCATGATAGAGTGCAGAGGACTGGAATCAGCAGAGGCAGCAGCCGGGCCAGGAGTGCCAGGAAAATATAATTCATCCCCTCCTTCCTTGAGCTCAGGTTTGCAGAAATCCCAGGCAAGTTATTAGACTTTCTGTTGCATTTGAAATATTACCTGGATCATAAGGGGCAGCTGGGTTATATTTGTTAGATCTTAATATTATTTTGTCTAATTTAAAAATATTGTTAGCAAGGCAATGCATGCACATAATCCAAAAAGTCAAACATTACCCAAAGACATATCATAGGAGAAATAGTGCTCCCGGGGACAATATTTTTGACAATGGTCAGGTAGCCTGATCCTTCTAAACCCCTGATCTTTCTGGTCTTCTGGGAGGCTGAGCAAGAAACACATTGGTCTTGTCCCTGGGCAGCCTCTTCATGCTATGCGTGTGGCTCTTCTTTCAGGGACAGATGTACATTCTAATGACAGCCAGGAGTGTTTGCCTGTGTTTGGGGGTGGTGGTGAGTGGTGTGTATAGTTTGTCTTGTGTGGTGTGTTAGATGGTGTGTGTTTAGGGGTGTGATATAAGTGTGGTGTGTGCATATGGTGTATAGTGTAGATGTGGTGGGCTCGTAATGTGATGTATGTTTGCAGTGTTTGTGTGTGTGTGGCATGTGGAGTGTGTGTAGGTTCCATAGGTGTGGTACATGTGTGGGTATTTATATGTGTGTGTATTTGTGTATTCGTGGATGTGATGTGTACGGTGTGTGGTGTTTGTATATGTGTGTGTGGGTGTGATTAGGGTTGGAGTGTGTGTGTGTGGTATGTGCATGGATGTTGTGTGTTTGTATGTGTGTGATGGTTGTGGTGTGGTGATGGGGGGAAATCCCACATCTGGCGAATAGAGGAGGTCGATCAATTCCTACTGATTTCCAGCCTTTTGTTACGTCTGGTGCCCCAAATTTAATTCCTTGGTTCAATTTCCTATCAAAATGAACTTTAGCTTCTCCTTTCCTGGCCTTAGAGCAAGGAGAAGGGATCTGATTAAAGCTCTAATTACAGCTTTACCCAGTTCTCCTTGTTTTTGAAAACTTTGGTGAAAAATACATAAACATAAAATTTAGTAATTTATCTGTTTTAAGTGTGCAGTTCAGTAGCATTAAGAACATTCACAGTGTTATAAAACCATCATTATTTCCAGAAATGTTTCGCTATTCCAAACAGAAAGACTGAGCTCCTCAGCACCACATCCTTCTGCACTCAGTGAACGTCTATTCTACTTTCTGTCTCACATATGTGCATGTTCTAGACATTTCACTTGATCTTAGCCAGGAGGCCAAGAAGAGGGTAATTTTTTTTGGTATCAGGGAACTTGGGACCTAGTGCTTGTGATGCAGGCAGCAGAACCACTGAGCTAAATCCCTGGCCTTTTAGACTTTTCATGTACGTGGAATCAATATTTTTACTTCTGTGACTGGCTCATTTTACTTAACATAATGTTTCAAGGTATTCAAGTTATAGCATTTGTCAGAGTTTTGTTTGTTATATGGCCGAAAAAATTCTACTATATGTATATATCACATTTTGTTTATCTATTGATCTGTTGATTGTCACTTGGGTTGTTTCCATGTTTTGGGCTAATGTGAATAACCTAGCTATTGACATTGGTATATAAGTATGTTTTCAGTCCTAATTTCAAGTATTTTGGGGACATACAGGAGTGGAATTGCTGGGTCATATAGTAGTTCTATGCTCAACTTTTTGAGGAAAAACCCAATTGTTTTCCACAGAGGCTTTACCATTTTATCTTTCATTTTTTATTCCTATCACCAATGCATACAAGTTTCAATCCATATCTTCATTGTCATTTTTTTATTTTTCATTTAAAAAAATTTTAGCCATAGCCAGGCATGGTGGTACAAGCCTGTAATCCCAGCACTCGTGAGGCTGAGGCAGGAGGATTGCTGTGAGTTTGAGACCAGTCTAGTGAGTTCCAGGTCAGTCTCAACTATACAGTGAGACCCTGTCTCAAAAAACCAAACAAAAAAAATTACAGCCACCCTAATAAATGTGAATTATTACAGATTTCATTGTGGAGTTGACTTTTATTTCCCTAGTAACTAATGATATTGAGTATCTTTTCCTGGGCTTATCAATCATTTCTATGTCATCTTTAGAGAGATGTTTATTCAAATCATTTGCCCATTTTTGAAACTTTTATCATTATTATTGATTTTCAGAAATTTGTGGTTTGTAAATATTTACTTCGATTCTTTGAGTTTTCTCTTCACTTTCTTGATGATGTTCCTAGAGGCAGTTTACATTTGGTAAAGCCCAATTTATCTGCTTTTGTTTTATTACCTGTATATTTGATGTCATAATTAAGAAATTATTCCTAATCCAAGGCTTATAAAGATTTTTCATTAATATTTTATTCTAAGAGTTTTATAGTTTTTTTCTTAAAGTTAGAGGTTTAGCTCTTTTTCGTTTTTGTGCAATATAAGGTTAAGTTGCAAATTTATTCTCTTGCATGTCAATATCCAGTTTTCTCAGACTATTTGTTGGAAAGACTGTCCTGTTTCCATGGACTCTTCTTGGCAACCTTGTTGAAAATCAACTGATTATATATGTGATAGTTTAATCTAGGATTTCTGTTATATTTTATTGGTCTGTATGTTTATCTTCATGCAAGTACCATATTATATTGACTAAGATACCTTTAAAGTAAATTTTGAAATGATGAAGTATAAGTCTTCTGTCTTTGTTTCCTTTTCCAAGAGGATTTTGGCTGTTCAGTTCCCTTGAGATTCTGTATATACTTTAGAAGAGTGTTTGCATTTCTCAAAAAATTGCCATTGGGATTTGATAGAGATTGCATTGAAGTTGAACTATTTATCTTCTTTTTCTGTCTTCTTTTTAAATGTCCATGTTTGCTTCTGAAAATTTTCCTACTTTTGCTGCATTTTAGAAATTCAACTATGTTATGTTTACATTTTTGCTTGCAAGAGAAACAGATATAACACAGTATATGCAAATATGTAAGACTTTACAAGATTGGCTTACAATGGCTGCCACTGCAATAGAGACTGGTGTGGAAGAGGGCAAAAGATCTGCCTGCATAGTAGGGATCCAAAGGATTCATTCAAAGACCTGGAGTGGTATGTAGTGCAGCCTGTGAGTTCCTATCAGGGGGCCAAAGGGTCTTCGATGAAAGGCTGAAGAGTCAGTGCTTAAGACTGAAGAGCCTGTACTGGAAAGCCAGGAGACCACGTTCAAGGTTAAAGCAAAGACTGGAGCTCCTTGGAAGAAAACAAACAATCCTTCCTTCTTTGATTCCCTTTTTATACTATTCTGGAGACAATCCTCTGTAGGGTGGGTCTTCCCCATGCCAAACTCTGTTGAGCCAAATGAAAGGCTGAAGAGTCAGTGCTTAAGACTGAAGAGCCTGTACTGGAAAGCCAGGAGACCACGTTCAAGGTTAAAGCAAAGACTGGAGCTCCTTGGAAGAAAACAAACAATCCTTCCTTCTTTGATTCCCTTTTTATACTATTCTGGAGACAATCCTCTGTAGGGTGGGTCTTCCCCATGCCAAACTCTGTTGAGCCAATTTTAGTTGGGCATTTCTTACTCTCAAAAGTCAAAGACCTGGAGTGGTATGTAGTGTAGCCTGTGAGTTCCTATCAGGGGGCCAAAGGGTCTTCGATGAAAGACTGAAGAGTCAGTGCTTAAGACTGAAGAGCCTGTACTGGAAAGCCAGGAGACTACGTCCAAGGTTAAAGCAAAGACTGGAGCTCCTCGGAAGAAAAAAACAATCCTGCCTTCTTTGATTCCCTTTTTTTACTATTCTGGAGACAATCCTCTGTAGGGTGGGTCTTCCCCATGCCAAACTCTGTTGAGCCAATTTTAGTTGGGCATTTCTTACTCAAGTTGACACAATTGGTCAATTGTCACACACTAGTCTCAAGATATTTCCTATTTTTTCTTTAACCTATCAGTGTGTTACTTAATTATCACATATTTTTCTTTTCCAGTTTTCCTTCTATTATTGATTTCTATTGATGTGGTTGCTTTTTTTTATATGTCAAAAGATTCTTTCATTCTGAGAATAGATCTACTTAGTCATTGAGGTAGAATTATTTTCAATGTGCTGCTATATTCAATCTGCCAGAATGTTGTTGAGGAGTTTTACATCTCCGTTCATAAGGGACATTAGTGTATAGTTTCCTTGTACTGTCTTTACCTGGCTTTGGTATTAGAATAATGCTGGTCTTGCAGAAAGAGTTAGGAAGTGTTTCTTCAATTTTTTGTAAGAGTTGGAGCTATATTGATGTTAATTTTTAAAAATTTTTAAAAATGATTTATGGAATTCACTAGTGAAGCTACTTTGTCCTGGGATTTTTTTTTTGGTCAAGAAGTTATTAATTATTCAACCTTCTTACTAGTTATGAGCCCATTGAGGTTTTCTTCTTCTTTTTTGGGTCCTTTTTGGTAGATTATCTGCTTCTGGAAATTTCATCCAGATTTTTCAGTTTGTTGACATATAGCTGTTGTCTTAGTCAATTTGTGCTGCTCTCACAAAAATGTCAGACTGGTGGCTTAAACAACAAGCATTCATTTCTCAAAGTTCCAAAGGCTGGGAAGTCTCCAGGAAGAAAATTTGACTCAATGAGGACTGTCTCTCCTCCTGTCTTCAGGCTTGGAGAGGGTAAGACAGTTTTCTGTGCTTTCTTTTTTAAGGACACTAATCCTCCTTACTAGGGCTCCACCCTCATGACATAATTATCTGCCAAAGGCCTTACTTCCTAATATCAACATATTAAATGAAGGGGGTGAAGGGAGGGCAGGGGCATGGGGAAAAAGTAAGAACCAGTACCTGTCAGGTAAAGGTACAAGATCCCAAAGATAAATGTAACTGTACTGTTTGCTTTAAATGTACCAATAACCTTAATGGGGAAAAATCTAACAAAAACGTATTAAAGGTTGGGATCTTAACATGAGAATTGAGGCTGGGGAAATACAAACATTAAGTCCATACCAAATGCTTTTAGTAATCTCTCATAATGTTTAAATTAGTTTCTTTTTTAGTAATTTAAGACTTCTCTGTCTCTTTTGTGGTTTTGTTTGCTTGTTTGTTTTAAAACAGGGTCTCACTGTGTAGTTCATGCTGATCTTGAACTAACTAGGTAGTCCAGGATGGCCTTGAACTCATGGCAATCCTCTTGCTTCAGCCTTCCCAAGTGCTGGAATTACAGGTGTGCACCACCACACCCAGCGTCCCATTTGATTTAGCTAAAGATTTGTCAGTTTTGCAATTTTTGGCAATCTTTTCAAATAGTCAATTTCTGATTTGTTTTATTTCCTTCATTTGCTTTCTATCCTCTATTTCCCCTCCAATATTTATTTCACTCCTTTTACTTTTACTGGTGTTATTTCTTCTTATGGCTTCAAGTTACTGATTAGTGTATTTTATTTCACTCTAAAGGACTCTTTTTAGTACTGTTCTAGGAAGGTCTTATCATAATGATTTCTCTCAGCTTTTGTTTACTTAGAAATATCTTAGCTCAGTGGTGCTGTGCCTGCCTTGTAAGCACAAATCCTAAGTTCGATCCCTGGTACCAAAAACCAAAACAAAACAAATTCTTGGCTCCTCTCTCATTCTCAAAGCACTATCTTACCAGATGGAAAACTTTTGGTTGAATTTCTTTTTTCATTCAAGACTTTACTATGTCATCTTACTGCCTTACACCATCATGGCTTCTTTGAAGAAATCAGCTGTTAATTTTATTGAGAACTTCTTCTATATGATGGATTGTCTTTGGGTTTAAATAATCTGAGTGGACCTCTGAGTTTATCCTGCTTGGAATTCAGTGGGTTTTTGGATGTTTATATTATGTCTGTCATCAGATTTGAGAAGTTTTCAGCCATTATGTCTTCAAGTATTTTTTCTGTCCCTCTCACTCTCTTCTGTAAATTCTGTAATTCATATGTTGGTGTATTTTATGATATCCTATGGGTCCTTTAGGCTCTATTTTGCTTCATTCTTTTCTCTTTCTGTTCCTCAATCATTTCAATTATTTCATCCTTGAGTTTGTTGATTTTTTTCTCCTGCCTGTGTGAATCTGCTGTTGAACACCTCTAATGGGTTTTTCATCTCACTTATTGCAGAATTTGGCTTGAAAATTTCTGCTCAGTTTCCTTTTATAATTTCCCTTTATTGTTATTACCATTATTTATCATAATTTTCTTTAGTTCTTTATAGTTTCCTTCAGTTCACTGAATATCAATTAATGCCCTTGACTTATAACGCCATGACTTATATGTCATGTTTGGTCTTCCTCAGACATGATTTCTGTCTATTTCTTTTTCCTGTAAACAGACCGTACTTTCCTCCTCCTTTGAAATGTGTAATTTTTAAAACTACTGGATATTCTGAAGGTCATACAGTGGTAAATCTGTAACTGTAATTCTCCCACTGCTCAGAGATCATTGATTTTTCTTAGAGAGAGCTAGGGCTAGCCACTTGACTTTGTCAAACTATTTCTGCAAAATGTATATTCCTTATTGAAGGTGGTCACTGAAGTTCCTATTTCATTGTCTTTGCAGTCAGTGATCTGACAAAGATTTCCCTAAATGTTTGGCTCTGGACAGTGTGTGGGAGTGGAGTGTGAAGGACAAGAAGTATCCTCTCACATTAGGGAAACTCCTTTAATTCTTGGGATTTGAGACAATGGTCAGCTTCTGGACTAGCCCTTCAGTGGCCAACAGAAGTGATGAACAGCCAAAAAGCACAACTCTGAGTTTTGGAGGTATGGACTACCCTTGGCACCAGCAAGGCAAACCAACAGTACAGGCCACCATTCTCACAGTTGCCTGCCAAAAAGGGATGCAAGGAAACATAGAAATTTATCAAAGTGTACCAGCTTCTTCATCAGTCTTTCTTCTGGGTACTACAAGTGTTCACCAGGATTTAGAGTTCCCAATAATGGCTTCAGACAGCTCTTGCCAGCTCAATAACTATTTCTGTGGAGAAGCAGACGCCTGTAGCATCCATCGTTGCCATCTTCCGTAACATCCTCCAACTTCCGGTGTTTAGTCTCCCTAGCCCTCCCTCCCAGATTCAGCTTCCGGAACCCAGCCCCTCTACTATTAACCAAGAGTCTGTGGTCAATGGGTTCATTCTCCCATCCTTACCCCATCCCCGCTGAAGCACCTCAGATGTTACTTTATTGCACCCCTCTCTATGTCTGCCTTCCAAAAGTCATTGAAACCTGTCATTGCTTTTATCTTTTCATCTGCTTTGGCCTCGCTGGTTTATACCTATCCGGAACCCCCCCTCTACTATTAACCAAGAGTCTGTGGTCAATGGGTTCATTCTCCCATCCTTACCCCATCCCCGCTGAAGCACCTCAGATGTTACTTTATTGCACCCCTCTCTATGTCTGCCTTCCAAAAGTCATTGAGAAA
>NW_022900931.1:56259259-56266673 GCF_012274545.1 Fukomys damarensis
AGTTGAACAGGAGCATCAGAATTGCTTCTGTACAACACGTTGTTTCAGTGCAAACCAGCTCTGCTACCGTCACTAGTCATTCTGTACCTCTGTGTATTGACTGTTACGGCCTGTAGAAGTGATGCAGAAAGGAGTTTGCAAGGCTTTTGCTCAACACTGTGGATAAATCATGGCAAGGGTATCGGCCCTGGGCTGCATTTATGGAAAGTTGAATCAAGGTAAAACATCTGAGGGTCCTAGGTGTATTACAAGAAGAGACACTGAGTCTCAAGCAGGTCAGAACCTAGTCCTGTGGAATTCCAAGGAAGTCTGCTACTGCAGCTTTGTTCTGATTCCAAGTTACCTCGGACGGAATGGGTGACTAACAGGCTTTTCTTATCTTCGGAGCTACCTGAGCCATCTGGGTCCAGGAGTGGGTGAGCCTCTCTTTCATCTAATTGCAAATGGATGTCAATAACTCTCCCAGGCCCAGGGAAGGCCTTTCTTTTCCCTGTTCTTTGGTGTTTAATATTGAGTTTCAGCCCAGCTGCTGTCAAAGGACCTACAGGAAAATCCGTTTTTATTGAAGCTGAAAAGGTCAGTTTTCTCAGACATCTCCATGGTGAAAATAATAAATGCAGCTCATTCATACCCTTATGCCATTTAGGCTCTCTGGATGGAGTGACCCCTGGGGAAAAATCATCCGAGACTTTAATTATGTTTCCCATCCTTCCAGATCAGTTTCCGTAGAAGGGACTGGCTGGTGGGCCACGCTAGAGAAGCGTGAACAGCTCAGGCTCAGCTCATGGGCAGTGCCAGCCTCGGTTTCCAGAGGATCCCTCACTGCTTGGGGTAGCTGAGTTGCTCAAGAACAGGACCACTAGAAGTACAAGTACATTTCACTTGGGGTCGACTGATGATGGACTGAGAGCAGGTATAGGGGCGGCAACTCGTGAACACAGAGAAAGATGCTGAAAAGGCAAGAAGAGGCCATTTCTCAGGGAAGGCAGAATGTAGGGGATGCAGGGAAGAAACCCAAGGCCAGTCTTATATTTATGTCTTTGTAGGTCCTCTTTCTTCATTTACCTAAAAGATCAGATCATTTTATAGCTAACGTTTGATGTTTGATGTAACCTCTTTGGTGGCTACAACAGAATATCTAAGATCCAGTAATTTATAAAGAACAGAAGTTTATTTAGCTCGTGGTTCTGGAGGCTGGGAAGTCCAAGAGTGTGGTGCCAGCATCTTCCTGCTGCTTCAGAACATGGCATTGGGCATCATCTGGCAAAAAGGAGCAGGCACACTAGCTCAGGGGTCTCAGACTCTCTCTCGCTCTCTCTCTCTCTCTCTCTCTCTCTCCCCCCTACTCTTTCTTTCTGGTACTGTGGATTAAATCTAGGGCTTTTGCACTAAGATATACCCCGCCTCTTTTTTTCATCTTATTTTGAGACAGTCGCGCTATGTTTCCCACACTAGGTTCAAATTGGCAATCCTCCTGCCTCAGCCTCCCAGAGTGCTAGCATTTCACCACACTTGACTCTTCCTCTTTTTATAAAGCCACCAATGCCATCATGGGGTTACATCCTCATGACTTCATCTAATCCTAATTACCTCCCCAAAGCTCCTCCTTCAAATATCTTCAACAAATGAATTTCAGAATTAAGACTCCGACATATGAACTTGGGGGACACAGTCAAACCATAACAATATTTATTAGCTTTTCCTGCTATAAATAAACACTTTCAGCCTACCGATGATGTGCCTCAGTCTGAAAAATTTTCCTCTCTTTACTTTTTAAGGTTTCTTTTCTTTTCTGTTAATTATATTTTTCATTAACTCCCCATATCCTCATTGGACTTCCAGTGTCTTTTCTTTAAATTGCTGCCTGTTCTTTACTTTTGACTTCCCTTGTCTTTCTTGGCACACTGTAAAAAGCCTCTCTTCAAACTCACAGTCCATGCTGCTGAATCAATTGTCCATGGTGTTTCTCTGGATTCTTTACTGTCGCTGATGGCTTTTAAATTCTGCTGCTTGTGTCCTCAGATAGTTTATCCAACTTCCAGCTCCATTTTGACCACAGCTAGTTTTCATCTTCTCTTCATCTACTGGTTTTCAGAGTTACTATTTTGCTTATTTTTCAACTCAGTATCTGTTTCATAGAGCACATATTTTTGGAATTCTGGTTTTTCTCCTGCCTTGGTATTATAATTATATAGTTTTCTGCTCCATCCTCCTTTTCTTCAGGTGCTGTGTGCTTGGGTTTACTTTTGCCTCTGGGTTTCTACCTACCAAGGCGGGCATGTGCCCCATCCCACTGCATACCTGAGGTTCATCCCTCTTTTTCAGGAAAGGGGTCCCTGGACAGGGCTGGACCCAACACAGTGGTGAGGGGACACTGGGAGAAGAGCCCTGGCTACAGAATTCTGCCTGCTGAGAAGCCAGGGCCTTCCCAAGCCAACAGCCTCTGCAAGGTCTCACCTTTGTACCTGGTCTACCTCTGCAAGGTAGCAGGGCTCAGGAGGGAGCTTCTTCACCTTAGGAAATATCCAGGCCAGAGAGACTTTCCAGCCTCAAGCCTGTGCTCATGGCCCTGGGGCTGGAGTCTCTGAAGTCCCTTGAGACATGGTGGGCATTAGCCCCAGCTTTCCCTGGCTGTGTCTACTGCCACCCTGTCCTAGAAGGAAGTGAAGTGTGTGATGTTCCATGAATATTTCCTTTGCTAGCTTTCCCTGACACCACACCGTATGGGTCTGCCACAACCATGTCACCTGGTCTCAGCTGCCCAGCACCTGGGAAAAACTGCTTAAAGTTTTCAAAATGTGGTTGGTGCTTAAGTTCCAGTGGGACTTTTCTGAAATTTGTTTTCCTTTTCCCCATTCTCTTCTTTTCAGAGAGGAGATTGAAGGCCTTTCTCTTATACCACCACCTTCATTCAGGCATTTCTCACCTGTTATAGTCTACGTGCATTATGAACAGCCCCCTGAATACCATTTCTGGGGGGAGACTGGCAATGGAACCCAATATATATCACACTGAGCTATAGGCCTGTCCTTTTCATTTTTTATTTTGAGACAAGATCTTGCTAAGTTACCCAGGTAGGACTCAAACTTTCCACTCTCCTGCCTCAGCTTCTCAAAGTATTTGGATTAGAGGCATGTGCCACCCTGCCCAGCTGTCTGCGAATGCTTTTCACATATATCTGTGGCTAAAGAATTTGGTAAATATTTTTTTCTACCAAAACTTTAATAAAGGACAAAAATACATTGTACATTGTGACAAGGTTGATAACATGTCTTGGGAATTTGGAAAGAGAGAAAGCCCAGGCTTGTCTGAAGATGTGGAAATAGCAGCATCTACTTTAGGTTCTGCAGCTAAAATTAATTAGACAACCAGTGCCCATAAATCCCTTAGATCAGTAAGGATCAGTAAGAGAGATCAGTAAGTGATACTTGGGCATTATTTATGATACTAAAATTATCACACTCATTCCCATTATAACACAACCTCCCTGGTTAAATTGCTGTGCTACGGTTAAATCACATTCTGTATTTGCAGTGATATACACAGCAAGTCTCTAAAATACAAAGGGCCTCAGGTTGAGATTATCCTCTTACCTCTGATGCAAAGCCCTAAGAACTTTTTACTAAAGAGCATTGGTGGCTAAGCATGCCACTTCTGAGACGAAAAAGAAACCCCTGTGCTCTCTGGGTTTATCCTATAAAACTAATCTTGCCCCAGACTCTTCAAAGAGTAATGAATAGGACATGTATGTGTGTGTGTGTGTGTGTGTGTGTGTGTGTGTGTGTGCGCCGTGCGTGAGCGCAGCTGTGTATTTCATAATGACATTTTGGCCAACAACTCAACAGTGACAGTCTTATAAGATTATCACGGAACTTCTGCCTCCTAGCCTGTGCTGTCACCGTTGTAAAATTGTCGCACAATGCACTGAACACCACGCTCTCAGTGGTGTAAAGGTATAGCATACAATTACATATAGCATGTGATATTTGATAATAAATGACCATGTTACTGGTTTATATCTTCAATATATATATATTTTTTCTTTGCTTTTCCTTTTTTTTTTGGTACCAGGGATCGAACTCAGGTCCTTGCACTTGCAAGGCAGGTGGCAGGACCACTGAGCTAAACCCCCAGCCCTATTTTTTTCTTTTGAGATGGAGTTCTCACTATATCGCCCGTGGTGGCCTTAACTTCTGGGCTCAAGTGATCTCCCTGTCTCAACCTCCTGAGTCACTGGGCTGCCGGTGTTGCCTCACTGCACCCAGCTACTTCTTATACAATACTTTTTAATTATGATTTTAGAGTTTACTCCTACTTATTTTTTTACAAACACAGTTTACTGCAAAACAGTGCACCGTGTGACAGTGGCAGCATCACACTAATGTTGACTGCATCATGAGACCAGGTCAGGTTTACTGCATAGGTACCAAGCCGTGTAGGTTTGTGTGTTTGCACAGTGAAATCCCCAAATGATAATTTCTCAGCTCAAAGCCCATTTTTAATTAACACATGACTGTGTGCACACACGGACACTCACAGTAGAAGAAATAATCTATACCCTGTACAGTGGGATTCTCCTCAGGGACCCAGAGTCGGGCCCTTCTTCCCCAGGGCCTCTGAATCATGGAAAGCAGCCTTCCAACCCAGAGCTCCACTCACCCATTGGTGCCTTTTCTAAAAATTCGATGTAAGGGAATTTTTTTCTTCTCAGAGGACAATTGGTGAGTGACGAGGTCTCTGCTCTGTGGCCTGAGCTTGTAAGGAGAAACCTTGCACATGGTCCACCAGGGTGACCACCGTGCATCAAGGGTGGTCCCTCATCTCAGAATCCTCAGCTGGACGGGCCCAGCATCTCACAGTCCCTGCTGCCCCTGCTTTGCAGACTTAGGTGGCCTCAGTGCTGCCACAGCTCTGACCCTTCCCTCTGGGTGGCTGTAAGTAGCTGTACAACCTCCCTGAGCCTCTGTGTGTTGGCCTGTAAAATGGGTTCAGGGCACTGCTCCTGGGTGAGGAGCAGATCTGCTGGGAGAAGGGGCGCGCAGAAGGACCAGCTCCGTCAGTGCAGCTGCGAGCTCCCGCCCTGCTCCCTCTGGCCCACTGGTTTGCCAGGCCATCGAATCTTACTGCCCTCCCTTACTGTTCCTTGGCCCATTCAGGCAGCCTTCAGCACCACCATCAACTGCAGCTCAGCTGTCTTCCCCACAGCTAGTAAGTTCCACTCATTTAATCACCAAGTTCCTCAGCACCCCCCACCCCAGGTCCCAGTCTCTTCCACCCTGTCAGCCAGGAGGAAGGAAGAAGGAGTTGAGTTCAACTGACTTTTCAGCAGTCCAAGAAAGGTACTATGAACCCAGGAATGACCCTCAACGGCAGGCCATGCCAGCAGTGAAACCCCAAGCAAGCCATTAAGAAGGGAAAAAGACTCAATGCTGACCAAGAATTCTTGTCCCCCAGTGGAGAGGCAGTGTGCCCTGGGGTAGATCCTGTGCCCACTGAGCGCTTTCTGAAGCCATTAATGCAGCCTGCTTCCTAATGGTACTGGCACTGGAAGAGGCGGCCAGTATGGGAGAGGGCAGGAGCAGGATGTCTACCCAGTCCCCCAACCCTGTGCCCATCTGCTTTGATGTGACTTTAGGTAAGTTTGCTCAATAAGGTGATTGTTCCTGGATTGGAAAATACAAGCCATTTTGCACAAATGTACAGACACCAGTGTGCCTATCTGCACACAGATGTATAACGCCCAGATGTGCACACCTGCATCCTCACATATATGTGAACACATGGAACATGTGTACACAGGGTCACGGGCATTTGAGCACTTTTCCTATTTGTGGGCCCCCCTGAGGCTACTCCTCGGCCTCGTTGGCACTCCCTCCCCCTGGCTCTGGGTGGGCCCCGGAGGCTGCACCAGTCTGGCTAACATTAGATGCTCATTCCCCATTCCTGTCCCGCAGGCCCAGCCTGGGCTGTTCCAGGAGGCCGCTGCTGCTACTTCCTTTTCCATTTTCTTCCCCCATGGAGGAGACCTGAGAAGCCTGAGCTGCCCAAGGGTCTGAGCTGTGTGAGTAGTTGTACCAGATTCATTTCAGAATCTCTAGAGGTGTCGTAGATTCCAAAGTGTCAGACTTAAAAAAGAAAACAATATCGAGTCTAGGCGTGGATCTCTGCATGTGTGTACATACCTGCACCACACACCCTCAAACGCAGAGAGGAGAGCATGTTGACCCCAGTACACACACTCACATGTGAGAAACACACACAGGCAGACCCATGATCACATGCCCATCACATACATTTTCACACACACAGACACACAGGTGCAATAGCATACATAGAGAGCTAAAATATTCAAACATGCATAGTACATGTCAATCTCTGCACTAAAGCAAGTGCACATGTGCACGCATGCCAAAGCAGGGCAGGGTGCTGGGAGAATTCTGCAGCTGTCTGGGAAATCCTGCCCATCTCCTTCAGCACCCTTATTCCAGGAAGGAGCCCTTTGCTTGATGGCTTGGCTGACCTCCAAGAGAAAAGGAACAGAAAACACTAATTTCACCTTCTAGCTGTTTTTCCTCGTCTGCCTGCTGGCCCACCCGCTCCCAGGCTCTCCTCTCCCCGCACCTTCCATCTGTGCTCAGAGAGCCTCCAGAGCATTCTGACCCAGCTCACAGCTGCACACACAGCTTCAGGGAGGAGCCCAGGCATGTGGGCCTGACAGTTCATTTCACCCCAAGTAACCCCAATGTAGATACCACCCTGCACTCCTGGAACCCTAAGTCCCTCTCCTCCCATAGGCCAGGAGGTGATAGATGCCTTCCACAGTCGTCTTTCTGCCCTGCTAAGCATTTGCCAACCCCAACTCCTACACAGCCTTCCAGGTGGCTCGGATGGCCTCTGACCTCTCCACCCCAGAAATTAAGCTGGGCATCCACACTCGCATTGTCCTCGTCACAGTGGCAACTGAGGAAAGTTTGGTCGTCTCTGCCTTGCTTGCTTTTGGAGGACACAGACTCTATCCTCCCTCTGAATATGCCGCAAGCCTGGTTCACAGGAAGCACCCCACCAGTAGAAGCTGGTGGAACAAAAGGCCTAGTGCATGTGCTGGTGGTGTTAAGTTGAAGTCAGTTGTTATTGGGAGACTAGGACCTAGGCCAGTGAGAGAAGAGCCCCTTTCTGGGAGGAAAAAAAAAAATCCAATTTTGAGTTCAGCTGTGTGCCCAGAGAGAATGAATCTGAGGAAAATGCCACCTCCCAGCTGCGTTCATCAGAAAGTGCCCTCCTACCCTGGGAAGCTCCACTTTCCAGGCAAAAGGAGAAATCTGATCCGATGTTCTGCATTCAAATCTGTATGGATTTCAGATAAGTAAATGGAAACTGCATTATCATCCAGCTGCGGCTCGGTGAGATTTCTACT
>NW_022900931.1:56266688-56379568 GCF_012274545.1 Fukomys damarensis
GTGAGTCTGCGTCACACTGAAGTGAAAGCTCAGGAACAACAGGAGAAATATTCCCATGGTGGAGGCACCCTCGGAGGATGTCCCATCTCCAGGGCTGTTCTCAGAAACTGAACCTATGCCCAGTGGGCACCTCTGCCAATGCCGAACGCTTGTCATTTGTTCTTGTCCCATGAGCCTTGGAGAGAACAAACTGACTTTTCTCCTCCCCAGCCCCCCTAAGGTCAACTCATTCCAATCTGAGGCTTTTGCCTTTTAAAGACATCTCAGATATTTTGGTCCTAAGTTTCCACCTTTACCATTAAAGCAATTATCAGCTAAAAGCGCTCTGTTCCCTAAAACAATGCAATCAGACCGCAGGAGCATATTTAGAGTTATAAATAACTTCTTTTCTCCCTGCAACTTGTTTGCAATGCTATATAAATCTTTAGGTGTGCAAATTTCATAGTTACTAATGTTCTTTAAAATGTAATACAACTTTTCTCATTAAAATACGCCAGCCAATCAAAATAAGAACCTCGCAGACCCTCCACCATACACCAACAGTATTTGCATTGCAGAACAACTGTAATTTTATTCATGGGTTGGCATAGCCTCAGCCCATCAGTAATTAAACAAGGAACAGCTGTCACTCTGCGGCATCCCGGGCAGATAGGATGGAATAATGAGCCTTTTTCGATGGGCTCGGCAGTAGGGTGCTGGCACGGATGGGGGCCTGGTGCAGAGAACAGGAAATTGATCGGACAGGTGGGGACTGGCATGGTTTAGGCTCTGGCGTGTCCCTGGCTCACCCACACCAGCCTCTCCTCCTTTATTCTGTGGAAGGAGGGGAAGACACTGCACAGAAATGGGGTGAGAAAGGAGGGATTTGCCTGAACATGTACACATTTCCTGGAAGCCATGAGGGATCTAGGGGAGGTGGGCTAGGAAGGGTGGGGGACACTTCCAGTTTCCACCTTGTATCTTTTTGTGCTGTTTGAAATATGTTAACAAGCAAGCAGGCATTCCCTTTGAAACATCACAGCCTACAGAGGAACCCTGAGCAGACACTTCTGCCTCTGGGCCACGATGTCCTCCTACAGACAGAGTGGGGATGGGGGAGGCTTCTTTAGGGCTCAGTGCACAGGTCCCGGGAGCATGGTCTACTGGGGCTCCTTTGGAGCGACCTATTCCTTCCCTATATGGTCCAGATGAGGGTCCAGCCCAGTCTGCTCTCTGTCCCTCTAGTAGCCCTTACCTGTACTCCCTTGCATCTCTCCATTCCCAGTCTGTAGGGCATCTCTCAGGAACTATTTCTCCCTCCCTCTTTCTTTTCCTCTAAACTTTTCTAGGTCCCTGGTACCAGCCCACCATCAGCAGCAGGGGACAAGGATGATGTCACTCAGAGCCCTGAGAAAGCCTCCATATCAGGGGCCCAAAGGCAAGATCCTGGGCTCTGATTCCTGCAGGCCTAGCTCCTTGCCCGCCCTTGGAGGCAGCCTGACCCAGGCTTTCTGCTGGTTGGGGCTGAAAGAAAGAATAGCCTTCCTCCAAGAGGGTTTCTTGGCTTGTCTGGCCCTCAGGCAGGTAATCTTCCCCGACACTGGACCCAGGGAAAAAACTGAGCAGACTTGGCCAGCCAGGACAGGGGCAGGAAATACAAGGGCTTCCAGGGGAGCTTTCATGGAGGAGTCCACTCATGACCCTGAGTGGGGAGGGGAGATCTTTTAGAAATGGACCAGCAGGTGCTAATGGTGGTGTCAGGAACTGACAAACCCATGTCTTGTACCCACTGTGGCAATGGGAGGGAAGGACAGGTTCCCTACAGTGCCATGGATGGAAGAGTGCCTGTCCTAGGTGTGCAGAGGTAGGGGAGAGGGCCGGGGGCCCGTCTGGATTGTGGCTCTGGGAAAGGCTGGGTGAGAGATGGCAATCCCTGAGGCCATCATGGATGGGAGGAACCTGCCAGGTCATTCCTAGGTCAGGGAGGGTGGCCAACTGTCAGGCTGTGTCCCCTAGGACCGAGAACCACAGACAAGGGCGTCTCCATTACACAGCACCACACACACACAGGGCAGGGTCTGGCTATACCAAATACTCCCCTGGGCCTGACTGCCTCTGTTATGGCTGTGTCTAGCTGTCCCCGCAAAGCCTCATGCAGTCATAGGTGGGGCTTTTTCAGAGGTTGAATCTAGAGCATGTGATTAATTCATGGCGCAATGCTAGGATTAAGGTGGGTCATTACTAAATCAGCCCAGTGATTGGCTTGGCACTGCCCAAATCTTGGTAGCCTGGATACAATATAAGGGACAGAAAGAGGCTTGTCAGGTCCCTTGCTCTCTTGTTGCTTTTGCTGTCCTCCTGCTTGCCGTGAACTTGTTCTCCGCTGCATTGCCCCTCTGCCAAGCCACCCTGCCTTGGAGCCAGCTGATTATGGACTGAACCTCTGCAAACTGTGAGCTAAATAAACCTTTCCCCCTTTAATTCTGGGTGTTAGGTATTTTGTCTCAGCAATGAGAGAAAAGTAACTAAGACAGTCTCCCTGTACTGTGAGGTGTTTTTGTTAGTGTTGGTGGTTATTTTGTTTTGTGGTACTGGGGACTGAACTCAGGACCTTTGCACTGACCTACATACCACCCCTATTTCTCTTTTTGATTTTGAGACAAGACCTCACTAAGTCACAAAGTTGCCCAGGTTTATGATCATCCTGCACCAGCCTCCAGCAGCCTCCAACAGCGCTGAGGTTACAGAGACGTACCGCCATATCTGGCTAAAGGTTTTATGGCCTGCTGAACCTACTGCTCTCTGTACCTTTGTGTCTGGGGGATGGGAGGGCAGCTGGATTTTCAAGCCATCTGTGGAACATAAGGTCTGATGGCAGAAAAAGTCAGAGGACCTGTGATGAGGATATGGGGGTTAGGCAGAGAATATCCCACGGTATGGGAAGGGCAATATCGGCAAGGACCAATGAAGGCTGGCTATGCCCTACCCGTCAGGGAAGTCTGAAGACTGACAAAGACATAGACAGAAGCAGGTGGTCTCCCAGACTGACAACACCGAGTGCCTGGCGTGTGGATCCTGCAGAACGCCACGAAGGGACACCTACAGAGGCTTCTCTACTCTACTCTAGCAGAAATAGCAGGCACTTGGGGACACATGAAAGTGTGCACGTGTGCACGTGTGCACATGTGGGAATGCATATGTATATATGTGAGAGTGCTCTCGTGGTACACAGGCAGGCGTGTATGTGTAGACATGAGTGTGCAGGTGTGCATCGGAGAGTGTCTGTATGCACACACATGTACACAAATGTGAATGTGCAACAGTAGGTGAGTGTGCATGTGTGCAAACTTGTGTGTCTCCTCTAAGCCACACAGTCCGGAGTGCCTAGGATCCTGGAAACCACACCTATGTTCCAGGCCCAGCCCTCCTCCCAGTCCTTCCCCAAGTAGTGGACACATCAGGTGAGCCTCTTGTGATGGAAGGTGTCCCTCCCACATGGCAGTTTGTCCCTTAGGCCTTCAGGCCTATTGAAGACCAAGATGGTTGGAAAGCAGCAAAAGATGGCTTTCTTGGGAGCAGCACAACAAGGCTCCAACCACTGTCAGCATCTTTGACAGATTGTGGCTTCCAGGACAAAGGCTGCTGTAGGAGAGAAACCCACTGAGTGGTGGGAGTTCAGATTTACCTAGGCACCATCAGCGCCTGGTGGTGAAGTGGCAGACAGGCACCCAGGCCACATGTTGCTCTGTTCCAAATGAGGGACCAAGGGGCATTTGCTGCGTGGGGGGCTCCTGAAGCCTCTGGCAGCTCACAGAAAGCAGAAAGATTGCTGAGGAGGAAGGACGCTCCAGGACCAAGTGGGATACCTCTCGTTTTGTACTAGAGCCTTGAGCAACCCAGTGGGGATGTGGCTGCTAGCCTGTCCGCCCCCTCTTAGCATGTGCACAGCTCCCTCCCTCCCATCCCACTGGCTCCTTCCTTTCAGCTTGTGCTGTGTGGAAAAGATCAATACAGAATTGACCTGGGCATAGTAAGGGGCCCTGATGGAGCACAATCTATTACACCAGGCCTGAGCAGGAGGGACCCTGGTGGAAAAGGCAAGGCCAAGCTACCAGCCAGCAAAAACAGTACTTCTGTTACCTACAAGTATGTGGGCAAGGCCTCCTCCTGGGCTGAAACATCTCCTCATGGTCTCTTTCTGTCCCCTCTTTCCATGTCTTAAACATGACAAACATCCAGTCCTCCACAAAGTGTCTAATAACATGGTCACTATTTATGGAGTGGCTCCTTTGGGCCAAGTGTTGTGCTGGGTGCTATACACAGATAATCTCTACACATGGCCATAATGAACCCACAGCAGCTACATCTCCTTTTCCCCCTTACAGGTGAGGAAATCAAGGCTTGCACAAGTTATAACAACAGAACCTTTTTGGTCACCATGACAAAAGTCCAGCTTGAACAAGCTTAAACCTGTTCGCTCACATATCAAAAATTTCAAGGGTAACCTGAGCTCTAGGCCCCCAAGACATTCTCTCTATCACATCTCTCTACCCAGTTCTTTTCCATATTGGCACTATTCTCCGGACCTAAGTAGAGGCAAGATGGTGGCCAGTAGCTCCAGATCCTTAGCAACTCAGGAGTCCAACCGCTGGATACAGCAACCATCATTTCATTGGCTCAGATTGGGTCACATGCTTAGCTTTGAGCCAATCAAGGTGGCTGGGAAAGGCAATGTTCTGATTGGCCTATTCCAGGTTTGTCAGCTGGCCAGCTGCTGTAGAAGCAGGAAGACAGGAGTTGAGGGAAGGGACTACCCAGGGAAGAATGGGATTAGCAGAAGACAAGTGATTCTATTCTGGATGACAAAGTATAGACACCTACCACAAAGGCCAGAGCTTAGCCAGGGAGTACACAGGCTCCAGAGACCTTCTACCCCTTCCCTTTACTTTGTCTTACTGCGTTCTATGGTCCCTGGGATGGCATGCCTGCATCCATTTCTGCACTGCCTGCTCCTGATGAGGACCCTGACTGTGCCTCAGGCCTCGAGGATCCATATCAGTCAACATCACATCTGCTTGAAATTTTGGGAGGCACAGGTGTGAGGAACTGGGACAGAGGTCCTTCGGCACAGGCCCTTTGAGCCAGGGCCCTGGGGAAACCAATCAAATTGTCACTGCGGTTATATAACTTAAATATATGGAATGTAATTATTTTTAAAAATATACCCATAAAATTGTCTCTGATTATTTTAGTCACAATACAAATAGCCTCAATTAGAGCAGAAATAGGGCGCGGGTTTATGGTTCCCATGAATCTGAGAGTAACCTCAGCTCTGAGGCAGAACAGCCTGCAGCTCCTCACCAGCCTGCCATGAATCCTGCGGCAAAACGGCCTCAAATCCAGCACCAAGGCAGCAGGTGGGGAGAAGCAGAAAGGGAAGACCCCTAGGTTGTTCCTGCTGGATGTAGGTTCAAAGACTCTGACCCATTCACAGGTCCATGCCCCCTCTCTGCAGCCTGTTGTCTGTCTGTCCATCTGTGAGGAATCAATAGCCAGAGATTCCCTGGAGTTCCCCATGGGTTAGGATCTTGACTTTAGTTCTGGTCTGGCCCACCCAGCCCTTCGAGCTCCTTGGACGTCCAAGGACAGAGAGAGAGAGAGAGAGAGAGAGAGAGAGTGAGTCAGATAGAGGTAGAATTGCCCCCTCTGTGACTGAGAAGCCAAGCCCTCAAAGTCCTCCCTGCCTTTCCCTATTGTCTCTTTCCCCCGCTGTACATCTTCATGATACTGAGATCCTTGAGATTCCAGCTGAGCCCTCTTTGCCCAGTCAGGGTCAAGAAGCCCTCACCAGACAGCCTCTCACAGATCTAGTCTAGTTGGGCTCAGCCCTCCTGTCCTGGCATGGTCTAAAAGTTTATGTCCTCCCCCCATAATCGGCATTGTGAAACCCAATCACCCAAGTGACATTAGGTCACGGAGCTTTGGGAGGTGGCTTAAATGAGCGGCCTTATAAGAGAGATTCGAGAGAGTTGACCAGGACACACCGAAGGCGCCTTTCCCAAAGTAATGGGGTTTTGATTCAACCGGTCAGAAATCAGAGGTAAAGTCAAGTGATTTGGCTTCTCCTGACCCTAGCTGCTCCCAACAACTTTGTGGCTTCAGCTGTACCCAAGCCTCCAGGCTAGGGTAGGATACACACCAAGGGTAATTTTCCACTAAGATCAAACGTCATGAAATCGTGCCACATACCAGCCACAGTGAAAGAAAAACTGCAATTTTTAATTTAGGGGGGAAAAGTTCAGGTGGCATGAGTTGCAGTGGTGGCAACATCCACATTTTGGCAGCTGCCAGTAGGATATCTCCCTATGATGAAAGCCCTTTCCCCTTCTCTGGAAGTGCCCCAGGCCCTGGGCAGGGTGTGCCAACCAGGCCTAGGACGTGTAGCTGGCCGGGTGGATTCTCTTTCTCAGGGATCGGAAGTGGTGGTGGAGCTGATTAGCTCTGTGTAGCCATCCCTGGGGAGAGGCAGATGCAGATCTCCAGCCCGGCCCTTTGAGACTCCTTGGTTTTATTCAACCCTCTCTGATACAGAGCGTGTATGTGTGTGTGTGGTTTGGAGCCACCCAATGTCCATTGTCTTGTCTTAGAGTCCTGACTCATCAGTGAGAATCTCCACCCATGTGTTCTTCCTCTATATGATGTAGGCAAAGCTATACTCCTAAACAAAGGGCAGCAAGGGTCCCAGAGTCTATGACCACCAGGGCACTGCTCTCCTGTGGTCACAGTGATTGGCCCTGGCCTGGATGTGTGATTCTGGCCGGATGGTCATGTTCCATTAGAGTTAACCCCAGGGCCCGAGTCTGAGCAATGTAAGAAGTACCTGCCATGTCCTAATGGACCCATACCTGGACAGGTATAAACAACACATAGTGCCAGAAACATCAGCAACAGAACCAGCCAGAACCCAGAGACTGTGGCTGGATCTGGCCCTACCTGAGGCCGGACTACCCTGGACAGAGACTGCTTGATCCCAAGTGGGTTGGGTGTTCTGGCCCTTGCATCCCAAGAAACTACCACAAGAACAGCATCTTTCCAGTAAACATATTCCTCTCTTCTGGGTTAAGTTAGTCCAAATTAGTTTCTGTTGCCTCGCAGAGGTGCAGATCCCAGAAGGTCCGCCTTGGTCAAGTGCACAAGAAAAGGGAGACACAGCTCTAGAATGCTATGGGCTCAGGGTTCTCTGACAGTACAGTGACAGTTAAGTCCAGCACTGGCCTTTTGGGGAAAAGGACAGGAAGCAGAGTTTCCTGATTCAGACGCAGGGGCAGTCCTGAAGCATAGGAAGACCTGGGCAAGGTGGCTTAAGCCACTTGACCTTGGTAGCATTTGCATAGGGCAGGGCACAGGGAGAGTGATGGATTCCCAGTCCCAGCCTGGGTAGAAGTGGGCACAGTCCGGAAAGCAAACTGGGGAGTTTGGGTTTAACATCCAGGAAACAGGATGCTCCTGTAGTATGATTTATTTGGATGGGTGATCATTGATTTAGGGTTTCTGACAGGCGTACTATTCTGGAACTTGACAAAGAGAAACATTAAGTCCAGGGGTACCCATTTTGCGTGGAGCAATTGCATTTCTTTCTGCCTGGTCAATTCTACAGCCCAGCACTTATGTCCCCTGGAGGGAGTTAGGATGGATTTGAATTAACCAGAAAGTTCTTTTATAGCTATTTTAAAACTTCTCTCTGCTACCTGGCCTGAAATAATAATTACTCGCCTGTGATTTATCTCAGGCAGATTATGAATGATGATAGGGTTTGGGGTGATAATTGAGTGGCTGCAACACCTCACCTCCTCCCTAGTTGTTCAAGTACAGCAGTGGTGCTCTCCCTCTGGGCCACCTGTGTATACTGCCACCCAGCCGGGAAGAAGACTGGTGTTGTGTAACCACAGCCTGATGTGGCCAGCCCCAAAGGATCTGTCCAGCTGAGTCTTGGCCTCACCACTTGTAAGTCATTCCGTAGACTCAACCCAAATGCTAAGCCTGACCTCTGGATGCGCTTCACCAAACAGTCACTGGCTCTGACTTCAAGTCTAGTTCTGTTGTACGGACACAGGAGTGAACAGAAGAGAAAGCCTGCACTCAGGGATGTGTGGAGAGAGAGTGGAGGGTTAGAGTGTCTAGGATCCAATAAACAGAAAAGGTCACTGCAGAGGGGGAGGCTACAAAGCAAGGGCAACAGGACTGGGGTAGGCAGGGACAGGAGGCAGGGACACTGCTAGAACAAGGGCCCAGGAGACCCTGACATTGGAGGTCAGAGCTGCAGAAGCCCACATGGAAAAGGCAGAAAGCCAGATTCAAGCAAGAGGCACAACAGCTGCGAAAACCCCCAGCATCTGGCAGGGACTGGGGAAGGCGGGAAGAAGGGTGAAGGGACTGACGCTAGGCCATCAGGGAAGAGTGACCTGGGCTTGGAGTGACTGACAGGCTCTGGGCAAGGGGATCATCCACCCAGCTCCCTCTTCCAATCTCCTGCAGTCATAGTTAGTTTGCCCCAGAAAAGCACCCCCTTTGTCTTATGGTCACAGCCTTTGGACAGGGCGTCTCAGTGCCATCAGAAGAAAGCCCCGGATGTGACTTCAGGAGACACGAACTGTAGGGACACAGCACTGTCAGCTACCCTGAAAGCCAGTGCCCAATACGAAATGGAAATGCAGGGGCCTTTGTTCAAAATGCAAGTCAGGCATGGTGGTACAAGCCTATAAACCCGGTACGTCAAGAGGCTAAGGCAGAATTCCAAGTTTGAGCTCAGCCTGGGCAATCTAGTGATTTAGTGCGACCCTATCACAACATTTAAACAAGTCTAAATGGCTATAGCTCAGCGAAAAGGCCTAGAGTTCAATCCTTTGTACTGTAGCAAAAGGAGGATGAGGACCAGTGATTTAGCTCAGTGGTTCTGCTGCCTGCCTCGCAGGCACAAGGTCCGGAGTTCAATCCCCGGTACCAAAAATAAATAAATAAATAAATAGAAAAAGGAGGAGGGGGAGGAAGAAGTAGAGGAGGAGGAAGAAAAGGAGAAGAAGGAGGAAAAAAAGGATAAACTTCTTGCTTTCTTCCAGAGTCTCTCCCTCAACCAGTCAAGGTGCTTTTGTTTGTTGTTCAATGCTGCTCTCACTCAGACATGAGAGCATCTGCAGGATGAATGCAGCTCCTTCCACAGCCCCTGGGGCCCCACTCTGCAGCTCAGTATGCAAAGATAGGTCCTATCCCTGAGGTTCCCAGCGTCTGAGCTCAGGACCCCAGGGGGTGCAGTGTCTGGGGAGTGGGTGGTGACGGTAGTCACTGGGCAGGGGTAGGAAAAAGGTGGCCTTCAATGCAATCTCCACTTGTCCTCTGGACTTCACTTACTAAACACACGTTCAGAGATGAAAACTATTAAGAATTTCAAGGCAGTGATCTCAAAGCCTTAAACCCCTAGTGGATCCCCAGTCCTGGTCTGAGCAAAGCTGAGTGTTGTCTGCTAAGAAGGGAGGGAACTTTGGGTTTGTCCTCCAGGAAACAGAATGCCCTGCAGTACGATTTACTTTGAAAGGGTGGTCATTGATTTAGTGTTTCTGCACTGGTTGACTGCCCCGGCCCCGAAGATCCCTTCCTGGAGGGAAGGCTTCAGTTTCCCAGTGCCTGGGTACCAACTAAGAAAAGCTCAGGACCTGATGGATTCACAGCTGAATTTTACAAGAACTTCAGGGAAGATCTAACACCAATACTTCTCAAACTTTTTAATGAAATTGAGAGGGAAAGAGTACTTCCAAAATCATTCCTGGAAGCTAACATTATGCTGATCCCCAAACCAGACAAGGATCCAACCAAAAAAGAGAACTGTAGGTCAATTTCTATAACAAACATGGATGCAAAAGTCCTTAACAAGATACTGGCAAACAGAACGTGACAAATCATCAAATCGTCAAAAAGATCATACATCAAGCCCAAGTAGGCTTGCATCCCAGGGATGCAAGGAGGTTTCAACACAGGTAAATCAGTAAATGTAATTCATCACATAAACAGAAGCAAGGGCAAAAATCACGTGATCATTTCAATAGATGCAAAAAGAAAGCCTTTGACAAAATACAATGTCTGGGTCCCACTCCCAGAGGTGAGTTCATGGGCATCATGGTTTTAAAAATGTGTAGCCAGAGTTGAGCACCACTGACACAGGTCAGCTTTTACTGAGTTTTGGAGAAGCCACTAGGAATTAAGTGGGGGAGGCACCTAATGTAGAAATACAGCATGCGGTCAGTTCTCCCCAGTTTGGGGGTGGAGAGTGGCCACACAAATGCTAGGAGTCCAGTTATAGCAGGCAAAGGAGCAGCTAAGAAGTGCCTGGGAGGCCCTGAGCCCCTAAGCTGGCTTGCCTGAGGATCATAGGGTTTGCTGGTGCATTTGATGGGATCTAGAGAAGGGAGGTAGGGAATTGGCATGGTGTCTGAGGTCCTGGAGGAGCGATGGAAGGAGACTGGTATCTTCATAGAAAAGAGGAAATTTGGGGGCTGGGGATTTAGCTCAGTGGTGCTGCCACCTGCCTCGCAAGTACAAGGTCCTGAGTTCGATTGCCCAGCACCCAAAAACAAAAGAGGAAGTTTAGGGGTGAAGACAGTCTGGGGATGGGAGGTTAAGTCTCCCAGGTACTTTAGCTTGTTTTCCCATAGGATCAGCTTTCCATTTGAAGGATATAATGTGAGACCAAATGCTTTGGCTTCTTTGGTTCTTAAAACTCAAACTGGAAAGCCAGGCATGATCTTGCATGCTTGTAATCCTAGCATTCAGGAGGCTGAGGCAGAGGATCACCATGAATTTGAGATTGCCGTGTGCTGCAGAGTGAGTTCAAAGCCTATCTGAACTACACAGCTGTTGCGCGCACCTCGCCAGCAAGGAACACGCAACACTCAGGATTCTTCTGATGCACGCTTTATTGGAGTTTCTTCTACATTCTTCAAAATGGCGGAAAGACCCCGAGCCGGATGCGAGCCTGCCTTTTATAGCCACCCGGGTGACGTGGCCCATTTCTATTGGTCAATGCCGGCCTGCATCATTCTGACGAACCAAGCGCCTCATCTGCGCAGGCGTGAACCACCGTCACCGGTGGACTCACATCCGGAATTCATGCAGGGCATGAAGAACCCGGAAATAATGGCGCGTGACACACAGCAAGACTTTGTTTCAAAGCAAACAAACCAAGCAAGCAAGTAGACAAGAATAAAAAACAAAAACAAACCGGAATCTTTTTTGGAAAATAAGGGAGCTTATAATCAGGGAGGTGCTGTGGAAGGAGCACCCACTGAGTCAGTTGCCTAAGTTTGTCTCATGGGTACAAGGGCAGGTGGCCTGGAGCAGTGTGGAAATAGGAAGGCACAACATTTGGTGACAGAAGTGACCCAGATGGAAAGGGTGGAAAACCCCAGATTTTGATGAATTTCTGTTCAAATTGGAGCTGCCACATCAAAGTGGCTTCTCACTAAGCAGCAAGAATCTTATGATACTTGTAAAGACTAAAGTACGGCATGGCTGTCCCTGCTCTCCTTTCCCAGGGATGAGAGCTTCAGTCCAGGCTCAGTATAGAACTAGGCACCCTGTCAGGCCATCGTCTTGGGTGGCTAATTGTTCTTCTCCCTGGAGAATGAGAGAAGAGCCACAGAGTCCTGACCCTCAGGAGACAATGGCATCTCAGGAGCTGAGTGTCAGGCCCCCCAGGGGGTGACATGAGCAGGTGTGGGAGTCAGACACCTGTGCTGGGGCAACATTGACTCTCCAGGCACTAAAGTCTGCATCTGTGAGATTGCTCACAAAGCCCTCAAAGAGGGACTCGAATTTTACTTCTAACATTGCTGTTGAAGATGAATGGACTTTTAAAAAATGATGTATATAAATGAAAGAGTTTTATCCAGCCATGGAAAAATGAAATCATATCATTTGCTTGGAAATGGATGGAACTAGAGGTTATCATGTGTGTTGCATGTTTCTTCACATATGTAGAAACTTAAATATATATTAAAAAGATGATTGGAAAATGGAAGATAGGAGACCACAGGTGGGGAGCAAGAGAGGGTAGTAGGGAGGGTGGATACTATTCAAAGCATGTATGGAAATGTCACATTGGAATCAATTAATTTATATAATTAATATGATCAAATCTTTATATAAAAAAATGAAACCCAGACGTAGTGACACACGCCTATAATCCCAGCACTCTGGGAGGCTGAGACAGGAGGTTCACAAATTCAAGCCCAGCCCGGGCAACTTAGCAACTTAGTGAGACACTGGCTTAAAATAAAAAGGGCTGGAGATATGCAAAGGCCCTGGGTTCAATTCCCAGGATCACAAATAAAAAATAAATAAATGAAAATAAGGAGTGACATCCTTCGGCAAAATAAATACACAAGAATAAGTGTGAGAATGAGCTGCAGGGATCTTTCCAGCAGAGTCAGACTGTTTCTAGGTAGTCAGTGACGAAAAGTGGCAGGGACCCAGGACCCAGGACCCAGGACTCAGTTGTTTGTGCCCAATGCAGACGTCTCTAGTGGCACCTTTTCTTCTGAAGCCTCCCCAGGAGGTTGGCTGCAACTTTGTCAGATCTCCATCACAGCCTGCTCTTTAGGGTGACAGTGGGTGTGTTTCCGAGCCAAGGATCAGGAGACCCACACTCGGCCTAGCTCCTGCCACCAGCTTTCTGTGTCACCTTAGGAAGACATGTTAACTTGGCCTCAGCATATTTACCCAGAAAATGGGTATCATGCTTCTCCAGGTGCTCAGAGCTGTGATGAGGGCCTTGAAGGCTGGAGTCAATCAGCTGCTGGGCTAGGGCTGAACTCCTGGGTAGCTGGGCCTCGTAGTCACATGTCACACATTTCCATTGGTCCACAGGGGTGAGAAGGAAAAGAATAGGGAGCTTTCTGTACCTTTCTGGCTCTAGGATCAGGAGAGTTGGTAACTGCACCATTTATCAAGATGGGAATCGTACGTTAGAAAGGGCAACTGGGCTCAGTGCTCCAGAGAAGAGGTTGTGGTGTCTGCAGGTTCAAGGCAATTCAAGGGCAACTCCAGTCAAGATGATCGAGGTTGTTTGCAACAACTGCCTGAGGAAGAAAGTCTGCGTGAGGTGCAACACCGATGAGACCACTGGGGACCTTAAGAAACTTCTTGTGACCCATACCGGCACCCGCGGGAACAAGGTTGTTCTTAAGAAGCAGTGCACAATTTTTAAGGACCGTGTGTTTCTGGTGGACTATGAAATCCACAGTGGGATGAACCTGGAGCTTTATTACCAGTAGAGCAGAACACCTCCCCCTTTTCCTGTCCTCCTCTCCCACCCTCCCCTCTCCCACTGGTATGGATGCTTGTTTGTGAGAACTCACATTAATAAAAACCTAGATGCTGCAAAAAAAAAGAGGTGGGGTGGTGACAAAAGCAGGAGTCCAGGCCTGTAGGGACTGTAGCCATGTAAATTTCTACTCAGAACACTTCCTTGACTTCTTCTGGTACAGTCTATTCCTGTCGGGCAGAAGCAACTGCATGCCCTTGAGATAGTAACCACAGCCTAGTTTCAAGGACTGGACTTGATCCAGACCCTGCCAATGAAAACACCTTATCCCCCTCGCCACCATGACAGGCACATGAACCAAGCCAGCTGAGCGGTCTTCGGGGACTTGGGAAGATGAAATGCTCTCTCTTCTCTGAATCACAAATTCATGTGTGATGGTAACTCTGGAAATGCATGTGCCTGTTCTGGCTTTCACAGGACGTCAATCTGCCTGAGAATAAAGCCACTAACACAAAAACAGAGCCAAAGCGGGATGGTGGAGTCTTGATGATGTGCCATCTGGACCCCTGGATCCAGCTGTACCTGAGCAAGACCCCCTTCGGACTTCTCCTTTGTGTAAGTCAATACTTTCCTCTTCTTTCACTCAACAATAACATTTGAGCATGTGGTAAATTCCCAGTGCTTTATAGGACACAGAAAGCAACACAAGTGAAACAGACATGGTTGAGCTCTCAGGAGTTTGCAGGTTGATCAAGAGAGCATTTACCCCAGCCGTAAATCTAACAGAACTTTGTCAATTGGATCTTTGCAAGGGATGAGAAGAACACAGCAGATGGTGCGCAATTCTATGAGAAGTGCAGAGATTACACGTGCACATTTTTGTCTATTGATCCTCGGCAGAAACCGAGAGTACAGTGTTAAGATGTGGTTTGGTAAAAACAGCTCTGTGTGAAAGCAGAGAAATGTAGCGCTAGTGTGTGTGCCTTCCTGGCAATCCGAGTTGAGACAGCGGAAAAGGAGCTTGGAGAATCTCAGAATGGTTGGCTTGTCCTCTGAGCAGCCTCTCCTGAATGACAATGATCCTAGCTGCGCTCCCCACAGAAGCAATTTGGGAGCTGATTTTAAGTGTGTAGCTTTTTAATAAAAAAAGATAACATAAGCACATTAAAACATATTCAGAAAACAGAGAAAAATATCCTCTAAATCCCACGGCCCTAATGCAACCACTGTTACGAACATTATTTTGGGAATGCTATGACAGTCTTTGCCATGGTTGATGAGCTCGTGATATGTTCATTGTTTAGTTTTTGGCTCATGGAAGACCCGACCTCAGCAGTGAGGATAAGGCGGTAAACAGTACCTCTGACGACAGATTCACCGAAGTGGAATCCTGCCGTATCACTTAATAACTGTGTGACCTTGAGCAAGTTCCCCAGCCTCTCTGAACCTCAGCACTTCATCTATAAAATGAAGATAAAAATGATAGGTTTTGCCAATGTGCTGCAGGATTGGAATAAGATGGAACTGAGCAAGGATTAGTCCCTTCCTCATGCTGCTGCCTTAGCCACAGTCTAGGCACAGCCACAGACTCCTGACCTGGCTGGCCACAGATATCCACCAGTGATGCTAGACATGAGCATCGCTTCCACACAGGACAGGCCATGTGGCTCGGTGTGGGGCGGGACATGCATCACTCTCTCTGCACACCTTAGGACAGGTCTGGGACCAATACAAGTGAGTTGGGAAGTAGCCTCCAGCTTCCTCCTCTGCTCTTCATGTTACACACCAGCCCTGCATTTGCAGGTGCCCGGTTAATATACGTCACCCTTCATCGTCTTCAGGGAATTCAACTGAGGCTTGAAGAAACAATGTGCACATATCCGCATGGAGATATGGCCACCTGGGAAGTTCAGAGCTTCTCAAAGCTCACTGCATGGCGTGCTCAGGCACATCCGTCCCCAGGCACAAAGAGCCACTACCCAGGTCTGGGGATTTAGCTCAGTGGCGCCACAGAGTTCAATCCCTGGTACTGGAAAAACAACAACAACAATGACCAAAACAAACAACCAAACAACAAATAATGCGCCACTGCTCTATGGCTTGTTCAATCAACACCCGTGGAACCTAAACTGTGTGTGGATTGCGAGGTTCTCTGAGATGCAGATCCTCCTGGCTATGAGATCCTGTAGCTCAGGCTCAGAGTCCTACAGCCAGGGCTGCAAGAAGGGTGTAGGGGAGTCATCTCTGCACAGACTGGGGGGCCTGCTCACCAGAGATCCCACAGTGAGATGTAGGTGTGGAGCCAGTCCTTGAACCTGGGTCTCCTGACTTCAAGCTGACTGTTGGTTTTTGGCAAGGGCTTGGCAGAGGCCAGGAGAGTAGGAATGCCAGGATGCAAGGTTCTCAGTTCTGTACGCTCCAAGCCCCTCAGCACTCCTGAGATCTTTCTTGACTGCCCTTTCCCCCACAGATCTGAGCCCTGAGGTAGTGGTTTCAATGGTTTTGGTGGTCCCCAAAAGCTGTGTCTATCCAAGGCCTCAGAACACATGCAACTTTATTTTAAATAGAGTCTTTGCAGATGTAATTAAGGCAAAGATCTCAAGATGAAGACTATCTTGAATTAAGATGAAGCCAAATCTCATGACAAATGTCCTTTAAAAAGAGAAGACCTGGGGGAGAAAATCATGTGAAGATGGGGGCAGGATGGGAGTTATGCTACCACAAACCAAGGAATGCTAAGAATTGCCAATGGCCCCTAAAGCTAGGAGAGAGAGGGGAAAAAGATTCTGCCTTGGTACCTCTTCTCTACCAGCACCCAGCTGACACTTTAATTTGGATTCTAGCCTCCAAGAGAGAATATATTTCTGTTGTTTAAGGCACTTGGCATGTAATTTGTTACAGCAGCCCCAGGAAATCAGTAAAACCAGGTGCTCGGTGAGGGACAGGGATCTGGGCCAGTTATGGACCCCTCTCTCCTGCTTGGCCTTGGCCAAGAGCAGCAACCACAGAGCCTCAGAGCCCACTCCCAACGGTGGGAAAGAGAGGGATCACTTCCTGTCTGCCTTTCACTCAAGAATTCAATCAACACCAGAGAATGTCAAAGAGACCTGTGTTAGCTTTCCATCACTGTGATGAAAGACCTGAGAAATTTAACTTTTAAGAAGGAAAGGTTTATTTTGGCTTATGGTTTCAGATATTTCAGTCCACAGTCTCTTGCCTTGTTACTTTGGATCTGACATGAGGCAGCCCATCATGGTGGGAACTCATGGCAGAGGAAAGCTGCTAATCTCCAACCTGCCATGAAGCAGAGGGAGACAAGAGAGGAAGGGGCTCGGGATCTCCTTCAAGGGTACATCCTCAGTAGCACACTTCCTTCCAACTATGTCTGCCTCCTGCAGTTTCCACTACCTCCTATTATGACATCAACCGGGGACCAAGCCTTTAACACATGAGATTCTCGGGGACATTTAACCACAGCCAGGTGTAGTGGCACAAACCTGAATGAGAGGATTGCAAGTTTGAACCCAGTTAACTTAGCGACTTTAGCAAGACCCTGTCTCAAAAATAAAAAAATTTAAAAGTACTGGGGATGTAGCTCAATACAAGGGCTCTGGGGTTGGTCCCCAGCACCACACAAGTACACAGGCATGTGTGTACATGCACGTGCACACACACACACACACACACACACACACACACACACACACGACCCAAACCATAACAAGATCCAAAGCCAGTTGCTGGTTAAAGCCGATAAAGACAGATTTGATCCAGTCACTACCACAATAAGAGAAAGAGTCTTCAGTGTAGACCTAAGCTCAACTCTGATCCACACAGAGGGAGGTGACAGAGTGGTTTACAAAGAGGATGGGGTAACTGGTAGGGGCTTGAGCAGAGCCAGGGAAGTGTAACATTTAAAAAGTAGTTGGGGAAAGTGATCAGGATTAGGCCATCTGGGTTTGCTAACTGACACATCCAAATTAAGCCCCTACGACCCCAGAGACTTGGGAACAGGACACTGTCTTCAGCTGTCGGCTGCCATTATAGTAAATTTCAAGGACAGCTTGAGCTTTCCCAGGCAGGAAATGAAAGGGTGGAGAGGGCTGGGTCATCCCTAGGGCGTAGACTTCGGATGATTGAAAATGTGCTAGAATTTGTTCAGGTGTCTTAGCATGCAGGGGAGGGAGATGATGAACTGTTTGTGCTGAGAGTCTGTAGCCTTGATAGGCCCTGAGGAGGCTGGGTTTGGTCCAGGAATGCCTGTCCCGTCCTGCGTAAGGACATCAAGGGGTCTCAGAAGACAGTGATGGGGTGGGGGTACAAAGCAGCTGGCAGTGGTTTGAAGATGATTTGTCCTCCAAAGTCGTGTACCCGGCCATATTGTTTAGAAGTGGGGAATTTGAGGAATGATTAGGTTAGACTGGGTCATTAAGGTGAAGCCCCCATGATTGACCCCTGGTGCTTTATGAGGAGAGGACGACAGACAACACAGACACAGAGAGACATACATATTCCTGCCATGATATGATGCAGCTGAGGGTGAGGGGGTCCTCACCAGAGCCTACAGCACACTGTTTGGGCTTCTATGCATCTAAACTGTGAGCTAAATAAACCTCTTTTCTTTATAGAAGAGCCTGCCTCCTGTATCTTGTTACGGTAATGAAAAGATGACTAATATAGAGGGGTAGCCAAGCAGTCAGGAGGTAGAGGTGGACAGGCAAGCACAAGAGGCCCCTGACAGACAGAAAGTGGCAGGAAGGACAAGTGTCAGAGGCAGGGGGAATAGTGCCCTTGATGTGTGGAAGCTGAAGAGCCTAGAGTGCTAGGAATATAGAACAGTAAGAGATAGGCTGGAGACCAGTGAATCGGTGACGATGTTTAGGACCTGAGCCCAGGGGTCCAGCCAAGTCAGAGCTTAGAGTAGGATCCAGGCACTATATTGTTAGAGGCTCTCTGGGTGATGCTAAGCTGCAGCCCCATTTGGGTGTTGTTGCACCTTTGTCAGCAGCTTGTGGGAACAAGTTCAAATCTCTTGTATTTAAAAGATCACCTGGGAGAAGCCAGGAGGGCCTTGTTGAAGGTTCTAGTGATAAACCAGGATGGGAAAAGAGGATGTCTGGTTTGGGGCTGTGGCTCTGGAAAGGAGCTCTAGAGACATTTGGCCTGGAAGGGGTGGTGAGTTTGGCATTTGGCAACAAATGGGATAAACCTGTGATGACGAGATGACACCCACATTCTGGTTTTGGAAGCTGGCTGTATGGTCACTGAGATGGTGACAAGGAGTGGGGCACAAGTAACAACTGTTTAAGGCTTTGTCTTGCCTGGTGACACCTGAAAGGAGCCAAGGGAGGAATCTGACCTGGACGTCAAGCTTCTGGAGTTGCCTGCGCTTGAACAGAGCTTAGAGAATAGAAAGTCTGAAACAAAGGCTGGGGGTCCCATTACTGGAGAGATGGACCGAATTTCAGCAGTTGGAGAAGGACTACTGGTCCAAGGGGCAGGATGCAAGGAAGGAGAGGAAGATCAGCAGACAGGCAAAGCCAGAGAGAGTATCAAGAAGGAGCGAATAGCCCCCAGTACCCTAAGCTGTCAAGAGGCCAAGTAGGACAAGGCATAAGTTGCTCAGTGATTCCGAGGGACAAGGACACTGGGGTGGGCTGAGACAGGTCTTCTCTTCCTGTCTCTACCTCCAGCTCCCTGGCTGAGGGTTGCTCTTGGAGGTGTGAGTGAAAGGTGGTTTGAGGGTAGCAAAGGAAACAATCCTAGAAGGCTGCCAATGTTCAACTGGCTCGAAGTGGAAACCTAACAGTTTAGGTTTTCCTCACCTTTCCTGCTTGAGAAGGAGAACATGAAAGTGTTTCTCTCATCTTCCAGGTTATTCTCCAGGAGAACAGCCAAATTAATTATGACAACTTTTCCTAAGTATGACACACATACTGAAAAGTGCCCTGCTGTAAATGTACAGTGCTGTACCTTTTTTCAAGCCCAGTACACCATGTAACCATCAGGATGAGTGAAACTCACCATCACTAGTCCCCGGAGCCTCTCTGTGCCCCCTTTGAGCCACTACTTGCCAAGAGTAATCATTCTTCTAATTTTTGTAGTTCAGATAGTTGCTCCCTGTGTTCTTTTAAACTTTAAATAAGTAGAATCCTAGCTGGTATAATAATGAATGCCTGTAGAATTGTAATATTCTGGGAGGCTGAGGCAAGAGGGTCACATGTGCTATCCTAGCCTGGGCAATTTAGCAACACCCTGACTCAAAATAAAAAATAAAAAGGGCTAGAGGTATAGCTTAGTGCTAAGTTTGTTCCCTAGTACCACAAAAGTAACCAATCAATCAATCAATGGAATTGGTACAACACATACTTTGGTGTCTGGCAGATTTCACTCAACACTGTTTCTGAGATTCATCCTCTGTGTTGTACGGATTCTAGGCGTGAATACACCAGTTTATTTATCCTGCCTACCACTGATGGGCCCTTGGGTAGTTTCCAGTTTGGGCACCTTTGAATGACAGTGCAGCTCTTGCCCTTGTCTTGATGGAGAGATGGTCGGTCACATTTCTGTGGTGTACACACACCCAGGAGTGGAGTCAAGGAGCGCTGTGTTCAGGTTGCCAATGGCTGATTTCCTTTGGGGGCTTCGTGCATCAGCCATTGTGAATCTGAAGGCCCTGATAGGGTTTGGACAAATGGTAGAGGAATGAAGGGGATGAAGGAGCAGGACCACGGCAGCCCCCAGGAGGCAGAAACAGCAGAGGGGTGTGGACCTGATGAGGGATTAGTCGTGAAGTAGGGTGGAAGAGTGGAGATCCTGCCCAGGTCTACCCCTACCTTTCCCTGTGGGACTCTTCCCACCCCTACCTTGCTCCCAAGGCCAAGTAGCCCTGCCTTGGTAGTGCTGGGAAGCTTTGTCTCAAAGCCTTTTGGGTCTTCACATCTGGGAGCTTGAATCGGGGAATTAAAAAAAATAAATCCCAGCGTTCTGCCTCCTTTTCTGGGAATCCTGAGTCACTTAGTGTGGGGTGAGGCTGAGGCACTAGTAGATTTTAGAGGTTCTCCAGGAGATTCTGCTGGAAACCAGGGCAAGGGACACTGGCCCACAGGTAGTGGTCCCTGGGGTTACAGGTGGGCTCTAAGAATCTAACTGCCCCGTGGAGACCACCCACCTATACAGACCTCGTGTGCTTCAGGGCTAGGGTTGTCAACAGGAAGACTGACTTGGGCAACCAGATGATGAGAAGTACCCCAGTGGAAGGGTGTCTGCAGCCCTCGGACCCCACTGAACCCTGGGCTGGGAGACGAACCCCAAAAAGAACCTCGGGTGGGCTCAGCGCTTGCCCTGCTGCTGCAATCTGCTCAGCTGCCCTGGCCTTGGCTCTGGATCTGGTCCCATCACAGCCACTATGAATCTCTTCTGGCTGAGCTGGACCCTGGGCACTGACCAGAATAAGCTTGGGTCTGCATCCCAGCACCCCTCAAGAGAGAAAGCTGCAATGACAGTACCCACAGACTGTCCTCTCACCACGCATTCCAGAGGCCCTGGCAGAGTAAGAGGGTGTAGGGATACCCTGCACCTGCTCTAGAAGGGGTTACTCTGGGCAGGTTGGATATCCCCAAGTGGACAGTGGTCACTTTCTTTGCCCTCTCTCAAGTGGTCTGAGTCTACAGCCAGAACCAGAGCCACAGAAAGGAGGAGCCCAAGTAATCTCTCAGCAGGACAAAGATGGGCCTAGTGATCTCCTGACCTCTTTCCCTTACTATCCCACAGTCCACTGGATCTGAGAACCCAGAGCATAGTCATGGGCCAAGGTCTCCAGATTTGAGGCATATTAAGGTTGAGATCAGAAGCAAAGAGCAAGATTTGGGGCAACTGTTCTTTGGTGAGTGTGACCCTCACCAGGCTGTTTGGACAATGTCCCTCTGGCTATTGTCACTGTGGGCATGCTTCGTGGTCATTTGGGAAGGAGCCTTTTTCCTGGAGCTCCCTGGGTTTATCCTAGGGGAGGATGAGACCTGTCATCCCCAGAGAGTCCGCAGCAAGGCTTTTATGTCTCCAAGCCCTAGGGTCTCTGCAGGAAGGGGCAGAGGCAGGTGGCCGCCTGGTGACTGTCCTGGAGCAGCTTCCCCTTCCCCTCCCCCCACTCCCCTCACTTCCTCCCCCTCCCTTGGGGCTCAGGTGCAGAGAGCAAATCTCTGAATCCATGGAAACCAAGGAGGCAGAAAACCAGGAAGAAGGAGGGGGCTGAGCGCTGTCTTGCAGATCCTGGGGAGGGGGAGGGAAGATATTCCTTTCCCGGCAGAATAAAAGCCTAAAATACTATTTTTCTCTCGCTGGAGGTCACCCCACCAAAACACTGGCTCCTGTTTCTCCCTGGGGGCCTTGGGAATAAGCAGGGAGAAGTCTGGCTCTTCTTGGGGAGCTAGCAGGCCCTAGTTGGGAGCAAGGGTCAGGGCAGAGGAAGAGGTGGGAAGATGGGGCTTAGGGGATGGAGGTCCAGGTGGTGCCTGGGGAGGTAGAGGTGGGGATCAGGGGGCCGAGATCTGGAGTAGGTGTTGGAACTGGGTTGGGGAGTAGGGGCTCCGTAGAGGAGGGAGGAGGAGCTTGGGAGGTGGGGCCGGGAGTGGGACAGGCAGGGGTGAGGGGGCAGAGTGGGAGGTGGGATTGGGCACATCAGACAGGATCGCACCAGCCCTGGGGAGTCCTGTCTAGGGTCCCCATAAATAGCCAGGCCTTTCCCTTCGACACGCAAACTGACTGACCTGCCCTCCTTGGAGACACTGCTTTGGCTTCCTTTCTTCCAGGCCTTTGCGTACAAAAGCACACAGCTGTGGGAGATTCTGCCATCAGTCTCTTGTTTCAGGGCTTTTTGTTTGCTTGTTTGTCTTAGTGGAAATGGAACCCAGGGCCTTCACGTTGAACTGCATTCCTAGTTGTTCTTTATTTTATATTTTGAGACAGAGTCTCACTAAATCGCTAAATTGCCCAGTCTGTGCTTGAACTTGCTGCTTCAGCCTCCCAGGGTGCTGGGATTACAGGCATGCACCACTCTGCCTGGCTTCTTTAAGGGTTTAGACATATATGCAGTGCACAGTAAACACTGTGCTTTCCCTTCTGGTTGCTAACGGGCTGAGATTCTCTTCTTTTTTGTGTGTCTCTGATTCTCTCTCTCTCTCTCTCTCTCTCTCTCTCTCTCTCTCTCTCTCTCTGTCTCTGAGACAGGATTTCACTGTGTAGTTTATGCTGACTTTGAACTCACCGTACAGCCCAAGCTGGACTCAAACTTAAAGTGATCCTCCTGCCTCATCTTCCTTAGTGCTGGGCTCAGTTGTGGGCCACCACACCTGGCTAAGACTCCTCTTTCTTGATACCTATAGCACTCCTTTGGGTTCGTCTCACCATGCTCCCATGCCTGAGTCGACAGGAGTTCGCTTATCAACGGACAGGCACATTGCCTCCAATTTCTCACTATCACAGCCACAAGCGGTCTGGTTTCTGTCTCCTTCTGTGCACTCAGTGGGATATTTTGGCTCTAGAATTATAAGGTTAGTTTTTCCTTCCTTCCTTCTCTCCTTTATTCCTTTCTTCTGTCCTCCCTCCCTCCCTTTTCCCCCTCTCTTCCTTCCTTCTTTCCTTTCATTTTAACGGATATTTCCAAAATGCCCTCCACAGTAGCTATTGCCATTTATTTCCCCAAAGCCTAATGATCTTCAGTCTCTGCAAGCTTCTACTTGGTGGCACTCAGGGCAGGAGTCACAGGTTAATATGCTATCTGGGTAGTGGGGGCTAAGCCCTGAAGGTACCCCGGATCCATGGCCAGACCAGTGAGCTATCTTATCTGGGGTATGAGGACGGCAGGAGTGGGCTTCTGCATCTTTGGGCAGGAAGGCTCCTGTCTAGGGAAGGGAGGGAATGAACCAGCAGGGGCAGTAAGCTCTGAATTGATACCCGGTGCCCATACTTCATCCCAGGAGAGTCAGCCCACAAGGCCTGCACAGTGGATTCAGGGCACAGGAAAGACCCAGAGTTTCTTTGGATCACTGGGCAGACAGTGGACCCGAACGTGGCTACAAACTCCAGGCAGCTGGAGTGCTGATTAGAAATCCAGCTGCAGCTACTTGTGATGGTGCCTTTGTGTAATCCCAGCACTCTGGGAGGCCGAGGCAGAAGGGTACAAAGTTTGAGTCCACCCTGGGCAACTGAGTGACTCAGTGAGACACTATCTTAGTTACTTTTCTCTTATTGCTGAGGCAAAATACCTGACATCCAACGTTAAAGGGGAAAAGGTTTATTTAGCTCACAGTTTGTAGAGGTTTTAGTCATAATTGGCTAGCTCCAAGGCAGGGTGGCACACGGCAGAGGGGCAATAGTTCATGGCAATAGAAGACAGCAAAAGTAAGCATGCAAGGGAATTTATCCAGATTACTTAGGGTATCACTCACACCCTTAATCCTAGTGCCCTTGAGCCTAGCACTGCACTATGAATCAATTCCAGCATCACACACTCTAGATTCATCTACCTCTGAAAAAGCCCCACCTACAACTGCATGAGGCTTTCAGGGGGACATCTAGACACAGCCATAACCTTGCATCAAAATAAAAACTGGAAAGGAGTTGGGGATGTAGCTCAGTGCAAAGGCCCTGGGTTCAGTCCCCAGTACTGGAGAAAAAAAATCCAGGTGTCTGGGCCACACCTTAGCCCACTGAATCAGCTTCCTGAGGTGTAGGCTGCATGTCCCCCCTCCCCCAAAACACACGGAAGGAGCTTGGAGCTTGTCTCACTGCCATGTGGACCTCTCCCAAAGGGCTTAGACACCCTTGGAAAGGACCCTTAGTCTTTATATAGCAAACGGCCCCCTGTGATAGAACAGATAAAGTATGTTCTTGGTGCAAGATCCAAAGTTAAAAATGATATTCTGTGCAGCCAGTTCTGCAGCCTGGCGTTTAGAAAGCCTCTGCCAAGATTCTGTGGGTTCTGCTCAGGCCAGCTTTATTATGGCTTGTATTTAGATGTCGCTCCAGAGTCACAGGTAAGTCTTTTTCTGGAACTGATTCATGGTGCAGTGCTATTCTCAAGGGCACTAGGATTAAGGGTGCAAGTGCTACCTGCCCTAAATAGTCTGTGTAAGATAAAAAAGACAGAAAGACTCTATTGAGGGCCCCTCCTTTGCTCCCTCAGTGCTTTCATTACCTTCTGGCTACCACGAACTGTTTCTCCTTGGCAAGAGCTGTCTGCCATGCCACTCTGCCTTGGAGCCAGTGGACTATGGACTGAAACCTCTACAAACTGTAAGCCAAATAAGCCTTTCTCCCTTTGACTTTGGATGTCAGATATTTTGTCTAAATAACTAAGTCAAGCTTTGACTTCCTCCTCCCTTCAAGCAGAGGAGCTATCTGGTAGAGATTCTAGGTTCCTCTCCCTCCAGATCCCTGTACTAAGGCTTAGCTGGCCACCCCCAGTGGCACCTGTGCTGAGGCTCTGAGCAGCCGGTGAGCCACCTGCCTCACCTGGAGACGGAAGCTGGGGGAGGACTTATGCTGGACACACAGCTGGCCCCTCAGGCAGATTCGCCGTTTCAGCTCTGAGACCAGAGGTCTCATTGCAGGAGCCCCGAAGGCTGGGATGCCTGCTTCTGACCTTACCACTCTCAGATGATTTCCAGTCCCTTTTCCCTCCAGCCCTTAAATGGATACTGCGATACTGATCTTTGAGATCTGAAAATAAAGTTGTGATTTCCTCAAAGGCTGTTTGACCTGCATGTCCAAAAAGGGATGGAGAAGGCAGGAAGGATCATACCGCTTCACTGTGCTCACCTGATTTGGAGACCGTTGTCATGCCATCTGAGCTGGGCGTGGCACTGGCAACTCCTTGGTTATCTATGGAATCTTTTTGCAAGGTGCTGTTATGCATGGCTAGTGCTTGGAGGTGGGTCACTCTTTGGACAGTCAAAGCCTTGATCATGGACAGGTGTCTCAGCCCTAGGACCCTTGTCGTCACTGACATGGAGAAGGTGTTTAACTCTGCAGTAGCAACTCTCACCTCTTGTGCTGTGCTTGGCTTTCCCTTAAGGTCCTAGCATGTCTGATCAACGCTAATCTAGAAATGAACTTCTGCTTTGATTGGCACCTCCAAGTTACCTATCTAGGCCAGTACAGTCTCTTGCTCTGGGAGTCCCTCATCAGCCTTGTTTTCCAGCCCCCTTCTGCACAGGCTGAGTCTCCACACTGGGTTTACTGGCTTGTGGGGCACACATGGTTCCATCCACAAATTCCTTCAGATTTAATTGACTCCTTCAGATTCAACTGGTTCCAATAATACAGAGACCCTCAGTCCTCTTGAACTATCCCCTTCCAGTTATTCCTGGGGTCCCTAGAGGGATTGGAACTGAAGCTCACTGTACTGTAAGTCTGTAGTCCAGGAAGTTCCACTCATGCACCGCCTTTCTTCTGTTCCACCACGGCCCAATCCCCTGCAGCCCCTCAGAGGGGGTGCTGCTGAGGTAGGATGTAGAACAGGAACGAGTAAACACCAGGAAGCTATAGGGGTAAGAATGGAGAAACCAGACAGAGTAAGGATGCCTCCGTCAAAATCAGTAAACCCAGCTGATAAAGGTCACCCTGCCTCCAAGTCCCCCAGGCTTGCACAAAACCAAAAGTACAGAACCCCAGCCTGTGTTCAACCTCATTTGCATAGTTTTTTGACACCCACCCCCGCCACGGCCCATGCAAGTACTGCAGAGACCCTGCACATCCCAGAGCCCTGTGCAGGAACAGCCCAGCAGCATCTGCCCAGGGCCATCTCTCTAGGGCAGTAGTTCAGGGTCTCTTCCTTCTGTTCTGGGTCACTTAGGCTTGTGGCATAACAGACTGCCCCATATCATGGATAAAAAACAATCACTGATGTAGCACGGGAATCTGCAACCAGGCAGTTGGTCTCTGCAGCCAGCTGTCACCCTGAAGAGGTTGCATAATCCAAGCCCACCTTGCCTGTGTGTCTGCTGCTTGGCCGGCTCAAGCATCTCAACCTCTGGCAGGCTAGCTAAGGAGCTCCCCCATGATGACAGTGGCACAACTGCCAAGAATGGCAAGAGGGTAAGCCTGGTTGGCGAGCATCTTCCAAGGTCTCTGCTTTTGCCTCATTATACAGAGTAAATCATGTGGCTGCAGCCAGTCAGAGTCAGGGGTGAAACAGACTCCACCGTTGGATGGGAGGGGTGAGAAGATTAAGACACAAAGGTGTGGACGTGGCAAGAAGATGAATTTGAGGTCAGTTCTATAATCTACTGAGTGTCCCTAAGCACTCACAGAAACCTCCTTCTTGACCCTCCTTCCTGCCTGCAAACCCATCTCTACGTACACAGCAGCACTATGGGCTGAAGCCCCAGGCTAGGCCAGAGGCCCTGGGTGCAGCAGGAAGGAGTGATCTCTCAGCTGCCTCCACTCTTTCACTTTTGTGTCCCTGCATCCCTTCAGCATTTCTCTGCTTGGCTGGGCTGCTAGTCCTTGTGACAGCTGGCTGTGTGGCAGTCCCAGGGCCCTGCTAGTTTTCATGAGGAGCTGAGCACTGGCTATCTTGGCCTGGGGCTACTGACTCACCCCTTTGGGATAAGGCTGCTCTGTGAGCTGGCATGGCAAGAGTTACCTCACAGGGCGTCTCACCCATCTTCATACTCTGAAGGATAGTGTGCTGGTCCCTTCTTCCTGCCCTCAGCTCTCTCTCGACCTCTGAAATAAGGACAGTGCCATCACCAGCCAGGTTCTGAGCTAACGGTTGTCTAGGACCATGCCCTTCTAACTCCCTCACTGATCCTCTAAAACTTCCATTTTACCAATGAGGAGATGGAGGTGCAGGTAAGTTGGGTAAGTTCCCCAAAGCCACACAGCAAATAGCAAATCTAAATACTGGATCTAATTTCTGACCTCCACATTACTCACCATTGTGTCCATGTTCTCTAAAAACTGCGAGTGTCCCGTCCCTATCAGGAAAGTGACGAGCTCTTTCTTTTTTTTAATTTTATTTTTTTTTATTTGTTTCATGTTAAACTGTCCTCCAGGGTCTTGGTGCTCAAAGCCCCACCTGAGCCTTGGAACTGCCCTGTGTGGGAAGCAAAAGCCACCTTGTTTCCACCTGCAAACAAGGAAAGGGAGGACTGGAGATGTCCCCCTGCCCTGACTCAAGCCCAACCTGCTGACTTTGAAGTCCTCACATTTCTTTCTCAACACAGAAGTTTGATCAGGGAATTTGGTGTCTGGGGCTACTCATTTGGCAATGATATAGAGGCAGAGCCAGATAAGAGTTTAAGAAACTCTTCCAAACAGCCCCACAAGAATTATACATCCTCCCCATGTACACTGAAAATAAAAATTGTACTAAATCATGAAATAAGAAACTCACACATTAGGTAGAACGAAAATCACTGCATTCTGATCTTTTAGATTGCAATATTCAAGATGAGACTATAGATGCAAACTTTTTAAGGCTTTGTTTGGCGGGTACTGGTACCCCAAAGTGATCCATCACTGTACAGGGCTTTGTGTATACCTACCAGCATTTAACTACTTTTATTTTAGTACTGGGCATTGAACCCAGGGCTTTCATGCTAAGTGGCAATCACATCCCTTTTTTATTTTTTTTTTATTTTTTTGTTTTTTGAGACAGGGTCTCACTATGTAGTTGAGACTAACCTGGAACTATGTAGCCCAGGCTGGTCTCGAACTCACAGCGATCCTCCTGCCTCAGCCTCCTGAGTGCTGGGATTATAGGCGTGCGCCACCATGCCCGGCTCCCTTTTTATTTTTGTTTTTAAAAAATATTTTTGAGACAGGATTTCACTAAATCTCCAAGTTGCACAAACTAGGCTCAAACCAGTGATTTCCCTGCCTTAACCTTCCAAAGTGCTGTGATCATAGTACATCACCATTTAACCACATCTAACCACTTCCTGTTTGGAGAATGGAACTTGGTGACATGCCACTACCTACCTCTGCATCTCCATCCCTAGAAGGGGCCAGAACAGCCAGTGTGTAGGCATAAGACTTGGGCTCTGCAGCTGGCTGCACTGCTCACCAAGGGCTTTGGCCATGATGGTAATCAAGCCAGGATGTTGTGTCAGCCCAAGGTTATGCCCAGGGAGAGGTAGTGGCAAGGGTCTGGGCAGCAGTACCACTGCCATGTCTTCTAGGGTATGGCCTGGTGGTGTGCTTGGCCACCAGCCTGCCTGACTCCTGCCTGTTTTCGGAGCTCACCCTCCTCCATCTGGGCTATGTGACACCCTTCCAGTGCATCCCTCTTCTGCTAGAGATAGCCAGACTGAGGAGCTGTTTGCTACAGAAAACCCTGATGACCGAGGTCTCAGGATGGGGAGAGATTGCAGCCAGGCAACGAGGTAGCAGGAAGCTTTACAGTCACTCAGAAGCCATGGAAAGGTCATGGAAGAAGAGGTCAGAGGAGACACAAAGCTTTAATGAGAAACAGTCAACAAGGTGAGGTCAGCAACAATTCCAGCAGGAGAGGGAGGAAACTCAGGTGACCCAGTCTTGATAATGGCAGATAGGATGGAGGCTTCCAGGGACACAAACTCCAAGTGATCTCATACAGGGCTGAAGGCATCCTTCTTAAAATGCCACCCTGACTGGAGTCCCTGAGAGGGCCAGTTGTGAATGGCAGCAGAGACCCACTGTCCCATCAGAGATGTTCTGGGACTCTGAGCTGGACAGAGGGACAGCCTGCCCTTCACCAGGGAGTCTCTCTCCAGGGCCTGAGCCGCAGAACCAAATCTCCCTGCTCTGGGACTTGGCTCTCATACATTTGAAATAAGGAATTTCATTCATTTTTATCAAGATCTTGAGATGGGGTAATAAAGTTAGGTCAATGAATAGCCCAGTACAACATGGGGAATGTAATAAAGGTGAAAGCAATAAAAAGTGGAGCTGCCAGCCACTCTGCACTGGCGACGTTCTTGAGAAGTAAAAGTAATTATCACCTGCGCAACCCGGCCGGCCTACTCCGTGTGTGCGGAAGAAAACAATTTCAGAACTTTATTTCCTATATTGAATGTCGATAATTGGGTGTATTTATAAGTCTCAGTGGAAGAAAGCAGCTTGTGATTTCAGGATGAGAAAACAGTCTTCTAAACAGTAAAAAACAATATATTCCCCATTTCCACACACACACACAAAGAGCTTGTTTCCTCCAACGTTTCGAAGGTGCTGCTGGAATGATTTGCTCCTGCGAAGCCACCGTTCCATTTCTCATCTTGAATTGCCTCGTAGACCCCAGCAGAGCACACAGCAGGGACCACTTCATCTGAGATGGTGACGGGGGCTTCCTAGGGAAGGCCCCTCGGCTGCTGCCCGCCTCTTTTCTACAGGAAGATAGATGCCCAGGTGGGCTGGGCCAGGGGAGGAAGGAAGGGAGGAATAGGACATAATGTGGGGGCTCCTCTGGGGACTGGGGATGACAGCTGGGGTGTGGCCCTGGAGGACAGAGCACACCATGTTGACCTCAGGACTAGAAGAGCTGTGGCTGCCGCAGCTGCTACACTGCAAAGGCCAAAGAAGGCTGGGATCGGCCAAGATGATGGAAAGACAGCTACCTGGGCACGTCATGCCTGTCACAACTCTTGTTCTCTAACCAGGAAGAGCTTGGGTTGGAATATGTACCCTGTTCCCATCACACACACGTATCCCCATTCTTTTTTTTCAGTCTATTTGGCACTGGTTTTCTCAGTTTATTTATTTATTTTTTTTGGTACTGGAGATCGAACTCGGGTCCTTGCACTTTTGAGGCAGGTGGAGGAACCACTGAGCTAAATCCCTGGCCCTCAGTCTAGTTTTCTATTCTGAGCAAAAGCAAACAAATAACCACAAAAGTTCAAATGCCATCTGGTGTAGGGTTTTACCATTAGAGGCTGGTAGAGATCCCTCCTTTTTTTCCCTGGTGCTGGGAATTGAACCCAGGACTTGTGCATGTTAAGCACATGCTCCACCACTGAGCTGCACTCTGAGCCCTGGTAAGCTGCCTCTTTCTAGTTTCCCCTCCAATTCTGCTAAACTCCTGTCCAAGAGACGAGCTTGGGTCCTGCAGCTTTTCTGCTCTGAACCTCAGTCACTCCCCACCAATGACACAGCACAAAGCCTGCTCTTTCACCCTATCCCTTCTTGGGGACAACGTGGAGGCCTCTTCTTTTTTGTTGGCCCACAGTCTGAAGATCCGGGTCTGGGTCCCTCGCCTTCATGGCATACCCATCATAGTGTGGCACCATGGACCACTTCTGCAGCTGAGGGTAGAGACAGCAGCCAGGCCACCTCTAGCATGGTCCCACTGAATTTCCAGCAGACCAGCATCTCCAGTATATGGCAGAAGAGGCATGGGGCCCATGTCCTGGCTCTTCCAGGAGATGTCTCTGAATGCCCCAAGGGTGGTTCATGAGTCAAAGTCTGTCTGTCCTGCCATCTCCAGACAACTAGATGTCAGCAGTGTCCATGGAGCTACAAGGGAGTGGTGGCTGCATGGAGGGGGTGACAAGAGCAGCCCGACATAGTGTCACAGGGACAAAGAGGAGTTGTCCGGGGATGAAGTCATGATGCTCAGGAACACACGGACACCTCCAGCAACCTCTTGGCCAGCAGGAGGGCAGACTGTTCCACGAAGGGCCTGTGACCTCAGAGACGACACTGATGCTTCGCTGTGTGAGGCACGAGCCTGCTGCCTGGTGCTCTCCCTCAGCTGATTTACACACTCCCACTCCAACTCTCTCAAATCAATCTTTCCCCAATTGCCTCCTGGCTCCCAGCAGCGTCCTGGGTCTGCCCTGCATGAGTAACTATGCAGTCTTCTCCCACACCCTGAGTGGTTTCCCCCAGAGCCCCTGCCAGAGCTTCTGATGGGCAGCAAGAGAGAGGGAGGGGGCAGTCCTGTGGTGGCCTCCAGTGGGGAGTCCTGAGAGGTGGGAGTGGGATGGGGGGGCTAGAATCTCCAGTGGGAAGGGGAGAGTGGAGGAGAAGCCCTGTGGAGCCTCTGACGGGGAAGGCTGAAGGAGTGGTGGAGCAGGCCTGCAGGAGCCTCTGAAGAGGAAGGGAGTGGTTGGGGTGAAGGGTGCCAGGCTGATGGAGCTGCTAGCCAGGAGAGCCTTGCCTAGGAGGCCCATTGTCCACATGGGCCTGGATTCGCAGGAGGGCCTCCTCACTCCTGCCCATAGACCAAGGGTGCTTTCAGTAGGTGGGTGGTCCGCCCTTACTATTTTGCAAATATTTTGGGTAGTTACTCCTTTTTCATTTTAATAAGCACTCAGAACTGGCAGTTGTTTAATTTTGACACATTTTATACCGAAAGAAGTGGTGCTAGGGAAGGCTGTGATTATCTGGGGGCAGATTTTCCATCTGTAAAGTGGCATTAATAGCTTTCTGTGCACCCTTTATTATTTTTAAAAAGTATCTTTATTAGGGAGTTGAGTCTCTTTAGCTGAAGGTGAAACTATTAATAATGGGTCTCAAGGACACATGGACCTATGTGATATCTGGCATGTCACTTACCTCTCAGGGCCTCAGTTTCCTCATCTGTAAAATGGAATTAAGGACAGTTCTCAATTTTCAGGGTTTTTGTGAGATTTCTATGAGCTAACATTTGCAAAGTATTTGGCCAGTGTCTGTTCTAACCTGTTGGCAGCAGGGAGGGCAGCATTTGTTTTCTGATTTCTCCTTCTGGGTAGGGCCCTGAACCAACACCAGAGCACAACCAGAGCACAACCAGGCAGAGGAGCAAGCTCTTCTGAACTCCTCCTCCCCAGGTCTCCTCTCTGGCCTGTCTTCCTCCAGGTTCTTCTCCACTCTGCACTTGAGGGCGCTTGGAAAAGATCTTACCAGACCCAGTTCCAGGCTTTGGCCCTTGCTTATTTGTGGGGCTGCACCTCTCTCCCCACATTCCCTCTCCTGGACACTGAAAGTTCCACTGCGTTCCTCCAAGAGCCCCAGCCTTTGCCCAAGCCCTTCCCAGTCCTTGGGTCAGAGTAACTCCTCTCCTCGCCCACGATTTCTTTATTTCTGAGTTCTTCTCGCGGGTGGGCTGGGACGCTGGGTTGAGAGCTCACCCAGAATCAAGGTGTTCATTACCTCAAGACTTTCCCACCCACCTCGAAAAGACAAGAGATGCCGCTCCAGCTTCGTCTCGCGCCTCCCCAGCAGGTGGGGGTTTTCCAGCAAGGATCCTCGCTGCACTCCAAGCTCTGCTTTGGCTAGTCTGGGTGAGTCGGAAGCTACAGGGGGCGGGGCAGAGGCTCCCGCCCCCGCCCAGAAGCCCTCCTGGCCACGCCCCCCGCGGTGGGATGGAGCCGGGCTTCAGCTGACGCGGCGCTTCACGTGACGCTCTTGCCGGCTGAACATGGCGTCTTCCGCGCGGTGAGTGCTGCTCTTCTCGCTCGCTCCTGTCCGCCTGTGCGAGAGGGGGCTTCGGTGTTCCTGGCTGGACGGTCGGCCTGAGGCCTCCGGCCTTGGCTAGGATCGCTGTGTGGGCGAGGGCAGCGCGCTGCTTCCAGAGCGCTGAGCGGCGAGGTGCGCGCTCCCAGGCAGGGCCAGCGCTGGCGCTCTGATCTCCGCTCCACGCGCTGCCCTTTGGGCTCACCCTTGGTTCCCAGACCTCATCTGCTAGCTTGTGTCGGCCCCACACTCTGTGCAGTTGAGGCGGGAGCTCTGGTGGGCGCTCGTGTTCACTGCCACGCCCCTCCGCGGGGAAGGTGGCAACCTCAGGGCGCCAGACCCCCGGGCGTTTCCCGAGAGGGGGCAGTATCTGAGATGGGCGTGGAATCTCTCTTCCAGGGGGACACTTCCCCAGTTCCTTCAGGACCCAAATGTCAGCTCCTCAGAGAAGCCTTCCCTAACTACCCGTCTCACTTTCTGTAGCTCTTATGACTTAGTAAACTATGGAGTACATTGGTTTGTACTTGTGTCTTCTCCCCCATTTAGAGTGAAAGGGCAGGGCCTTACTAGTTCAGCTCCCTCCACACAGTAGATGTTCCATAATACTGGAATATTTGCAGAATGAAAGGAGGAAGGACTATGGGTCGATGGGCTCATCCAAGTGTTGGGGAGAATATCCCAGATGAGGGAACATCTGCCTGGAGCAAAGGTTAAGAGATAAAGATTGAGAATTCGGACTGTCCTGGAGATAGGAAAGATAGCAACACATCCCTGGCCTAGAGGGTGTGGTGTCCCAGATGGCCTCTCAGACTTTGTCCTGAAGGGCTGGAAGACTTTTAATCTGCTTGGATCTGCTTTGAAAGAGTTTGTTCCCTTGGGCCAAGTTTATTAGGAAGGAGCTGTCGGCCTGGTCTGCGGGGCACCAGGAAAGTTAGGAATAGGAGAGGATAGCACCCCAGGTATCAGGGTGGGAACTGAAATCAAAATGGAAAAACTGGTTGTCAGATGTATCTTTTGGGGCAGTGCAGCAGAATGCAGCAAAGTAGGTTCTCAGTTGGTCCCCAAAGTTGGGAGGACTTCCTATATGCAAGTCAAACATTTATTGGGCACCTCCAGGAACAGAATTGGGCCTATCAACAGATGTTCACAGGCCATTGGGACAGATGGACACATGAGTCTCTGTCATCTCTCTGTCTGACTCTGGTCTTGGTGTGTGTGTGTGTAGATGAGTTCTGAGGTCAGGAAAAAATGCGGGAAAGCTTCATTTCCTGGATGGTCTTTGTGCTAGACCTTAAGCAACGAGATACATTTCAGGTAGAGAACTGCACAAAGTTCCAATTGGGTGGCAAGGATCTCATGGTCAGAGCTATGAATCCAGCCTATGGCCCTGTCCTAAGGAGCAGAGTAAGAAATAGATATAGATTTGGTATGTGATGTGGGTCTCTTATCTCTATCTGAACTGGCTAGGTGGTCGTAGGGACTTTCAGGGACTGCACTTGGTTAAGAGCTCCAGGCTGGCGTAAGGCCTGCTCTTTCCCTAAAGGTACAGACCAAACTGGTGATTTGAAACTGAGTGGAGGGCTCTTGTAGCAGAGCTTGTTCTCTGGCTCGTCGTTGCACAGGATGGGTGAGATGGAGGTTTTGGGAAGCTGCCATATTTGAAGGGAGACCTGACAGGTGCAGGGTGCTTCCAGAGCTGTCCCAGGCCTCCTTGGGAAAAGCCACCCCAGGCGGGTACAAGGCTTCCCTCAGAGACTTAGAGCCTGAGCCTCTGCCAGAGCCCAGTGGCTTTAGAGCAGAGTAAAATAGATATAGATTTGGTATGTGATGTGGGTCTCTTATCTCTATCTGAACTGGCTAGGTGGTCGTAGGGACTTTCAGGGACTGCACTTGGTTAAGAGCTCCAGGCTGGCGTAAGGCCTGCTCTTTCCCTAAAGGTACAGACCAAACTGGTGATTTGAAACTGAGTGGAGGGCTCTTGTAGCAGAGCTTGTTCTCTGGCTCGTCGTTGCACAGGATGGGTGAGATGGAGGTTTTGGGAAGCTGCCATATTTGAAGGGAGACCTGACAGGTGCAGGGTGCTTCCAGAGCTGTCCCAGGCCTCCTTGGGAAAAGCCACCCCAGGCGGGTACAAGGCTTCCCTCAGAGACTTAGAGCCTGAGCCTCTGCCAGAGCCCAGTGGCTTTCTTATGGGGAGGAGGTTGAGTGTGTTCCCAGCAAAAGATGAGCACTCATAGCAGCAGCACTCACAGGGCAGGTCAATGTGTCATGCATAATGAACTGTGTAATCCTGGCCACGGGCTCCCAGGGAGTTGGATTTGGTTGCCTACAGGGTCCTACTGTAGTGTGGGATGGGAGGTACCGTGTGATTGGTGCTTGGTGAAATGGTGCCACACAAAAGAAAGAGGCACTTGCTCGAAATCCAACATCCTGTCCTGATTTCCTGGGTAAGCCTCAGTGAGTGAGGAAACAAGATGTGGGTGGGAAGGGGATCCGGATTCCAAGGAGAAATAAGAAGTAGCTCTAATTCTTTACATGACTGGTGCCCAGGGAACTGTTGCTAACCTAGAAGAAGCTGCCCTGGGTATGCACTTGCTGGGGCATAGGCCAGGCCAGAATCAGCATTCTTCTGGAGAGAAAGTGTCTGGAGGAGTCAGGTTCTTGGCCGAAAGCTTGTCCTTCCCTGTTGTGAACCTTGTGCTCCTGGTCTCATGCTGACCCTTGGGATTAAGGGTAGGAGTGGGTCTGTGGGAGCCAGGCTGGCTCTTCCCCAGGCCTGATCCTGACTTTGTCCAACCCTCTCTTGGGCCCAGTTTGTGTTGTCCCCTCAGTTCTCCCCAGGAGAAAGGGAGTTGGGGTGGGGATGCTGACCACCTGCCTTCAGATTGTCCTGCCTGGACTTGGACGGTCAGGTAGCCATTGCAAGCATCTACTCAAGGCCTGGCCCTGTGCTGTAGGCTGAGGGTGGGAAAGCAGGCTAGTTTTTGGCTGACTCTTATTCCTGGGTCCTTAGCATTGTGGCTCTATCCAGAAGTGGCTTCACGTTCTAGTGCAGGGATCTTGTTCTTATCTGTGCCTGGATTCCATGGGCATCAATAAAAACTTTGTGTTGCTATAACAAAATATTGGAGACTGGGAACTTCATAGAGAAAAGAGGTTTATTTTGGCTCACAATTTTAGAAGCTTGATCAGCTGATTGCATTTATTGAGGGCCTCGTTATGCTTCATAATGTGGCAGGTGGCATTACACTGAGGACCAAGCCCCCAGCAGTGAACCTTTGGGGACAAACCATAGCAGCACCCTTGCTTTCTCATTATTATAATTATTATTATTTGTGGTACTGGAGATTGAACCCAGGCCTTTGCACTGAGCTACATCCTCATCCCTTTTTCTATATATTTTTTTCCCCTAGAGGGTTTTACTAAGTTGCTAAGTTGCCAGGCTGGGCTCTTACTTGTGATCCACTTGCTTTGGCCTCCCACAGTGCTGGAATCACAGGCTGGCTTGTATAATGCTTTTAAATATGTGAGATAGATAATGCGATTATAAGGGAAACCAGTTATATGTAAATCAGGTATCAAAATATTAAATAAACTTGTGATACAGTGATACGTGTTTCTTTATTAACACTTTAAATAACAAAAGCTAGCAGAAGGTTTAATAACCCCTTTAATTTTGAAGTAGTGATGAGCAAAGGTGATAGCTTGAGATACTGTAACAGCAGTACTGTGAAATGAAAGTACCTGTGATTTTGTAGGTGATAGAGTCACACACATTGCTGATACTGAGTCACTAACAGTAATCATTAAAAAATATATAAATTTGTGTTAGAAGTTGAAGAAAGTAAAGGTACGTTTTTTTCCTCATCTGAATAGATAAAGCCTCTAAATTCTATGTGAGGCTCCTCAGAGGTCTGTCAGTCTTTGGTTAGAACCCTGCAGGAGGCCCTTGAGGGGAAAGGAGAGAGTGGCGCCCATACAGGCACAGGTTGTATGTGACAGGGATGGGTTTCAGGGACAGTGGCGTCACACCCTCCCTGGGGGCTGACACCATGTTAAGTAAGGTACTCTGCTTTTTGTTCTTGACCATTGGTGATTGGTCAGGGAGGGCTGGCCCTGGTTTTCTTTGAGGCCCTGGAGCTGTTGTCCTACCAGCCTCTCTTATTCCTCCTGGACATGCTGTGCCCTTGGGGGCTTGCAATAAAGTGTGCCTTCTTTGCCCTGGGATTCAGAGATGGCAGGACTTCTACCTTTTAATTTCTGGGGGCCAGTTAACAAAAGCCCTAGCAGAGACAAGTTGGAGATACTGTATTTTATTGGTGCTACTTTTGCTGACTGCCTTTCGGGGGTCTTGGTTTATGCTGTGAGCTCAAAAGCTATATCTCTGTAACTTTTGACTTGGGCTGTCTTGTAGTAAATGAATGGCTGCAGAACATTGTTTTACCTGGTGAGCTGCCCTCCTCAGGCCCAGCACCCAGCTCAGAGTTGGTTGTGTTCTGCCTGAATCCTGCGTGAGGAGTAAGTACAGTCACCCCTCAGTGTCCAAGGATCCCCTCAGACACCCCGATCCACAGGTGTTTACATTCCTTATATGTGATGGCTAAGAAACCCTAGTCTGGATGCCCAAAAGGATTTAGGTCCTCTAGGTATGTGGCTGCAGGCCAGGTAGAGGCAGCACTTGCTGTACTTAAGGAGGGCGAAGAGTCAGGGGGAGGCGAGTGATGAGAGATGAGGTGGCCCAGATTAGGCACCCAGTGGTACTCTTGAGTGGCTTGGACCGGGGCCCCAGGGTCATTGCCTCTGTGCTGATGGGGAGTCCACCGAGGCAAGTTTCTCTCCTATATCCCCCTCGAAGGCTTTACAACTTGAGGGGAAAGGGCGAGGGAGGCCTTGGGGAACACCTGGGCATGGCTGCTGGCAGTTGCACTTTCAGTTCCTGCCCTCAGGGCCAGGCCGGGGACAGTCATGTTTACAGCTGTCACCAAGTTCTCGCTGGCCTTTCATCCTTGTGGTGAGCATGGCAGATCAGCAGCCCTGGTGGCTTGGGCCCACCCAACAGTCTGTTCACCCTTGTGGCAAGAAGGAAGGGCACGTGCCTGGGAAGGGGAAGTGAGGCTCTAGCACCGGGTTATGTGTGGGTTATTCCTGACCCCTCCACCCTTCCTGGCTAGCAGGGGCCGGAGGGTCCACTTCCTATCCTGGAGCTGATGCGGCACCTTCTCAGCTGCACAGCTGGGAGTGTGGCCCATGTGTTGGTTACGACAGTTGTATACTCAGCAGATAGTTATTGAGGCCTTGCTGTGTGTCAGACATGGTGCTGGGCAGAGGACCTAACAGTGACCAAAGCAGGCCCAGGGGAGTGGGCGGAGGCTACAGCACCAATAAGAGCACACTACATGTAGGTTAGAGGTGAACATACTGCTTCACTAGGGTGCTGGTCTGAATCCAGGAGTTCACTCAAGGGTGAACGGAAGAGAGTTTGATGCAGGGATGGTTCACAGAACTGGGGGCAGGTTGTGGGAATCTGGGGAAAAAAAAAAGGGAGGGAAACTAGCTGTTCAAGATCCTAGGGAGGGTTGTGGCCCAAGGTGGCCTGGATAGAGCTGTGGTCCAGTATAGAAGGACCGCACAAAGGCAGGAGGAGAGAATCGCAGGTTCAAAGAGGAAAGCCAGGGAAGACCATCCTTAGAAGGTTGCTGGAGGGCAAGATGTGTGGGGCCAAGACGTGCGTGTGTGTCACTGCTATGAGAGGCAGTTCCTTGGAGGGGCCCGTGCGAGGCACCGCAGGTCCTCCTCATGGCTGTAGGGCTGTGAGGGAAGAAGGTATTGCTATAGTCCTCAGGCAGCACCCTCTCTGCACCAGCTCTAGGCTATCCCTGCCTTCCTTGGGCTCCATGATCTGTACCCTGGCTACAGCCTGACTTCACACTTTGCTTTTCAGCGGACTTGCGGGAGTCTGCTCTTCCTTCCTCCTTTGGTCAGTCTTTGAACAGATATCGAAACCTGCTTTTCCCTTGTCTTTAGGGAGCTTAAATTTTGCCTGAAGAAATAACAAGCAGATACCAAATAAATTAAATAGTAGTGAGTGCTCTAGAGAGAACAGGGGGCTAAGGTTTGGGTGGGTACCCATGAAAAGCTGCTCTGTGAGGAAGGAGGCGTTTTTGCAGAGGTGTGTGTGGAATATGAGCTGAATGAGCTGTGCCGGGGCACCTTCAAGGAGGACATTCCCTTAGGCCACAGCAGCAAAGGCGGGAGCTTTCTTGGTGTCTAGGAAAGATGGAGAACGCCTGCACCGCTGTGGAGGACACCAAGGAACACAAGGAGGGCCTGGTCCCTCACCGTGTGGGGATGGGGAGTAAGGACATGAAGAAGCCAGTGAGGGGAGGGAGCTGAGATCCAGAGAACATCTCAGAGGGGGCAACAGACCACCGTAGGGGAAGGAGTCAGATTGGGGGTGGGGAGTGTGGATGGTAGGGCTGATGGCTTTGCTAATGATGGGGTGGGGGAGAGACAGGCAGGCAGGCAGGCGGGCAATGAACACACAACACAGATTGCATGATAACCATCATGGCAGAGGTACCTTGCCTTTCTGGTGGCACTAGGAAATGGGGTTGATTCTGTGCTGTGCCCGCTGAGTCTGAGGTGACGGGACTGAGAGGTGGTGTCAAAGGGCCAGGGAATCTGTGAATCCCAGGAGGGTGTCATCCATTGAGGCGCTGATGGGGCTCAGCTGTGCTGCCAGGAAGGTGACAAGTTTTCAGGACTCAGCCCAGGGGCTCCAGCAGGGGGTTTTCCCAGAAGGAAGGGAGACGAAGGATGGAACAGCTGGTGTTGGGCCTGGTTCAGCACGGAGCAGCCCCAGTGTTGTGGGCAGAGAGAAGCTTAGTGAGGACTGGGGCCCACAACAGATTCAGCAGCATGGGGCTGTCAGGCTAGGGAGTTGAGGTTTCTCTGTGTCTGGCTGCTGAGAATGCCCCTGGAGAGAGGGCAGTTCTTTCTGGACAAATGTCCAAGTAGGTAGGGGGGTGGGACAGGCCACCTACAGGTGAAGGAGAAGCCTCAGGTGGGTCCGAATGGGGAGCTCGGAGAGTGGGTACGGGACGTGAGCTGTGTCTTCTTAGTGGCCAGGGAAGTCAGAGGGTATAAGAAGCCTACAGAGGAACAGCTCCCAGCTCTGCCAGGCCAGGCTCCACCCAGCCACAGGTGAGGCTGTCCTTGCTGTCCTCCAGATGTGCACCCTGTGGCTGCTGTTCACAGGGCCATCTTGCCATTGTTCCTCCTTAGTCACTCAGCTCAGAGTGCTGCTTGTGTGTGTGTGTGTGTGTGTGTGTGTAGGGGGGTGGGACAACCAGACTATGAGGTCAGTGACTTGTAGGGTAGAGGACAGAATGTAAGGTGCGCGGCAGGGAGCCAGTGTTGTCTGGGTCAGATCTGTGTTAATGGCCATCCCAGCCCCTTGCAGGCTTTCCCTCCATGGACCGCCCCTGCCCTCTAGCTGAGCAGATCCTGTTGTCCCTCATTCTGAGGGTGGACCAAGTGCTCAGGGTCACAGAGGGCGGATGTGTCTAACAAGCCCTCGTGGTTGTCACAGCGCCATGAGGGGCTGTCTCTGGGTTACAAGCAGGTGATACTCTAGCCAGCTTGCCATGCGTGAGTGGGAGTTCTCCAGGGACCCAGACCATGCGTGGTGGGTACACTTGGAGGTGCTAACAGGCCTACATGGTGGCATGTTCTCTTGTCTTTGCAGCCCTTCCTTTTCCTTGGGGAATGAGACCTTGAAGGTGCCTCTGGCCCTCTTTGCCCTGAACAGGCGACGCCTGTGTGAGCGCCTACAAAAGAACGCGGCTGTGCAGGCTGGCTCGGTGGTGGTACTGCAGGGTGGTGAGGAGATGCAGCGCTATTGCACTGACACCTCAGTCATCTTCCGCCAGGTGAGCTGTGCCTAGAGGCCGTGAGCCTGTCTGCCTCTGGCACCAGGCTGGGATGTATCGGGCATTGGGCATCTCACAAGGATCCTAGAGTGGTCCCATGGAGGATGTGGGGGGCCAGGGAGCTCATATTTGGTGGGTCATGAGCCCTCAGCGATAGCAGAGGGCAGAGCTATCACCAGCCAAGCTCAGCTCTTAGGTCATGGTACAGAAAGACTATGTTCCTGGGGAGCAGGCAGGCAAGGCTTCATGGAGGAGGCAACAGTTAGCACAGGCCCTAACAGCCAGGTAAATTCAGACAGTTGGGAGGATGGTGGCACAGGAGTGGTGCTACAGTGGGCAGGAACAGCAGAGGGGTGAGGTACAGACGGGAAAGCTGAGTTCCCCAGGCAGAGTCTGTCTGCCGGGAGGAGGACCGGGAGGAGGCATGTGACTGGGCTGCTTATTTGAGCAGGAGCCAGAGGCCCAGGCCTCCATCCCGGCTTGGCCAATGCTGATTCTTATACTCCTCCTTGGGCTTGTTTTCCTCCCTTGGGAAGTGGTCCAGGGGCTTCTTGAGTTTCTGGAACCAAAGACCGGATGTGGGGCCTTTGGCTGAGAATCAGTGGCACTGCTCAGTTCCCAGAAACAAGGATACTTGCCCAGGGCGCCAGGGAGGCCTGGAGCTGGGCACCCTCCTATTGATCTTAGCATTGCATTTGCTTTACAGATGAGGAAACTGAGGCCTAGAGGGGGAACGGCCTTCCAAGAGGTGGAGTTGGGATTAGAGCCCCATTTTCTGACTCCCTGTCCAGTGCTTTTTCTTCCAACGGCTGTGCCCGGAGCCAAGGCCTGACCTCATGTGAACTTCAGAACCGCCCTGGGGTTAGGTGAGGTCTAGGGCCATGGCTGTCTAGTGGTTGCATCAGTCAGTGGTGGGCCAGGGGTGTGGGAAGGAGAGTAGTGTGGAGAGGAGGTGGTGAGACCTGGCCCCTCCAGCTGGATCCTGGCACCACTGTAGGGCACAGATAGGCTGAGATCTGCTGCCAAGAGCAATTGCAAAGGCTTTTGTGTGAAAAGCTCTATCCTGAAGGACTCCTTCCCTCTGCCCCATTGTTCTTGTAGCTGTGAGTCTGTTGTCAGTGGTATGGAAGCCTAACGTTTTCACTTCTTTTTTTTTGGTACCATGGATTGAACTCAGGGCCTTGCACCTGCCAGGCAGGTGCAGTGCCGCTGAGTTAAATCCCCCTGCAACTTTTCTCTTCTTGAAGTTCTTGACACTTCTTGAGGTTTATGTATTCTTTTTTTAAAATGTGTTTTTATTTTATTTTAATGCAATACAAGCAGATAGATATTAATACAGAAAATATAAAAAGTTCTGTGGAAAAATTTTGCATAAGAAAAATAATTAGAAGAACAATGGTAAATACACTGTATGTCAGGCTTTTAAAAAATATTTTTTCAATTGCTAGTCTGTCAACTAATTTCCTAATAATGGTATACCTTTTTTTGCGTAAAACATTTTAATTATTAACAAAGTATCTCACACTCAGTACAATTTCTTCCTATTTTGAAATATTTATATATTTTGATCCTTATTTACACTTTCAGTTTCTCACACCAGAGGGACAATGCAATATTTACACATGTATGTTTGATTTATTTCACTTAATATGGTTTCAGGGTTCCTTCCATTTACCTAGAAATGTCTTGAGTTTATCCTTCTTGTTAGAAACCAGCTACCTAGCTCAGTTTAGCCTGTTGTAACCCCAGCACTCTGGGAAGTTGAGGCAGGGGGAGCACACATTTAAGCCCAGCCTGAGTGACTTAGTGAGACCCTGTTTCAAAATGACAAATAAAAGAATAGCTGTGCATGTAGCTCAGTGCAAAGGCCCTGCACTGATCCCCAGATTGGTTCAGTCCCCAGTACCACAAACAACAAAAGCAACCAATTTCCTAAATTCAGTCACAGACTCCCTTCCTGATGGATGTTAGGTTGATCTCACCAGAGCTCCTTCATACCTGGGCGATGAGTTTAGCTCAGTGACATTCTCAGCTGCCCTGGGGATAGGAGGGGAAGTAAAGTCCTAAATGGGGTAAGGCATTTTTGGAGAAATCGAGCTGGAGCTATGGTGCTTTGGGCTGCTGTGTCCCAGCCAGTCCAGCCCTGGGCCTGGGGGACGTGGGTGTGGGAGGGCTGGGGCACACAAGTGAAGCCTCCATCATCAGGGAGGCCTGGGGGCAGGGCCACGGCAGCCAGCAGGCCACCCCTGCCAAACTACAGGGCGAGATGGGCCGCCCACATCTGGAGCTAGAAGCTAAATGCAGAGATGGAAGGGCTGTGTGGGACTGAGGGCTGGTTTCTAAGAGGAAGAGGGCCCAAGCCCTTTTCTGGAGAGGAAGCACCCCTATTGCTGCTCGCCTCCCTCCTGAGCCTCGTGTTTCTGCTCACTGGTGATGAGCCTCCCTTTCCTCCACAGGAGTCCTTCTTCCACTGGGCATTTGGTGTCCTTGAGTCAGGCTGCTACGGTACCATTGATGTCGAATCTGGGAAGTCGATCCTCTTTGTGCCCAGGCTTCCTGCCAGCTATGCTACCTGGATGGGAAAGTAAGGAGCGGTCCCTTCATTGTTACTGTGGTTGCTGACCACCAGCTGGCTGGGGTGGTAGGATGTGGGTGGGAGTGCAGGGCCTGGCCTAAAGGCAGCTGGAGGCACAGAGCAGAAGGGATTGTTGGTGTTCAGGTCCTTTCCAGCACCTTAGTTGGGAAGGAGCACAGATTGGAGGCACAGTTTGCTGATCTTGGTGCCTGGGGCGAGGGACTGGTCACTTCCTCTTGGCCTCAGGTGGATGGAGAGGCAGGCATGTGCCCTTACAGTAGATTTGGCTGCAGTCAGGGAGAGCAGTCTGGGGGCCTCTCTGGACTCTGCCACTCGTGTGCAGGGTGTTGCATCATGCTGTCTCTGGCACAGGTGAGCCTGTCTTTTGCTGGCTGTGAGATAGGGTGGAAGCTTCGGACTGTGCCCTGTGCTTTCCCTTGGGAGAGGCTGCCTCACCAGCACCCCGTCCTTGTGCCCCCACCCCCTATCCTGCCAACCTGGGCCCATCTGGAGCCAGGGGCCATTCCTGCCGGCTCACAGGTGCTGACCAGCAATGCTTGAGGTGATCAGAGGATCCCTCTAAATACTCCCCACCTTCCAGCCTGTCATTTCCACCTGGAGAGTGATTATTCTGAGCTAATGTGTAAATTGCAGCCTTTACTGCCTTGAGCCCCAGAAGGTTCATTACCTGGTGGGCTGTGAGCCTCTAACTGGTTTGAATGACAAGGCACCTGGCTGCTGCAGGGACTCTGCAGTGGTCCAGAACCCTGTAGAACTTGTCCAGACTTGGTCTGTTTCACCTGCCAGCCCTTCCTGCCCTTCCTCTCAGGTGCCTTCAGCGCAAGGCCACAACATCCATTGTTGATCTTGGCCTGCTGTTGGGGCTCTGCTGCTGCCTCAGGGTGCGGGGTCTTCCCACAAGTGGGTGTCAGTCCTGCTCTGAGGCCACTTGGCAGAATCCTGGCCTGGCCCTGGGCCTTCAGCTTTGTTGGGAAGACTTGGTTTCAGGCAGAATTGGTAGCAGAAAAGAAGCAGGCTCTGTTTCTCCTGGGAGATGTTTCCCAGGCTTGGCCCCCGAGAGCGGGGTGCGGAGTGGAAATGCTCTCTAGCTGACTTTTAGAAGGAATGGCTGGGCTACCACTGAGAGGCCTCGCTTGATACTGCCTTCACTTCTGTTGTCTTTTATGTCCACCTCTATTCCATTCGTAGCTGCTGTGTTATAAAGAGGAATCTGTCTTTCAGCATGGTGGCATGACCAGACTGGGCCTTGGTCTTGCTGAAGCTGCAGTCGGAAGCTGAGTTTGCCAGTGGTTCAGCATGGCCTCTCTGGGGAGGTCACGGGGCTCAAGAGTGGCCCTAGTCACTGTGTAGGGCTCCAGTTCCTTCCTGTGCAACAGCAGTGACACTGCTGGTGGGGCACCACAAGGACTGTTGTTACAGTTGTGGTCGGTGTGGGATGGTGACTCGGACATGAGGTGGCAGTGATACCAAGGGAGAGAAATGGCCACAGAAATGATTTTGGACAGTGGCTGTCAAAAAGTGGAATCTGCTTCCTGCTTGACCATGGTCAGGGCATCAGTGCGTGGTTGTGCAGTGTTGCTTTGTGAATTCTGAGGCTGGACTATAAGGTATACTGTGGCTTCCGCCTGGTTCCCCCTGGGGGTGAATCACCTTGGAACCAGCTGCTGCACCATGAGGAAGCTTGGACTGGTGGCCAGCACCAGCCTGGAGCTGTAGTGAGCCTCCCGATGGGTCCAAGCCCAGCTTCCGGGTCTTTCTGCTCAGGTCCTACATGTCATGAAACAGAACTTAGCTCTACTCTCTGTACTCTTGAGAGTCCATGACTGTGAGAGATGGGTTTTCCCTCCACTAAGTGTTCAGGTAGCCCTAGTAACTGGAACAACCTTGATGAAGGATTTAGATCTGGTCAGAACCTTTCTCCACCCTGATGAGCTGAGTTGTGGCTTTGGCCCTTCCTGTTGGTGGCACATCTTGGAGTTATGGTAATTGGGTCCCTTAGCTCAGTTGCCTTTGGCTATGGATGGCACCTACAGTTTTGACCTTGCTGCCTTCTGAGCCTCCCTGGGGATCAGGCTTCTGGCTCAGAGCTTGCTCAAATGTCTCACTGCTCAGAGAGCTGGTTCAGCAGTCCTAGCAGATGCCTCCTGCTCTGAGCTATGGGCATGGAGAGCTTCAGGGAGGGTTTGATCAGAATATCACTAGTATCCCCCACCCCTAAGTTTTATCTGGAGAGGAAGAAGGGCTCTGAATTAATTTTCTTTTCTATTTTCTTTTAATGAAGAGCTGGCTTGGGTAAAAAATCAGAGAGTGCCTGCCCATGGGTTGAGAGTGGACATCCTGTGGGGCTGTGGGAGGAGGGACTGCCTCACAACTCCACCATCCAGTGGCTAAACCTGAGCGAATGTCTCCCCACACCCGCCATCTGGGGAGCCAAATGGCACTTGACTTGAGGGTTGAAACCCCAGGACCTGATTGGTCAGGGAACAACTGTTAGCAGTTGGCTTTTCTGGAGTGTACTCTTCACTAACACAGGAATAATATTCTGTGCCTTGGCCACAGCTGGGTTCCAGAGAGGCTGTTAAAAGTTTTCCTTTCATCTACCTCTGCTTTGTTTTGCCAGCTCATGTCTAGTGCAGACAAACAGCCTTGTGTGACCTTGGAGGTACAAGTGGGTCTGCAGGGTTGTTCTCCCTGGTAGAAAAGGCCCCACGTGCACCCCTGGCTGGCCACACCCGTAGCCTCCATCCTAAGGGAGGGTCTGGCCCTGCAGCTGAGATGGATCTCTGTCTTCTGCAGCCTTGGGGCCTTGCTGTTGCCATCCCCAGGAGCCCTTTCCCTTCCTCTGCTCTGGGCTGACCTTCTCTGAGTCCCAAGTCTGGGAGAGAAGGTTATAATGGAGCAGGGACAGAGGGGCTAGTATTTTGGGCTGAAATTGGGGAGTGGCGAGATCTGATGTGTGTGGCTGCTTCCAGGTCCTCTCATGATCCATAGGGCACTGAGAATGAGGCTGATGGGATTACCTGGTCTTTGCAATCAGAACCCACTAGAGTGAACATTTGACCTTCAGCTCCTCAGCTTCCTTCTGAGTCTGTATCTGATGGCTTTTGAAAATCCGTCTGGCAGAGACTGCAGCCCAGTCACCCAGGGAAACAACGCCCGTCTGCAGGATCTGCTGCTACCTGTGTAAACCGTCCAGCTGTCAGTGCTGCAGACACCCAGGGGGCCATTGGCAGCTTGGCGCTGGCCTGTTCTCACCCCAGGCCCTTTGTGGAGCACAGGGTGGTAGCTTCTAATTCAATTTTATATGGAGTCTTTGCTTACTAAAATGTGATGCCTTTTGGATATGAGAGTGCTTTCTGTCATCTTCCAGCAGACTCAAACTTAGCCAGTTTTGGCTGCTGGGTATCTGGGGTTCTTGGAGTAGGTAGGAAATTGCCTCTGTGATTCAGTGCCCTGGGCAGCTTTGGGTCACATGGAAGGTGAGTGATTTGGGGCTGAGAGGGAAACCCTCCCAGAACCTCTGCAGCTTGGCTGGGTTCTGTCCCTGCCCCTGGCCAAACCCTGGAAAGAGAGCCAGTGTGCGGGGCCTGGGTTTGCAGGAAGGTGGCATTTGGCCTCCTGAGTGCAAGCTGCTCAAGGAGGAGTAGCAAGTGAATTTCTCCAGGCTGAGGACCTGAGGTTCTGGCCTGGCTCCTTTTTCACGGGGACCTGTATGGGGTATAAATGGGTGGTGGCTTTGTGTGGTGGGATATGTTTTCAGGTGTGGAGGATGTATGTGGTGTGAACTATATGGGCCTTTTTGGTGTGAGGGACATGAGGTGTGTAGTGTTGTGTGTGTTTGTGGGTTTTCATGGCACTGTCCCCCATGCACACACACCGTGGGTCACAGGGACTAAGGCTTCTTCAGTCACTGTGGCCACCCAGACTCCCTCTCCTCTTGGAGGATGTGTGGGGCCCTCTTTAAGGGACAGAGCCTTCCTGAGAGGGACTGATGGGGCTCTTCTGGCTCTTCCTGGACAGCCTCCACCAGACCCATCAACACCTGATAATCTCTAGTGCTGTGCTCACCCTGGGTGGGGTGCTGTCTTTATCACTTCTCCTTAGGGAGTCGCTATCCCTCTGTCTGAGCCTGAGCATCTTGGAGGAAGGGCTACCATTTGCGCACAGGAGAGGGCTCCAGAATCAGGTGCCTGCATTGCCCTGGAGAAGGCTGCTTTCTCTTTGACAACCTAATGACATCTTGAAATGGTTGCTGACTTCCACCCCAGAGCAAGTGCCAGCGCATTCTGCTGTGAAGGGAATGAAAGGCAGTGGCATTGTTTGGAGCTGAAGGCAGGCTCTGGCCACTGGAAATTGATGGTGACTGCTGTAACTTGGCCTATTACTTATTCATCAACTGTATGCAGGTGGTCAGCCAGCCGCCAAGACTTGCTCTTTGAAATTTTATTTTCTAGGGGGTTCCATCCCTTCTTCGTTGGGTGGCATTAATTTCATGTCCTCTTCCCACATGAAGCCTTTCATAGGGTGTTGGTGCTCAATGCATAGGGATCAAGCATCCATTCTGGCTCTGAACTTGAACTCATGCCTGGGCCCAGCTGCTGGCAGAGTAGGCATGCATGGGCCAGTGTTCCCGAACACAGATTCTGTCCAGGACTTCTCTCTCCTCATAGCTGTCCCTTGTATCTAAAGGGGAGAGTCTGGGATGGGGTGACTTTCTTCCTGACCCATCCCCTCCTGGTCTGGTTTTTATTGTCTTCCATATGATGGGACCTAGAATGAGCTGAACTTGCTGGACTCCAGACTTCAGCTGGGGTGGGGTGTGGATCCTCCAAGTGGCCACCTGCCCTCCTGGCCAGCCTGGTCCTTTGTGGGTTCAGAGCCACCCCAGTGACCTTGCCAGCCAGTGTGGCAGGGCTCATATGGACATGATCCCTTCCAAGTCGTGGCCACTTAGCTTTCCATGACTGGGTGGAAGTGGTAGCCTGACGTGTATATCCCTGCAGGTGACATTTAAATGATTTTTACTCTAATTAACCCCAAAGTATGAAAAAATAAGTAATATTCAAACTTAATTTATCTCTGCCCTTTAAAAAAGAATGAAATACACTTTGCAGACAAGATGCTTGCAGCTCTTCAGATTTTTATCTGTCAGATGATTACTCCCATTGAGAACCAGGTCTGTGGCTGGGGTGGTACTTTGTGGCTCTTGAGGCCCAGCTTGCCTTCCGGCTAGCCGGTGTCCTCCACATCACTGAGGAGAGGGGATCAGGGTCGGGGAGCTGGTGCTTGAGCCCACGTCTTTTTGTTGGGGCCGAGCAGCAGGCTGTCCTGTGGGCTGGCTGGCCCTTCCTCCATCTTGGCTCCGATGGTCATTTGCATGGCTTATGGCCACCTCACGAGGAGTGGATAGGTGAGCACACAGCTCTGCCACCACCCGAAGATCTCAGCTCCACTTTGCTGCCACCTCTTGTAGTTGTTAAGCCCTTGACCTTGGGCATACTGCCTGGAGACCTCCCCAGGCCTCTGACCCCTAACTAGCAAGACTCGTGAGGCAGGAAGAGAAGGAAGACATTTCCCCATGGCTTCCCCCAGTGAGATGGGAGAGCTGGGAGGTTTCAGGCCCCCGTAGAAGTAGAGGTGACAGGTCAGGTGCCCAGCTCTTCTACTAGTAGCCAAAATGCCCTCTCTAGGGGAGCTATAGGGGCTATTCTCAAAATCAGGTCTTTGGTATTTCCTGTGTCTGTTGGGAGCCTGCTTTCCACACCTGTCACAGCTGGAGGTGATATAGTGGCATGGACCAGAGCTGGATTTGGGCACTTGCTGAGGGTATAGGTGTCTGCATGGAGCTGGAGCAGACAGATCTGATGTGATGGAGAACGCCCAGAAAAGCATTTTGGTGTCGACCCTCTTGCTTTTCTGGCTTATGCTTCTGTGCTGACTACAGGGTCAGGGTCCACTCAGTACCAGAGTGTCAGTGCTTGGCAGCTGAGGGTCTGCAAGCTCTCTGTCAGTCAGCCCTCAGCTGGAAGCTCCAGAATCCAGGCGAGGTGTTTGTCACCTGTTTCCACCCTGAGCTTCTTGCAGCTGTGCTAATGGAGGTTGCAGACCTTGGCCGTTTAACTTTTGAGTCCCATCTCACGTGGAAGCTAATGTGACTGAATTGTGCAAATTTAACGGTAAAAGCTTGATACCTAGTGATCACTTCAGAGAGGGAAAAAGAGAGAAAATTCAAAGGGCATCGTAGGCTGCAGTGAGTGGCTGATTGTAGAGACCAGAGTTCCTTGGCCTGAAGTGAGTTTTCTATCCAGCTTTTGTGTGGCTGTGAGCTTTGTGCCGCTGGTCCTACCTTCTACCCCAGTCCCAATGCTCTCTCCCCTCTTTCATCTGAGGCTCCCCAGGAACCCCTGTCATCTGCATACCCGCCAAGGGCCCAGGAAGCAGAATCTGAAAGCCATGTGCCGTGCATTTCCTGTGGAGTATGAAACGTGCTGATTACAACATGAGACCATGGGCATTCTGGGGGTAGGGTTAGGACGTGGATGTGAGGCCAGGTGTGGGAGGGCACGGGATGGTGCGTACATTGTCATTGGACTTGGCTGGTGACGGCCTCTCCCCATACAGTCAGTGTGTTCCTCCATATGTAAGCTCTGCTACCAGCAGTGACATTGGCTCATCTGCTGACGGGGCCTGGGGTTGAGAGTGGCGGCCTGCTGGACCCAAGCTGGAGGTCTGCCCAGTGTAGCTCTGACCCAGGATCCCATCATGAGGTAGGCAAGGGCTGCCAGCCTCATTCACTCTGTCTATTCTCACTGGCTGGTTTTTCAGGATTGATGAGTAAGGTTGAGTTTTTCTCATCACATTGAGTAATGCTGATATTAACTTAGTTAAAAATGTTAATTTGTTATCTTTCCTTTAAAGAGATTCTATGGAAGACTGGGAGGCGGCTTGTTCTGTGCCCCAAAGCGTGGGGCCCATTGGCTGCCGCCCTGACTCTGGTATAGAGGGAAATGGTGGGTGCAGGGGGCATTGCCTGCATCTGCTTGCTCCAGGTAGCCAAGAGGCACAGAAGAATGGGAGCCAGCTGGTGTGGGGTTGCCAAGGGAAGCGAGTGGGAGTGAGTCAGTGGTCACTGTGTCCAGTGTCCCTTGAGCTTGAGTCTGTGCTGGACAGACCCAACTTGGTGCTAGGTGCCAGCTGCGACAGGGCTGGGTGGGGCTGTGTGACTTGTTCTTGGAGGGCAGGACAGTGCCCACACCAGACCTTGACCTTGGTATTCCTTGTGCTTCCTTTTGAGGATCCATTCCAAGGAGCACTTCAAGAACAAATATGCCGTGGATGATGTCCAGTATACAGATGAGGTGAGTGGCTGACACCTCCTGTCTCTCAGCAGCCCTGGTTACTAGTGACCCTTCCCCTTCAGGGCTTCCTCTCTCCTACTGCCACAGCCCAAGGACCCTGCCATTTGGCTGTCCAGCCCCCAGGAGCATCCTTGCTAAGAAAGAGCAGGCAGGAAACATACAAGTCAGACCTCTGATCTGAGGAAGCCAGTCTTGGCCTGGGTAGTACCTCTGACTCAGGCGAGGCTTCTGGCAACCTGGATTTGGCCCCTGAGATGCACTAGAGGAGGACATCTCTGAGAGTTGGGCTCCTGTGGTGGGGACACAGGTCTGATCAAAGTTACCATTGGGCTTGATCTGGGCCTCCCCACAGGCCCTCACCAGCTATAGGTGCCAGTGTTATAAGAGTCCAGGGCTGCAGAAGGCTGGTAGGGTCAGCTGAATTTAGGGCAGGGCTCTGACAGAGGGGTGAGCCCAGGCAGGAGTCTCATAGTTTAAGTGACTAAATGACCAAGAGCCCTCCCCACCCCAACACTGCACCCATTGCCTGGCACACAGAAGGCTTCTCTGCTCTGTCCCTGGGCACTGTCACAACCCCTCATTCTTTGTAAGTGTGTGCTCGATAGACTGGGAAACAGTCAGAAATCAGTGACAGTCACTAGAGGTCCAACCGACACCTGGCAGGATCAGCTGGGTGGGGCCCCTATGGCCACATTTCCTGAGAAATGACTCATTTGTGGACACATGCTAAGAACTGGAGCTACAGTGTGAAAGTGGCCAGGGAAGGCCAAGTAGCTCCCCCTTGCCCTGGGCCAGGAAACAACCTGTATCAAGGGATGACATCACCAGGTGAGAAGTGAGTTCCCAGGGATTCTGGCCAGGTACATAGCACTGTGAGGAACTGGTCTCTCCACTCACTGTTGGGGCCCCCCTGGCCCTGCCTGCTTGCGGATGGACAGCTCTCCTTGACCCCATGCAGGCCATTCTCAGCACCATCCTGTACATAGGCAGGCCCAGTCCTCCTCCAGTTTTGCAGCTCTGGAATGTCATTTCTAATTCAGATCTCCCCTTGGGCTTCCCCTGAGCTCTCGGGTCATGCTGACATTGTAGGTACTGGCTGGGCTCTGATCTGTACCCTGCCCTTTGTTGTCTCAGATATGTCTTAAAGGCCTGGTTCTTTCCCTTAAATGTTCTTGCAGTGTTCTTGCCCAGTCCCAGGAACATTCAGGGCGTCAGAAGCTGTTGGAACCCAGGGCTTTACGCAGCAGCACAGGGGAAAGTCCAGCATAGGAAGTAACTGCATGGGGAAATAGTCACTGAAGCATAGTGGTACCTCGTCAGAGTTCCCCAGGAGCACCTCAGTGAAGAACTGCTCACGTTCTTAAGCCCTAAAGGCCTGTGTCTGCAGCACCGTCTGCCCAGTTGGATCATGGAGGGGAAGGCCGCTTTTGATGAATCTTTGTGTTGTAGGGACAGGGATCTGTAGACAAGAAAGTAGGATAGGGGCCTTAGGTCTTCAGGTTAATCCTGACTAGGAGTTAAAAACAAACTTTACTAGATAGATTCCCCAGGAAGCAATTCAAGGATAGGAGTAGAGAAAGAGAGAAAGGCACCAACTGACACTGGGACATGCACCAAGAGACCAGAAAAAGAGCTGACGGTCAGGACACAGAAAGCAAGGTGTGCAAATGATAAGTGTCCCCACCTCTGATAAAATACAGGATAAATAAAGAGGAGGGCTAAGACAGGATGTACTCTTATCAGTGTACTACTACTATATGTGTGTGTGTGTGCGTGCACACTTTAGAATCACTACATTATTCACTCTGGGGTCATTATAGAGTACAATAGATATCCACATGCCCCTCACTAAGGTAACCATGAATAAGCTACTCTCTTGCCAAGTAGCTGCCCACCACCCCAAAGATAAAGCCTTAAAAGGTAGGTCAAGGACAAGTAAACAGATAGAAGCTAGATGTAGAACACCGAAGAAATGACTTTAGGCAAAGGTGCCTAGACACCAGTGCAGTTATGGCGAGTTCTGTGTGTTGGGGTAGGGTAACTTGCCCACCCTATGAAAGCAGCCTGGAATAAAGGCCCACAGGTCCTCCGTTTTTCTGGAGCCCTCTACCCCGATTCTCTCTTATCAGGGTAGCAGTCTATCTTCTTCTTTCTCTCCTTCCTTGTCGTCTTTACATTACAAATAAAGTGTCTTCCTTTAATTAAACTTTGTCCCTCTAATTTTTTACTTGGGCTGCTCGTCCCCCCAGATGCAAGATCTTTGGTTCCCTGACCAAAAGCCAGATGTGACAGTGTCATGTAGTTTCAGCACCCAACTTTTGAGGGTGACATCTGATGTCTGAGTCTGTTAATACATAAAGGGCCTGTTGTATTGGTCTTTGTGTACAGGATCTAAAATAGACTGAACATTAATTTCCATGCCCCTGATGAGGTCATTTGCCACTTACATTATATTTCTAAGTCTTACAGAGGGAGAGATCTGCTCATCCTTTATTCTAATTTTTTCCCAATCCTCTTCTTTGTCAGGGGTATCCCCACCCCCATAAAAAGCACCTTAATGTCACTGCCCTTTGGGGCCTTCACTCTTCATCCTCCTTGGTATGAAACCTGGAGGGAGCAGCCGGGACGGAACTTGTCTCAGGGACTTGGGATAAGTCTATCTCAGCCTCTGCTGCTGAGTCAGAGTCCTCTATGGGCCACAGCCTCCCCAAGCTGACATTTTCGTCTTTCTAACTGGGAGAAAATTCAACTCCATTAATACTTTGATTTGGGAGATATGGAAGAGAGCTGGTCTCCAGGTGCAGGACCACAGAGGAAATCTTAGGTGTCAGAACAGGGAAGTCCTTAATGATAGTATAGAATGACAGCCCCTCATACCAGCTCTTTCTTAATCTTTATTGATAAGCCAGAATTTTAAATGAAGGCTTCAGTAGATTCAAAGGACCGGATCTCCTTAGGGGTCTGGAGTATCTGCTGCGCCCCATCATCATCACTGTCAATGTTGATCAGTCTGTTATTGTTATGCTCGCCATTCTCATTGGCAGCAAGGGCTGTGTTAACAATGGGACAAGTGCTTCACTCTGAGGTGGCACCTGCAGGTCCTGGAAACATCAGTGATGTACATGGATCCCTTCATCCTTTCACCCTGTCCTGTGATGAGCTGCAGCTCTAGCCCCTTTTCCAGCTGAGGAGGCAGAGGCTGACAAGTGAAAGGCCTTGTGCTGGGTCCCACAGCTCGGGGTGGGGTGGGGTGGGTGTAAGCCTTGGAATGTATTCCCAGGACCTCCAGACCGCTGAGGCTGTGCCCTCCAGCCCTACCCTTGCCCTGTCAGAAATGGGGGGCCACTACAGGACATTTTGGTCAAGGTGACCCAGGATCTCATGCACCTTGGGTTTCACATAGTTCAAAATAGAACCTGCCCCAAAGTGCAACCTGCTGGACTGTGTGGGGAAGCGGGGAGGCACCCAAGCCTGCTCCATCACAGAAGGTGGCAGTGAAGTGGTCCCCAGGCTGGTTCCACACTGCTCAACCCCATCTAACTTCGGGCTGCCTTGGCCACGTTGGCAAATTACAGACAACAAGCAGTGGATTATTGTCTCCTCTCAAAAAGGGCAGGAAGCCCCTACCCCAGGCCATGGCCGGTCACTCGGTATAACATGTAATGGAAGCCTGTCTCTCTGGTTTCTTTTCTCTTCATGGGGAAACTAAGTTGATCTGTTGAGAAGGTAGCTTCCCAGAGAAGGAGGCATCAGGAGACCCTTGGCAGGGCCTGTGGAGCCCCCATGCAGGGGCCTGTGTTCTGAACCAGCTGGGAGGCAGCAAGGTGAAGGGTGTGTTTTGTGCTCTTGTCTTCTCTGTGGCACTGAGCAAATGACAGTGCCAGAGCCATGGATTCAGATGCAGGCAGGATGAATGAAAGAGAAGCAACCGCCACACTACAGGGATAGAGGCTGCCAGCCTTTCAGCCTCAGTGTGGAGAAACATCAGGGAGGGATGGGACCGAGGAGAGCCACCTTCCTTTGAAGGGCTGCCGTGCTACAAGATTGCTGTCCCGGGGCTGCTAGATTCTGCACTTATTCCAGAGTAGCTGCACATCCATATTGTTTGTGATGTTTCCATTTTAGAAACAAATTCTCCATTTCAAAAACGTGTCAGGCCACTAGTGTGCACTAATGTTTCAGGAGACTGCCCTGAGTGATGGTTTATTTTCAAGAGCTCCAGTGCCTGCAGGGCGAAGCCCTGCACTTTGGGACCCTGTGGGCTTTCTGGGCTGCACTGGGAAAAGCCTGTCTGGTCCATGTTCAGAGTGCCCACAGGCTTGCATGAAGCCTGGATAGATGTGTGGTGTCTGTAGGAAGCCCCTGCTTGTCCCCAGGGCAGGATCAGGCCCTCAGGGCTCTGATGAGTTCTGCAGGTGCCCATCCACCACGACCCACCTGGGAGGCCAGGCTACCCGGGAGATCTATGCTGACCGATGCTTGTAGCAAGGCAGGGCCATTTAACAGCCCTGGTTGGGGAGAGCTGATGGGTCCCCAGTGGCCACCGTTCCATGGAAATGAGGCCCTGGGTTGACAGAACAGAGCTGTCGTGTGCTGGGGCTACATTTCAAGCCAGTGATGCACAGCTGTGCCATGTTCCCTTAATTTTTGAGGCCCAGCATCATGGCGTGTAATGAGAGCGTAGCGCTAATGGGTCTCCATGGGGAAAGGCGGATGGAGCTGGTCTGGGAGAGGCTTTGCAGCCGTGGAGGTAACCAGGGCCCACTCAGGCAGTTGTGATCAGTAAAAGATGCTGCCCTGTCCAGGCTCACAGACACAGCCTGCTCTCCGTGTCAGACCTCGATCCGTCTGAGCAGCCGGCGAGGGCAGCTTTCTCTTCCATTATTCCTAACCAGCACGTTCGGAGAGTCATTGCGGAGAGAAAAACCATCAGCCCGCACATTAGTTATCCAGCTCGTCTCTCCCAAGGACAATAGCAGATACAATCCCCAAGTGCCTTCTCGCTCTCTGATTCTGCCGCTGTAAAGGATGGAGTCGTTGTGTGCTGATGAATGTAGACCCTTCACATCAACCAAACAACACACCCAGGGCCTGACACGTGTGGCTCTGTTCCTTTAATGAGCTTCCCCCTCCTCCAGGAGGGACTCAGCTGAGCCTTTCCTTTGTGCAAGGTGGAGGCTGAGGGGCTCAGTCATCCTCAGAGCTGTTCAGGCAGGTTAGGGAGGTTGGTATATTCAGTACTTGGGCATCATAAACCTTGACAGAGTATATGGCTGTGGACCCACACAGCTGTTCAACTGAGTCACATTTGGTTTCTTTGTCTTTTTACAAGAAGTAAATTTTCCCCCCAGTACTGGAAATTGAACCCAGGGCCTTTGCACTGAGCTACATCCCCAGCCATTTTTATTTTGAGACAGGCTCTCACTAATTTGCCCAGGCTGGGCTCAAACTTGTGGTTCTCCTGCCTCAGCCTCCCAAAGTTCTGGGGTTATAGACCACCCCTAGCTAAAGAATTAAAATTTAAGGAAATAAAGCCTTATATCCCAACCATCCTCATCACAGTATTATTTCTGATAGCTAATCGTTAGAAATAATTTAGGTGCTCAATACTGGAATGCATAAATGAATTAGGCTGTGTCCATTAAGAAAGACTGTTATACAGTGCAGTTTCAAATCTGGCCTTTGCTATTTCTTATCTGTGAACTTGGGCGAGTTCTCTGACCCAGCTGCCTGTGGCATCTGTGAGGTCTGGACATTGGACCTATTTCATATCTTCGTGGGTGGTCAAGTGAGAGGATGTGTGTAGGATGATTGGCTCAGGCTGTAATCAAGTGCTTACTGAGCATTATCATCCCCATGGGTGGTGACTGTTAAAAATTGTGTGTTTGAAGACTATTTAATGACAGGAGATAAGTGAAGCATGTAATTTCATATGATCCAAATGTCATTACAGATCTCAGTTTTTTATGTGCAAAGCTAAAATGTCTCTGGGGATGGGACTGCAGGTGCATTTTATCTTTTTATGATTTTCAGTATATTCCAGCTTTTCCCTGGGAGCATCTCAGTACTTAAAAAGCTGTATACACATGTGTCAAAACTTATTAAAATGCCCACTTTAAATATGTGTGGGATGAAGTCTGGTGGTGATAGCTCAGTCAGTCTGTTAACACCACAGCTCTTCCCTTGTGGCCCCCACCCTCACGAGTGGAGAGTGTCAGAGCACTTGGGGCAGGGTGGGGGTGGGGAGGGTCGGGGCTGCAGGGACTCAGACACAGTGGGACGTGCAGGAGTTAAGATGCAAGGCACACTGAGGGGCGAGGGTCAGGAGAGGATGGAGTCACCCCCAGCAAGGTGGTCAGCGCCCTTGGGGCACTGGTGTCACAGCGGATGCCGGCCGGTGGATGCCTTCCTACGGGTAGGAGATTGAGGGCTCCAGTGGGGCGATAGAGGAGCGGGTGACTGGGCTGCCTGGGAGACTGGGGCTCAGTCCTGAGTAGGAGGATGGAGAGTTAGGGTCAGGGGAGGGGATTCCAGGCAGAGGGAGGAGCCCTGCAGAGGTGTGGTGAGGTGAGCTCTCAAAGGCACTGGAGGAGGAAGTAGCCTGAGGAGAGCCCAGTGTGGGATGGAGGCCAAAGGGTGAAGGGGCAGGTCGCATGGTGGGGAGTGGCTGCTTTAGATTTGAAGCCCTCTCTACTGCTTGCTCACCGTGTAGATGTAGAGGTCCTTCAGATTCTGTTAGGCTGTTTCCTCATCTTCAGGATGGGGACAATAGCACCACCTGTTTTAAGGACCTATTTCATAAGCGTGTGCCATCACTAAGTGGTGGTATATATCATCATCACACCCCTCTGTGTGAGTGTTTCTAGTTTTTTAAAAGTGAGTTTTTCTTTCTGACCTTTCAGATCGCCAGCGTCCTGACATCACAGAACCCCTCTGTCCTCCTCACCTTGGTAAGTGGCTGGTGTGTTGGAATGGGGTACAGGGGTGGGGTTTTAGGGAGTGGCCTGCCTCTGCCATTGTTGGGCCTCAGAGGAGGATTAAGAAATAGAGGGCTGGGGATGTAGCTCAGTGGCACTGTGCCTGCCTCGAAAGCACAAGGGCCTGAGTTCAATCCCTGGTACCAAAAAAAAAAAAAAAAGAGGGAAGAATTGTCATTGGTGATAAGTAGTGATACTTACTTAGTTCAAATGCTGATCCTGCCTTTAAGACTCCCTGGGTTGTGCTGTGCTCTGTCTCAAGGCCATGGGCAAGGCAACATCCTCCTCTAAGGATTAAAATCCAGCTAGATATGGAGTTGGGCTAAGCACACAGACTTTGTGAATGTAAAATGTCAGTGTGTCCCACTCCACATCTCCTCAGTTGTTATTAGAATTTGAACCACACACACACACACACACACACACACCCCACACCCCACTGGCATCTGCCCTCAGGTAGCCAAACTGTGGGGCACAGATGGGGTACAAAGTGGACTCCTGGTGCCTGGCAGGGCTTAGGAGGCACTTGGGCCGTGGAATATCTCAGAGAGGAATATGCTGTCTTGTCCTCTGCCCTTGAGATTTCATATATAAAACCCTCTTTCTTCCCAGAATGGCCCTTTCTCTTTTGTTAATTGATTTTTACAGGAATAGTTCTTGATGATGATGCTGATGATGTTTTTTTTTTTAGCACTTGGTCTCTCTTTTCCGCTCTGTTGTTTTGGTGGCTAAAAGGGAGGGTTACACTAGATGATTGTGGTCAAAGATGGCCTGGAGTTTTGTTTGGGTATACAATTAGACTTTGATCAATTGATCCAAAGTTCTTGAGAAAGCAATGGTGACTTACAATGCCTTGCCTCTGTAGGGTGGCATGTTTTTCTGTGAGCCTCTTGTTTTGTTTCTACTTCTGTCCAGTTCTGTATGGAGTCTCCCTACAGTTAGGAAAGAGGGGGGCGTTAACAGCTTCTCCACAGTCCTGCCTGGTGACAGTCCCACATCCCTGGAAGGGTGGAATTTGATAGTTATCCCTCTGTAACTGTGGGTTCAGTTCCAGGACCCCTCCCTGCTCCCCAGATCCTTAAACCTGCAGGTACCAAGTCCCTTATATAAAATGGTATTTGGATATAACCTACCCACATCTTCCTGTGCACCTTAAATCACCTGTATTTACTCATATCATCTAATACCATGTAAATGTTATGTAAATAATTGTTACACTGTATCACTGTATTGTTTAAGGAACTATAGCAAGATTTTTGAAAGCCTTTGCATGTTTAGTAGAGGTGCAGTTTTTTTCCTACGTACTTTCAAATCACAGTTGTTGAATCTGTGGGTGCAGAATGTGTTGATATAGAGGGCTGGCTGTACTCTTTTGGACTTCACACTGTGTGTGTGTGTGTGTGTGTGTGTGTGTGTGTGTGTGTGTGTGTGTGTCACATGGGTGTTAGGGATTGAACCCAGGGCCTTTACACTAAAGTACATCCCTAGCCCTTTTATTTTTTATTCTAAGACAGGATTTCACTAAGTTTCCCAGGCTGGCTTGAACATGTGATCTCCCTGCCTCAGCCTCCCAGGATGCTGGGACTACAGGCCTGTGCCGCAATGCCCTGCTGTCCTCTGCTTTTCAAGCCATAGCCTAGACAAGAGTACCTGTTTTGGAGTTACCTGGCTGAAGGCTTGCTGGGCTGGGGACTGTAGTAGGGAAAGGGTTTGCTGGGCTGGGTTGTGCGTTCCTTCTTCTTGCCTGTCCAGAGCCTGAGCAGAGGAGGCAGCCCCTCCTGGGTAGTCTGTGGGGACACTGTGTGGCCCTGTGTGACTCTGTGTGTTCTCATTCCCCTTCTTTCTCCCCAGCGTGGTGTGAACACGGACAGTGGCAGTGTTTGCAGGGAGGCCTCCTTCGAGGGCATCAGCAAGTAAGTCCTGGGGCACTGGACCGAGTCCATCCTCCACACACTCACACCTTTGTCAGCGGGTCTTGCCCTGTGTCTACACAAGGCATGAAATAAAAGAGGATTCCAAAACGGAATTTGATGTCAGGGATGGTGATACATGCCTATAATCCCAGCACCCTGGGAGGCTGAGGCAGGAGGATTGCAAGTTTGAGCCCAGCCTGGGCTATTTAGTGAGACCTTGTCTCAAAATAAAAATGAATAAATAAAAAGGACTGGGGAGGTAGCTCAGTATGAAGGCCCTGTGTTCAATCATGAATACCACCCCCCCAAAAAAAAAGATTTGATTTGGCATTTTGAGAAAATGCTTAAAAAACTAATTTGCCTAAAATTACCCCACCTTTGACTTGAAGGAAGGTGCCTTCTCTGCCACAGACTATAGTAGAAGTGCCCAGGGATTCCTGGCCCCTGTGCATGGCCAGGGGTGTCTTCTTCCTCTCTGACACCAGCCTGGAGCTCTGGGGTTCTCGTTGGTGCCACACCCTGGCCATGCAGCCTCCTCCTCTGAGCCCTGGACACCGACCTCTCCCAGCTGCACTCTCAGCAGTTTCCCGTGTCTCTTCCTTCAGTCCCAGGTATCGTCCCCTGTCCCTTCCTGACTCCCCAGGTTTGCTTTGAGCTGAGCCCTCAGTCCCTGCTCCGGAAGCGGCCCCTTTTCTCGGCTCCTCCAGGAAGGAGGGCCAATACCGGGCACAGGGTGAGCAGCAAATCTACCTCCTTGCCACTCTCATCTCCTGTTGCCCAGGAGAGCTTCCTGCCAGCTGTGTGTGTCCCTGGGCCAGCTGGTGATCAGCCTGCGTGGCTGGGCTGACACTGCTGCCAGCGCACCCGAGAGGAGAGGCCCCTGCTCCTCGAGGCTGCTGAGCATAGACAGCAGACAGCCCCGACTCAAGCTCTGGGCCCTGGGCCCTGGGCCGCCAGCGTCCCCAGTATCCCCCATGCAGTCTCTGCAGCAACTGTGTCCTCTGTTGTCCTTTAGTGGACCCAGGCAGTGACAGAGGAAGCACTTTATAGTGAAGTCTGAGCCAGAGCTGCAGGAGTCTGTGTGTATGTGCATTGTAGGGCTGATTAGAAAGGATTATGAGCTCATGAATATGTATCACTTCCCCAGTGATAAGAGGAATGGGGTAAGGGGACCAGGTATCAGGTTTGCTTCTTTTCATCACACAAATCGCCGCATCCTCTCGGGAGTTTGCCCAGAATGGCCCTGCTTACCAGACCCAGCAGGATTAGTCCAGCTCACAGATACACTGACCGACGAGTTGCACTTCTCATCAGGCCCTGGAAGGGGACGTGGGCACAGTGGCCGCTGCCCGTCCAGAGCTGGGCCTTTGCATGTCCTCCCAGTTCTGCCAGGCACCTGTATTCCATCATCCTATTCACCTTCCTTGGCTAACATCATGGACTGTCCACAGTGTCCCTCCAGCCTCTACCTGAGTCTCTGCCTCGTGGGAAGGACCTTGAGTGGAGGAGGTGGCCCCTTCACTGACAAGCTCTGTAATCTTGGCCCCCAAGTGAAGCATGTCTTGGGCTTGTTTTGAGGACTACAGGAGACTGTGCTTACCCAGAGCCTGTGCACAGCTGGTGTTCAGGACTCACTTGGCCACATCAAGCCCCAGTTGAATCCCAGTGCTCCATGGGCCACAGTCTCCCAATCTGTGCAGTGGCCAGGAAGACTCCAGCATGGCTGATAACCAGTTCTTGGGTGACAGTGAGCTTTAGGGCATCTTGGCTATGGGGTCTCCCCTTGCCCCCTCCAGAGGTCTCTGATTTGGAGGTTGCTGAGCTCCTTGGGGGTGGTGTGGCAGACGTAGTCCTGGGTGGAAGCTCAGGTTATAGCCCCTGAGGCAGAATTCTGCTGGCTGCTCCATGAGATCTCACCAAGAGAGGCAGCTGGGTCCCCAGGCTGCCCTAGGGCCATTTTCCTTGTCAGTGGGGGACAGAAGTGGTGGCCTCATCCCACCCCACTAGGAGGATTCCCTGCTGTGAACTCTTGACTACCTCCCTTTTTGCAGTAAAGATTGAACCCAAGGCCTTATGTGTGCTAGGCAAGCACCCACTCACTGTGCTACATTCTAAGCCCTGTTTGTCCAAGCTGTTCTGAAACTTTGATCTTCCTGCCTCAACTTCCTAAGTAGCTAGAATTACAGGTGTGCACCACTATGCCTGGCTTGACCTCTTTCTCCCTTAAGCATACCTCAACTTTGGTCCCCATGCTTCTGAGTCCATGAGAAGCCAGTGCTCTGTATCCTACACCAAGGCAGCATTTGGAGACTTTTTTTTTTTTGAGACAGTCTTGCTAAATTGCCTGGTGTGCTTCAATTTGTAGTCCAGCTGCCTCAGCTTCTTGGTGCTGGGATTATATATGCCACCATGTCCTGCTCTTGACATTTTTTAGAGAGCCAAGACTGACTTAATTTTGTACCATCTCCCCCAGCGTATGTACTGCGCCATCTGTACCCCATGGTCCAGTCCAGGTGGGGGCTCTGGTGGGCTGGGCTGAGAGTCTGCCCCTCATGCTGGTGCCTGGTGATGGGCTATGGCCAAAGTGTCTGACTTGGTTCACTAGCTGCAGGGGAGACCCCTGCACCTGTCTCTTTGCCTTGGGTGTCCTGGCCCGTTTGTGGTACCCCCTCCTCTCTCCATCCTTGGCAAATTTTCCCATACCTCCTATCTTGGGCTCATATCTCACTCTGTCACCCTCTAACCCCAACTTCACATTGCCCCATGGAACAGGAGGCTTCAGCAGGTGCCCCCTGCCTGCCTGGCATGCCATTGACACTGACTTGGGGCTCTGGGCTCTGCCCACAGGTGCCCCCAGCTCCTCCCTGCAGAAAGTCACATCTGTGTTCTCAGACTCGGAGTATAGCTCAGCCCCCTGCCTCCCACGGCCTGGGCTTCCAGCACTTCAGTTCCACCACCCCCAGCCTCTGTGCCAAGCTAGGAAGAGACCTTGTCCTTGAGGGCCACTGCGGCTCAGCAGCCGCATTCACCCACCTGCCAAGTGCCTCTCCAGCTGTTTGCTGGGGATAATAATAGCTTGTTTTCTAAGCAAGATGAATCTTGCTGTCGTCCTACTTTCTAATACTCGACTGTTCTGTCCCCAGTCACCTCTCACTGCCCTGATGAAGCTCTTTTATTCCCGGAACTTTTACACTTTTACTTTGGCTCTTTTAAACCTCTATGAAGCTATTCCATCTGGGATCTTTTATTTTTGTTTCAGTGTGTGTGTGTGTGTGTGTGTGTGTTAGAGGGAATTGAACTTGGAACCTTTTACTGAGCTGTATCCCCAGCTTTTTTTATTTTGAGGCAGGGTCTTGCTACATCACCAGCTCAATCTTGTGATCCTATTGCCTCAGTCTTCAGAGTGCTAGGATTGTAGACACCGCATCCAGTTGACCTCTCACTTTAATGGAAGTTAATGGTTTGTCCTGATAGACCCCTTAGGCCACCTTTTTCCCTTGGCCTGCAGAGAGGAGAGGGCTAACAGTAGTCTCACTTACCCAGCCATCACAGCCCCTCAGGACCCTAGTCTAGCTGGGCAGTTGATCATGACCTTCTTTCCAAATGTGCCTTTTAAGGATTGTTTGACTCAGATTCTGTCCCATGTGGGCTTAGTCTTGGCCCCAGACCATTTTCGGTCTCCTGGGATCAGAGCCAGGCTGCCTGCTGCCCATAGTAAGGCATATGTGGGGTTTCAGAGTGGGATAGCAGCAGACAGGAGCAGAGGGAATGGGGAATCAGAGGCAGGCTGGATGGTGCCATGCAGGAGGCCAGAGAAGTCCCCCTGTGACCTAGGGCTCAGCAAAGAGCTCGGTGTAATGATGTTGATGGGGCAAAGGGAGCAGAAGGGGCAGCCTGTGCAATCTTTGAGCTGAGAATGGCGTCTGGCCCAGCCACAGCTCCATGCTTAGCCTGATTGGAACAGTGGCAAGGTCCAGGGAAGGTTTGGAAGGAAAAGTCCCAGTGTGGGCTCTGGTGGGACTAAGGGGTTTTAAGTTTGCAAGTGCTGGTGGGGCCTTGGTGGTGGACTTGTCTTTGGGCTGGAGCTGGGAGGAGCTGAGATGGAGAGGAGAAACCTGCCATGAAAAGGACTGGGGACTTCTTCCTATGGATTTCGGACACCAAGGCTCCCTGGAACACTGGTTTTTGCAGCCTGGGAACCAAGTCAGACATGAACAAATTTTTGTTAGCTCTGAGGAGGTAGATTTTAGGGCAGATTTTCTGGAGACAAGGATTTTTGACCGCAAAGGCATAGAGATGGTCTTCGGGGGGCCAAGTGGTATGAGCTGGGAGCTACCCACCCATCAAATTCACATCACATAATGGGTTGCTCCCCTGGCAGGAGGTGGAATCGGTGTGTCCCAGAGCCTGGGTGGGAAAGGAGAGTTACAGAGGACACTTACGTTATGCCATTGTCTAAGGGAGAAATATGGTCTATATTTTACATCAGCTGGTTATTCAGGATAAGCATATTTCTCGTCTTTTGGCATTTACTTAAATTGCCTTGCATACTTGAAGACAATTGGTTACAAATTAATTCCATTTAAATAAGCTGTTAAATATGAAATGCTGAATTTGGGGTTGTTAATGCAGGAGGATTAATATTCAAAGATGAATTTTAAAACTCAGGACATTATTAAACTTGACAATTACTACAAAATGCCAGTATGTGGTTTGGGCACCATGGCTTTCTGGTTACTATTAACTTCATGGGAGCAGTTTTTAAATTATGGCCCATGGAATCTCCACAGTAGAACCTGCCCCAGCCCTTTAGCAGGGGGGATGTGTGGTGTGGAGTGTATGTGTGGGGGTCCTCCCTCCCTCATTGGGTTGGAAACTCTGGGGAGGAAGCCAGAGCCCCATACAGTGGGTCAGGCCCACCGTGTTCACCTGTCATTGTCTACCCTAGGTTGGGAGCCCACCAGTAAATCACCCTCCACTTCCACAGAACCCTCCCACTCTCACAGCCATTAGTGGGATTTGTCATTTTGCATAAGATTAATATATGCTCATAGACATTGAAGGGAAAATTCCAGAAATAAACAGTTCATAAATTTTCAATTGCATTCCTGCACTCATGTGCCCAGGAGATGAATTATTCCCCTTGTCCAGTGTATCAATGCTGTAGACATCTTAGTACTATCCATTAGTAGCCATCTTAGTTATCAGATCCACTGTCATGGTATCCACTGTTTATATTCAAGTATTTTTCTTAATGGCCCCAATGCTGGTAATTTTATGACAGAATATTAGTATAATCTTTCTATTTTATTATTCATTGTTGTTAATCTCTTACCGTACCTAATCATAAGTTAAATATGTATATTTATACATGTACTCTACAGTAGTGGGGAACCCATGGCCCCCTGTGCTGCAGTGGGCTGTTTGTAGCATTGAAAGCTCTAAAAGGTTCGCCATCACTGCCATAGGAGAAACCATAGTATACGTAGGGTTCTGTCCTGTCCACCGTTTCAGGCATCCACTGGGGGGTCTTGGGACACATCCTTCCATGGATAAGGCAGGACTTAGATCTATCTGTTCACGTGTATGTATGTGCCTGTTGTCTACATGTTTGTGTGTTTGAGCATGTGCCTTGTGTGTGTGTATCTGTGCTGTCACTTAGCTGCTTGTGTGTGTGTGTGTGTGTGTGTGTGTGTGTGTGTATGCAAGATATTGTGTAAAGTGGAATTTTGCCAGTTTGTCTGGCTGTTGTGTAGATACGTCATTTCTTTTCCTAAGTTCAAAGTGACATTTGGTGACCTGGGAGATAGTATCTCTCTTGTCATCTTGGTGTATGTCATCTGCTGCTCTTTTCTTCACTCTGAACCACTTTTCTGCCTATAGTATCTCTGATATTTCACAATAGGGCTTTGATTCCGTAGCTGTTAGTTTGACTTTAAATCAGGTAGCTGTGTTTGTGTAGTCAGGATTCAGAGCAGAAGTCCCTTTAGCCTGCTGTGTGTGTTTGCCCCCCCACCCCATCTTTGCCTTTTGGTCATCTGGCTGCCAGCCTCACAACTGTGGCATTACACAGGTGCTTTCAAACACCACCACTGAGACCATGGAGAGTCCTTGGCTTGCAGGACAGAAGCTCACTACCCTGCTCATCCTTGGTGTGGAGTCCTGGCCTGTGACAGAGCAGGCCTAGAGCCAGAGGGCTGAAGGCTCTCCAGGGCTACTCTGCTGAGACCTGTACTTTACTGGGCCACTTCATTGTTCCCCGCTGACTCACCAGTAGCTTGAGTTCTGGGTCACGTGTGGCTCTCCTGTGTCAGAGATGTGTCCTGGAATCATTTTGTCTCCTGGGGCCACCTTCTCAGTTATGTGCATCTTATCGAAAGCTTTGTCTTTGTAGCATTTTTTTAAAATTTCATTAATTTGCGCTCTTATAGATTTCCTTCATATCTCTAGGTTTTAGTTCTTTCTCTGATTTCTTGGGAAGAAAGAAATGGACATTCTTGAGATGGAAGCTTAGGTTATTGGTTTTTAGTGCTCTTTTCTACTGTACATGTGTAGGGCTCTAAATATTCCTCTAAGCTTTGCTTCAGCTACATTTCATAGGTTCTAAGATTTCATTTTTAAATTTTCTAGTTTCACTGTGACTTTTATCTTTCAACAGAGGGTATTTGGAAGTCTGTTGTTTAAATTCTAAACAATTTGGGATTGTATGGTTTCCTTTCTGTCATTGATTTCTAGATTAATTCTACTCTGATCAATAGAAATTCTGTCAACTCTTTGAAATCTGTGGAAAATTCTAGTATATGATTATTATAATAAATGATGTATACTTGAAGAGAGCACACATTCTAGTTGTTGGCTATAGTGTTTTGTATATGTCAGTTAAGTTGCTTAATTGTATTGATCGTTCTTACATCTTTCTCAATTTCTGTTTACCTCTTTTACCACTACAAGAGGAATGTGAAAATCTCAAGCTAAATTTCCTTTCTGTCAATTTTTTCTGAATCAGCTTTTTTGAAATAAATTTTGCATGTAAAATAAAATTCATTATGTGCATAGTTCAGTATGTTTTTAAAAACACTTTTATTGGGACTAATCGTATGCCTTACAGTTTACCACTTAAAGTGTACAATTGAATAGATTTGGGGTGTTAACGGAGTTGTGCAGCTGTCATTTCATTTTCATCACCCAAAAAGAAACCTTTACAGTACTTATTTGCAGTCACTTCCTATTCCTCCATTTCCCTGACTCTAAGCAACTAGTGATCTGTTTTCTGTTTGTATGGATTCTCCTGCTCTGACATTTGATGAACTCATTCAGTACATCATTGCTTGTGTCTGCCTTCTTTACCTTAGCATATTTTCAAGGTTCATCCATACTGTGGCATGAATCGGTACTTTGCTCATTTTTATGGTGGAAAAGTATTCTTTTTATGGATATTTAACACATTTTGTCTATCACTTGATAGACACTTGGTTACTTAACACTTTTTGGCTGCTGTAAATATTGCTTCTATGATTGTTGATGTACGAATTTCATGAACATATACTCTCATTTCCCTACATATGAAACTGTTGGGTCATACGGTAACTAACTTTTTTTTTTTGCTACTGGGGATTGAAGTCAGGACCTTATGCTTGCAAGGCAGGCTGTGGAACCACTGAGCTAAATTCCTGGCAGAACTTTTGTTTTGCTTTTTTTCTGTGTGTATTTTACCATTTTGATTCCCTTCTTATTCTTTTTTCTCTTTTAGTTACTTTCTTAGTAATTGCTCTAGGAATTACAGTTGACCCCTTACTCTTATAGAAATGGTCTGTATTTATATGAACTCAATTTCAATAGTATGCAAGAACTTTATCCCAATATATCTCCATTTCCTTTCTTTCCCTTTTTGCTGTTATGGATACAGACTGAGTCTTTATTCATTTTGTGCCTATCAACCCAAATTTGCGATTATCACTTTATATCATCATCTTTTAAGTGAGATGAGAGAAAAGGAAGCTAGAGACAAAAAAATAAAAATAGTACATTTAAACTGTCTTTATAGTCACCTATGTGGTTACCTTCTCAGTGACCTTTTCTCTTCGTGTAGATTCAAGTTACTTTGTGGTGTGTCTTCATTGCAGTCTGCACGGCTCCCTTTCACGTGTATTCCCATCTTTGTTCTTTGTCTTTAACAGTACTAACAAACTATGTCTAAGGTGTGGCTCTCTTTGAATTTACCTTTCTTGGAGTTCATTGAGCTTCCTGGATACATAGATTAGTGTTTTTCATCAAGATGGTTAAGTTTTCAACCATTATTTATTTCAAATAGCCTTTCCGTCTCTTTCTATCTCTCTTCTTTATCATGCTCCCATTATATATGTGTTGCTGTACTTAGTAAAGAGGCTCTGCCATCTGCCCAGTATGGGGTGGGGAGCTCCAGGTCGCTGGACTTGAGAGTCCTGGCCCAGTCTGCCAGGTTGGCCATGGTAAGCAAGCAGCAGGCTTTCTGCAGGTCAGGGCATCAGGCAGTTAAAAGGTTAGAGACCAAGCTTGGGCATAGTGGTACATGTGTATAATTCCAGCTCTGGGAGGCTGAGGCCAGGAGGATCCAAGTTCAAGCCCAGCCTGGGCAACTGATCAAGGCAGTGTCTGAAAACGAGATTGGACACCTCTCTTGGTCATGGTGTATATGTCCTGAATGAGAGATAGACCATGGAACTAATGGGCTTGGTTTATTCTTTCTCCACAGGTTCAACGTCAACAACACCATTCTTCACCCAGAGATCGTGGAATGGTGAGTGTCCTGCTTGTTGTGCTCAGTTCCTAGAGTGGGAGACCGGGCAGTCCCCTTCACCCCACTGAGCGCACTCAGAAAGCTAGTCCTAGAACTTGTTCCCCTAGCCCTGTCTGTTTTGTTTGAGGCTTTTGTTGTTTTGTTTTTCAAAAGGGCACAAGTCACCTGACTGTCAACTAAATTTTACTTACTGTTTCCTTTAATTTCAGTCTTTCAAAAACTCCCACTGTGCTTAAGCCCAGTAGAGAGACACAGTTCAGAAAAGGATAGTGAAAGTGTAGATGTAAACATCACACACAACCCCACTGCCACAAAGGTGAACACATTTTCCTCACACGGCTTAAGTATCTTGACAAGTGTTCTTTTGCTGCCTTCTTTCTTTCTGAGGTAACCCTTGCCTGTAGTGTAGTGCCTGGCAGCTAGAGGGCAAGCCTTCTCAGGTAGGGCATGGCCTCCCTATGCCCTGGAACTGGCCCTCCAACTCTGACGTGCCATTAGTTTTCTTCGCAAGCCATCGAATTGCTCTTTATAGCAGCTAAACGTCTTTTCTTTCTTTTTTTCCAATACTTGGGATTGAGCCCAGGTCCTTCGCAGTTAGCTACGTCCACACTCATCCTCACCTCTACACCTCCACACATATTTTCTTTCTCTTTTATTTTGGAGACCGGCTCTCACCAAGTCGCTAAGTTGCCTGGCTGGGCTTGAACTTGTGATACTCCTGCCTCAGCCTCCCAGAGTACGGGGATTGCAGGCATACACCATCATGCCCAACTAAAACATATTATTATTATTATTAGGCTATTCTTAGCATGAAGGCAGAAGAGAGGCAAGGCAAGGCTGGACCTTTGCCACTCCAGCACTTTAGTGGGAAATGTGTGGCCTTCTCACGTCTGGTCCTGTCTTTATGGAGATCTAACTACCTAACCTTGGGGCTTGGAGACAACTCTGAGACCTGAATGTGAACAGGAGTTGGCTGTTGGAGATGCAGGAGCAGAGAGCAGGAGAGAATGGTCCAGGCCAAGGCAGCACTTATTCAAAGAAACCAGAGGGAGGGCAGTGGTCTTGTGCGGTCTGGTGGAGCCTGAGGGTGGTTGGAGAGTAGGGCAGTGGCTAGGCTTGTCTTGGTGTGGGTTTTCACTTGATCTTAGATCTTGGAAACACGGGTACTCCTCAGAGAATGAATCAGGAGGACATGGTTTGCATTTCCTGAAATCATTTTGGTCTGTGATTGAAGACTCAGTTGTAGGAGTAGGAACAGGCTGCCAACGACAAGGCTGTTACAGGGATCCAAGTGGCCATGGAGGGAGTGGTGTGACAGATTTGAAAGGGAAAGCTAGAGGCAGGAACCAGCTTGGTAGTGGAGAGACAGCAGCTGTAGGTCTTTGCTCTAAACAGTTGGGTGGTACATCACTAAGCTAGGAACTAGAGGGAGGGCAGATGCTGAGGCAGGTCTCGGACTTATTTGGGGCAGGTTAAGTCTGTGGCAGGTGCCAGGGGAGAGGGCTGAGTAAGATGGGGAGATGTGAGAGCTGTTGACAGGCATATTCACTGGTCCTCCTGAGACATAGAGGCCAGTCGGCACCCTACCTCTGTTGGGAGTCCTGGTCTTGGTCCAGGGGCTATCATGAGCACACACTCCTTGAGGATGGGGCTGTGTGTTTAAATTCACAGTTGCCTCTTCTCATTTATGTAGAGTAACAAATGCTCAGCCTCCCTGCAGCCCACCCTCCCCCTTGGCAGAGGTTGTGGATTCTCAGAATGGGCCTGGGTACACTTACGTCGCCTCACTGTAACTTTCCCTTGAGGTGATTTACAGTGGGGCACTTTGGAGACCACAGCGGGGGCACACGCTGCATTGTGTCCTGGAAGGATGAACCACTAGTTCATCACGTCAGAGCAAGCACGCTTTAACTAGGGTGACATTTCCAAGGCTTTGAGGTGGCGTCTGCGTTCCTAAGACTGCCTCTCAACTTTATTAACCGGAGCAGCAGAGAGGACTTATTTGGCATTTGATGGCAGTAGAATGATTTCAGAAATGTCACATTGTCCTTGCTGCCTCAGGGGTATGTTTTAATAGCATAGGTCCCCGGTCTCCACGGTGATGCGGTTGCCCTTAAGGCAGTGAGCATTGCCCTCCCCTTGAAACTGAGGGAGGGTTCTGGGTGGAACAGCGGGCAGATCCTTCATTTCCCGGAGCATGCGGCTCTTCCTCATATCAGATTATGACTCAGTGTTGCACTGGGTCTGTCTTTCCTTCTCTCTCTCTCTCTCTCTCTCTCTCTCTCTGTCTGTCTCTCTGGATTGAGCCTGGGGCCTTCACACTGAACTAATGCCCAGCCTTTTTTTATTTTTGACTTTGAGACAGGGTTTTACAAAGTTGCCCAGGCTGGGCTTAAGCTTGCAATCCTGCGTCAGCCTCCCAGCTTGTTTGCACCATCATGCCTGGCTGGACACTGGCTCAGGAATGCTCTCTCTGCCTTCTCTCTTTCTGTGGAGGGAAAATTGGTGGGGTCGGGTGTTGGGGGTGGCTGCCAGCTCAGACACATCTGAGTTCTAACCCTACTCTACATCCCCCGGGGTGGCCTTCATTTTCATGAGCCTCAGCTGTGTCATCTGTAAAATGGAGATGCAGTGGTAGCTCGTGCTGAGGATATGACAACTCACCAGCTTCTATTCTCTCACCTGCAGAGTAATGGATGGAGCAAGGACTGAATGAGGGCATGAGTCAAATGCTCCTAATAATATCACCCGTTGAGCCCTCCAGCAGAACAAAGGACAGTGCTATGCTACCTGATTCCAAGAAGTTTTCTTGTTTGGTACAGTAGATAGGTTCTCTGACTGTTCCACGCTACAGATGAGGAAACTGAGGCACAGAGAGGGTAGTGACATGTCAGAAGAGATGATGCCGGTTGAGCCCAGGCTGTTGGTTCCAGAATCTTGTGTGGCCCCTGTGGCTCAGAGGAGCACCCTGGAGGCTGGGCCTGCGCAGGTGTCAGCCCCTGGAAGTACAGGGTTCTTGGAGCCCTCAGAGTGGATCTCAGGTTGAGGTCAGGGTGTAGCCCGTCTAGAGGGCAGGGCCCAAGTGGCTGAGCTTCCTCGGCATCCATGCACACCCTGGCTCCCAGCTAGCAGCTTGGCTGGGAATGTGGGGTTCCTCCCCAAGCCCATCTGATTAGGAGGCGGCAAGCAGCCTCTCCCAGCACGGCAAAACCATCTTTTTCATTTTTGTTTGGGTGGCATTCATTTCCTTTGTATGAGTGTTTTATTGTTTTCCATTCTCTCAAGCAGTGCCTTTTTGATTTCCTGTAAATTCCTCTATAATCATACTCTTCCCCACAAACATGAGATCATAACTGATCATTGCTTTCCTTGTGCTGGGTATTACAGTTTGAATGTGTAGGTCAAAAGTTGAAACTTAATAAGAGCCGGCATCTCACTTCCATAATTGAGGCTGTGGTTCTACATTGCTGTTTTGCAGATGATGAAATTGATCTGAAGGTAGGGAAGGAAATAAAAGGCGATGCCTTCATACTGTTGAGTGGCTCGATGCCTTGGGTCCCAGCTAAGTACCTCTGGAAGCGTCACTGAAGCGCAGGCACATCAGCAATTGCCTGTGCCTTCTTGGGTTTTGAGTGAGACTGTGTTCAATTGAGTCATACGCCAGTTTTAGAACTGTTAATTACACGGAGCGAAAGTGTCCTGCATGCATTAGGCAGGCAGTGGGTAACATGTCTATTTCTGCTTCCCTGCCTTCTGTGTGCGCAGGAGATGGTAAGCACTGATGGTTTAGGTTTAGGGGCAGAGGTGCCCCAGGACCCTGCATCCTGGCGAACATGTCCCAAATTAGAAAGCTACGTCAATGATGACCTCGATTCTTGGTGCTCATATGAGACGTATTCCAGTAGGTTGCTCATCCACATCTCCTAATGAATAAGCATTTAACCCTGCATTTAATGAAAATGTCAAATGGAAATGGGATTCCCAGGGCCGAGAGAGAACTTGGATTTCTGTGTGCCAGAGGCGGGAGATGAGATGTGGGCACTTCAGGATGTTGGGCAGCTTCTGCTCACGGGTGAGCTTGGCTCTGGTTTTTTGACAGGACTTACTGATTGAGCCTCCTGAGGGTATGTAATTCCACCCAGCCCTTTTCTTTTTTGTCCTCTTATTGTTTTTGGATTTTAACCTTTCTATCACTCGGTCTCTGTGGAAGGGATGGTCGGGGAAGCGGGGAGTCCTGTGGTATTCAACTCTTGGCTGCAGAACCATTCCCTACACATTTGTCGCCAGGAGAGGTGGAATTCCTGGCCCTTTCAATGAGTTTCATTCGACACAGTAGCACTTTGATGCTTGGAGACTGATTTTGGAAATACTTCATCCTGTCTTGCTACTATTTTAATCAGCGGAGCATTCAGACCTCAGTTAATTGATGTCTTAATCGTGGGTATAATGCCCAGAGGCAGTTTTGTGACCTGTGAATATTTAAGAGAAAAAGAAAAAGAAAAAAAAAAAAAAAAAGATTGCACCAGTAAATCTCTGCCCAGTACAGCCATTTCTGGAAGACTCTGGGGCTGAGGTGGGGCAGCAGCCGTGGCTCCCTCAGCCTCCTGCAGGTGTTGCTGCCTTTCTGTTTGAGCTGCCCCCTCAGAGTTGTGTGCTGTGTTCACAGGCGTGGCTATGAGCTGGCGACTGTGAGTCTGATGGCACTCACAGCTCCAGCACACTCCAGGCAACTCCTCTTATCTGGAGAACCCGAGGCTCCTTTGTCCCAGATTCTTATGGGGCACCCTGTGCTGTCTTGTCCTGACCTCATTCCTCTGTTTCTTCCTGGAAAAGGTGGCCTTGTCCCCTCATGGGGATATCAACCTTGCAGATCGTATTTGTAAGAGCCACCCCATGCCTCCTTGGGCAGGTGATGTTGGAACAGAGCAGAACATTGAGCACCCTTCCCTTGAGGCCAGTAAGCCAGAGAATCCCCTTTTCTTTGCCCTGTTTGCTCAGGATTTGCAGAAGTAGCAGTTAGAGAGAGACTGGGCAGAGTGCTGAATAGTCTTATTTTCGGCAGTAACTTTTTACCCCAGTACCCAGGGCCTTTTGCACTGATCCACGTCTCCAGCCCTTTTTGTTTGTTTGTTTGTTTGTTTGTTTTTTAAGGCAGAGTGTCACTAAGTTACCAAGATTTGCTCAGGCTGGGCTCCAATTTACAATTCTCCTGCCTCAGCCTTCCAGACTGCTGGGATTATAGGCAGGTGCCATCATGCACAGCATTCACAGTAATCTTAAGAATAGTGTTTGGGCTTGTGTCTTGGAGATATAACTGAGCCAAGTGGCATCGTCCTCTGCCTGGCACCTAGGCAGAGCTGTAGACCCTGAACACCCACCGATAGATAATTAAGTCAGCACATGCAGACATCTCCAAGCTGAGATTAAAATGGACCAGTCCAAAGCCTGGCCAGACCAGTTTCATCAGAAAACTGCCTTTGTTCAATAATTTGCCTGCATCTTGTTTGAGATTATGCTTATTATTTTATAATTGTATTTTAATGAGACTAAACAAATGCCCTCTGAAAATTAGGTAGGGGCCTCATATGCACTTTCCACAAACAGAAATCAGAAAAGAAAGCAGAACTCTGCACCCCGAGGGCTGAACCTGAGCCTTCTCTGCTGGTGAAAGAGCATAGTGTGGGGGATCCAGTCTTGGTTCTTCTTGAGCTGGTGACCATGCTGTCTCCACTTATCTCCAGCTGGATGGTGCTCAGCTGGAGGCAGGGTGGGGAGCCCTCCAGTGTGGGCTCTTGGGGCTCCAGAGTGTGGGCTGTCTCTTTGCTGTGCAGGCTGGGAAAGCCTTGGGGCCCCAGGCACTGGGCCTGCCCTGCCCAATTAGGCTGAGCAGCATTCCACTCCACCTGGTTGGCTTATCCCAGGAGCCTCATTAGCTCTCCTTGCTGGAAATACAGTATTTTCCATCGTGGGAGCAGAAGTCATAGTTTCTTTGTGCCTGCTGTGGGCCATTTTGTCCTGGCATGGTGGGACCCTGCCCTCCAGGGCTGTGGACTTTTGGAAGAGACTTAATAGAAGTTCCTAGGGTGATCACTTTCTGAGAATTCCTACAGACTGCCCAGAGTATGCAGAGAAGGGATTTAGTGTAGGGTGGGGAGATGGAGAGAGGCCTTCTGCAACTTTGGAAAGGTGGAGGTCACTTAGGAGAAAGAGGCAGGAGCAAATGCCAGGCAGAAGACTGGGTGAAGCCTCAGGAAATCACCATGTAGAGTTTTACCTTCATCCTGAGGACACCTAGAGGCCATTGAAGGGTTGTCAATAAGAGAACATGGAGATTTGCACTTCCTCAAGACTCCCAGCTGTGGGGTTGGGGGCTGGTACAGCTAGAGTGAGTAGGGTCTGGATAAAAAGAGGAGGAGGGTCTGAGCACAGCTGTGCAGGTGGAATGGCCACCTTTGGTCATGCACTGGTCTTGAGGAGCAACAGACGAGAAGAGGTTTGAAATGAAACATAAGAGCTGTTCTCAGAGCTGGGCTGGAAGTGGAGGTGGGGGTGAGCTAGGGGAGGCCTTTCAGTGGCCATGGAGTATCTGGGAAGATAGCAAGTAATGGAAGAAGTAGGGCTGGGATCCTAGGCCTCTGTGTGTGTGTGTGTGTGTGTGTGTGTGTGTGTGTGTGTGTGTGTGTGTGTGTTTAGAGGCGGAGGGGGAAAAGACAGACCAATTCAGGAGGAGGGCACCACTTCCCTCATGAGGAAGAGAGGCTATGTCCTGGAGAGAAGAGCCCTGGGACTCTGGGGCAGGAGAGGCATGGTGGCCCATCCTTGTGTTCATTGTGGAGTAGCAGAGTCCGTCCATCTGCTGAGAAGGAGTCAGCGTGGTGAGGGGTGGACGGGGAGGACATTGAGGGCAGATCTCCTGTATGGCTGAGGTGGCACGGAGGCCAGGTGAGACAGGTGACCAGGAACTTGCAGCCATCTGCCTACCATCCCTGGAGCAGGCACGGAGTAGGCCAGGGTGGACCTTGGGATGGGTGGGCGCAGGGCTGGGGAGTGTGAAGTGTTGACAAGAGCCATGGCTAGAGGATGGGCTAGAGCTCAGCCTTAGAGAAGGGAGAGAAGGGACAGAGTGGCAGAGACAGGGGGCAGCTTGGGGCTGGTTCCACCATGTTATCACTCTGTAGCTGTCACTGTGTTCAAGATCAGGGGCCTGCTTCCCATGGAGGGTGGCAGTGGGGAGTGAGGCACAAAGGTCGCTAGTTTATCCTGTGAATGGATTTGGGCCCCGGGAGCCTGATCTGCTTCTGCGAGTCCCTCCAGAGTCTCTGGACACTCCCTCTACAGGGAACAGGAACAAGTATTCTGTCAGTGTCCTGCCCTGGAATCAGTCCTCCTCCTGATGAACAGCACCCTGTCAGGCCTCAGGGTCTGCCTCCTAAAGAAAAGGAGGAAGTTCATTTGGAAAACGTCTTTCTGGGCTTCTAGGTTTGTTTTTTCTACCTTACCCAGAAGGTCTTATAGTCTTCGGAAGGTGGCAGCAGTCTGCAAGATGCCTGCCTCATTTTGCAGAGACAAATGGCTGGTGTCCCACTGTGTGGCGTCATGGAGACAGTGAGTCAGTGGCTGCTTCCCTCAGGTCCCCAAGGGCTGGCTGTCTGATGGAGGCAGAGAAGCAGCCTGAGTCCATACCCCACAGAGGCCCTTGCCTTCCCCGCTGTCTTTGCTGCCTTGGGTTCTCTATGCTGGGCGGGCGCTCTGCTAAGGAGTACGCACAGGGGATGGATGAAGGATGTCCTCTAGACAGAGGGCCAGGTGCCAGCCAGACACTCTGGCTTTGCTGATCTTGAGGTGCCCGAATGTCATTTGTGAGAGGGAAAGATGTCCACAGAGGAGCTCAGTAAAGATAGGTCACCTTTACCAAAGGGATGGAGCTGGCCACTGGGGGATGCACTAAGAACCCTTGGCCCATTTGCCAGGTCTCAGTGTTGCAGGCCTCCTCACCAGGACCATGTCCAGATGAGCACGTGTCCTCCTGTCATCCCTTCCCATAGCATCTGGAGTATTCCCCATGGCAGGAATTATAGCTTTCCTTATAGGCTTTCTCTGCTGAGGAAGGACATTCCTTCCTCACCAGTGCCAAGAACATCAAATTGACACTTCCTTAATAACAAGGTGCAATGAATGAATGGATATTTGCCATGATGGCAGTACCTCATTAAAATTTTAAAAGTGTTATCAAAGCAGTATGTGCACTGCATAGAAAATTCCACTAGTACAAAACCAGTATAAAAAATATTAAAATCAAACCGCCGACCCTGCCCACACCTTGCTTTAACGGTGCGCTCATTTCATGTTTCCCTGCTTCCCTTTTCCGTGATCCTCCTTTCTATCTCACGTCGTGAACTCTGCTCACCTTGCTTCCCACTGGTAAGCTGAGGCTGTGGAGGGTCCCTGCCCTTGACTCCTGCCTTCATTCCCAGGCTTTTGTCGGTGTTTCTTTGTCAGGATTCTTAACTTTTCCATTGTGTTTATGTGATTGGCAAATTTTGACTTTTTTGGAGAAGGAACTAACTTTAAGGGGTGAAAGAGCCTGAAAACATGCTTCAGTTGTTACCAGGATGACAGCTCCTTTGAGTCCAGTCACCATCCCAGGACCTTAAGAAGAGGCTCCTAGGAGCATCACGAGTATATAGATTTTTATTATCTTTGTTAAATGTTTATTTTTTTAATTTAAATTTTTTATTAGTATGTATTTGTAGTAGGTATGATTATATTCACTATGGGAGTTGGTATACATATATAGCACATATACATAATATACCTAATTTTTTTTACTTATCCCATCTTTTTTCCCTTATATAATCATCAGCTGTAGAGGAATCATATCTGTATTTTAGTTTCTGTTTGTAATATGTTTTTTTCAATTAAAAACTCTTATTATAACAAGAGCAACACACATATATTAATGAAAGTTAGGAAATATAACTTGAGCCTGGGAAAGGTTCTGAGGAGGAAAGGATGGAGAAAGGATGGTTAATAGGTGCACATTTTAAAAAGAGCCAAGTATATAGCTCAGTGCAAAGGCCCTGTGGTGTCCAAGGGGTTTTGGTTGCAGGACCTTCATGTATACTAAAATCTATAGCTGCTCAAGTCCCTTATATAAAATAGCAAAGCATTTGAATATAGCACAGATATCCACCTATATAACTGAAATAATCTCTAAATTACTTGTAATACCTAATCCAATGTACATGTAATTAAATAGTTATTCTGCTGTATTAGTCAGGGAATAATGGCAAGAAAAAAGATCTGCACATTCAGTACAGACATAACCATCACAGGCCTAACTACAAAGACCATGAACAACACCTAATACAATTGGATAGGAAGAATCACTTCTGATATTCCATAGCACAGTGGGATAACTATGATAGACAGCAATTAATAGTATATTTCAGAAATGGCCAGGAAGATTTTAAATGTTCCCAACATAGAGACATCATGTGTCTGAAGTCACCTGACCTGACCATTACACATTGTACACATATACTGAAATGCCACAGTTTGCCTCCTAAATACATATAATTACTATGTGTTGATTATAATTATATTGAAAAGAAAGTTAGAAAGTATTCATAAGCAGGAGTTTCCCTAGTTGTGCTTGATAGATCCAACGTGGCTCCCGTATTTTACCTCATTGTTAGGATTATTATACTCATAATGCCAGCTTCCTGGAGCGGCTGGGCTGGTTGCACTACAGAGTGTTTTACCTTTTGGACTTCTGTAGCAGTTCCCTTTGTGGTGATGGTTAGCTTGTTCCTCTACCCTCACATTTCTTACAAACTGCAAATCAGACCTAAAGTCTTACAAGCTTTAAAATATTTGATAGAGGCCAGGCGTGGTGGTGCACGCCTGTAATCCCAGCACACGGGAGGTTGAGGCAGGAGGATCCCTGTGAGTTTAAGACCAGCCTGGGCTATATAGTGATTTCCAGGTCAGTCTCAACTACACAAGTGAGACCCTGTCTCAAAAAAAAAATTAATAGAAAACATCCTAGGTCATGTGTATTTCTTACTATACTTCGTTAGGACACAAACAATGTTTAGTTGACACACCATCATTGATGCTAGATTGACTGCTGGTTTACATTCCCTTCTCTGAACTGGAAAGTAGTCTGCATGGTGTTATTTTGGTACCAGATGAAATCAGTGTGGCTTCCACACATGTTTTATGTCTTTCCTGGAATTATATCTGCCTTGTTTTTTCTTTTGTTGAGAGAAGAAATATTTACCTTCTTCATCATAACCCTAAGAGTTTTAAGCCTTCTATTGATTTCATGTGTGGAGGTGAATCCATTCCATTCTTCCTGTGGATGCTCTCAGAACGACAAACTTTGAGGTCTAATTTCTACTAATTGCTTTCTAGACTTGGTATCCAGTGTATTCTGGGCTTTCTTTTATTCTACTTTGGGGTCAACTCCACCTCCTAAAAATATCCCAACACATCATTTTATTCTCTGTATTGGTTTGTCCTCTGTCTCTTTTTTCCTTTTCTCTTTTATATTTTCCCCCATTTCTGAGTTTTTTAATGTGTAAAAAGGACCATTTTCCTTTTATATTTGCTTAATAGTTTGCAAATAGAGATCTGTGTTTGTGTGAAGTACAAGGAAGAGGAAGTGAATTTGGCTAAGTCCCAGTTCCCTCTCTCTGAAGTGGGGGATGATGATACCTGTGCTGGCTTGGGCTCCCCAGACGACTGACGTTCCAAGCAGGTGGGCAGGAAGTGTGAGTGAGTGCTCATGGGCTCACCGTGTGGGTGGAGTAGAGGCGCAGGTGTGGGCTGGGAAGCAGTCACAGGATGCCTCAGTTGATCCCGAAGGAGCTTTGGAGCTGGAGGGACGCAGCAGAGACCCCCCCTCCAACCCCCCGTTGACTGAAGGGAGGTGGGTCTTTTTCCCCTCCTTCAAGTGGAGGAGACCTGACAGGACTGGCTGGCTGCCAGCACTCCCAGATGAGTGCTTTGATCTTGCAGGAATTGATTCCGGGCAGTGCAGCCAGTGTCCCTGACCACTCACAGGATCCATGTGGAGCAGGACCCCAGGAAGTGGCAACTTAAAAGGGGGAGGCTGTGTTTGTTTCCTGAGACTTTTTTAGCTTTGTAGACCTGATATAAATATTTGAAAGTACAGTCAGCTCTCCATATTCATGGGTTCCATATCCACAGATCCCACCAGCCATGATGGGGAAAAAGAAAAAGACTACAAAAAGCAGAAAGCAAGACTTAAACTTGTCATGTGCTGAGCGCCACACCAAGCCCACATGAATGAAGCACTGTGTAGCACACCCTGCTGTAGCCTCTGCCTTCCTGGATCCGCAGCCTCTCTCCAGCATTGTTTGAGCACTGCTCACCTGCCATGTTGTTCATGGACCTTGTAGTTAGGCCTATGATGGTTATGTCTGTACTGAACGTGCACAGCATCTTTTTTCTTGCCATTATTCCCTGACTAATACAGCAGAATAACTATTGATTACATATACATTGGATTAGGTATTACAAGTAATCTAGGGTTTATTTCAGTTATACAGGAGTATATCTGGGTTATATGCAAATCCTTTGCCATTTTATATAAGGGACTTGAGCAGCTATAGATTTTGGTATCCATGAAGGTCCTGTAACCAAAACCCCTCAGACACCTCAGGGCCTTTGCACTGAGCTACATACTTGGCCCTTTTTAATTTTTTGGGGGGGCAGGAATTGAACTTGGGTCCTTGTACTTGTGAGGCAGATGCCAGAACCACTGAGCTGAATTCCCAGCCCTTAAAAATTATTTTTGAGATAGGATCTCATTAAATTGTCCAGGTTGTCAAACTTGCAGTCCTCCAGCCTTAGACCTCTAGAGTTGCTGGGATTGCTGGTGAGTGCCACCACACCTGACAGACAATAGTATCTTGTGGTGAGAATCAAGGCAGCCTACCTGAAGATGCCAGCAGACCCATCTGACTTCATGGTGGACATGAGGATGAGGCAGTATCTCCAGGCTTTGTACTTTACTTCACCGCCCTTGTTGTTCAAAAGTGCAATTCTCATGTCTCACAACAGCCCTATGGGGCAAACACTTAGTATTTCCACATTACAGATGAGTAAACTGAGGCACAGAGTAAGGCTCTCAGCCCACAACTGGGAAAGGATGGAGTTGGGGTTGGAACTCAAGATCTCTCTCTGGGCCAGTGCCCTCAGTGACTTACGTGCTCAACGACCTGTCATTAGTTATTTGAAATGGGCAGATGTATAAGCAAGTGTTTATATGAGTTTTACCTAGGGGTGAGAATGAGTGCAGGCACCAGCGACCTAACCAGGGTTGAGCATGCTACCACGAGTTTGTTATGGGGCTCCCAGGCACCTCCCAGAGTCAAGTTGCAGGAGGCAAAGCTGAGTCCCCTGGTTTTGCCTCTCCTGCCCTGCACACACCCACTCTATCCTTCATTGCTGCCTCCTGCTCTTTGTGTATATCCCCATCTTTGGCTTCTGTCTGTACACCAGCTGTTTCCACATCTGTACCTGCACACATAAGCCCGAAATGGCTGCAGCCCACACTGCTGCCTGTCACTGCCCGCTCAGCCCTTTTGCAGGTAGGGATCTGAGACACATGGTATCCCTGGGTTGCCCAAGGGTTTGAGAAAGAACTGAGAGAGAGAGAGAGAGAGAGAGAGAGAGAGAGAGAGAGAGAGTGTTCTCCAAAGCCAACTGGGCAGCAGAGCCCTTGGAAGCAGCATCCTTAAGATTAAGGTCCATGGGCTGGGCATTTAGCTCAGTGGTTTCACTGCCTGCTTTGCAAGCACAAGGACCCGTGTTCAATTCCCGGTACCCCCGCCAAAAGATTAAGGTCCAACTCCCTTGCCATGTAGAGTTTATCCCCCGCCTACAGATGAGGAAACTGAGGTTCAGGGAGGTAGGGTGTGTCTGGCTGTGGAGGCTGGGCCTCTTTCACCACCCACTGCGGCTTTCAGCTCTTGTCACTAAAAGCAGCCTGTTTGCCCTTAGCTGGTGATGGGGCAGAAAGAACAGCTGCTCCCCTTCCTCCAGGGTATTTCTTTAGTGATGACTGTTCAGGGCAGTGCGTGACTCCTGAGTCTTGGGGCCTGGCTTCCAGATCATCAGGGTGTGCCAGGTCTCCTTAAAGGGATCTAACCCCTCCTAGGGGTCACTAACTTGCCCCTTTGTTTTTCTTTCCTGAAGCCGAGTGTTCAAGACAGACATGGAGCTGGAGGTTTTGCGCTACACCAATCGTATCTCCAGTGAGGCCCACAGGGAGGTGAGTTGTTACTGGCTGTGGTTCAGCAGTAGCATCTGTGTGTGGGGCAAACTGCATGGCATGAATGGGTGAGGCTGGCCCACATGAGGGAGGACCATGCGGGAGGCAGAAAGTTTCATGCTTGACACTTTTTCCTAGTGGGCAAAGGTCAGGGACAGGAGAGCTTTGCCCTAGCTGTTTACCTTAAGGTATCCACCTTCGTGGAAGTAGTGGCCATTAATCCTCAAGGGCTTTGCCTTTGAAAGGTCTCCAGTTTTGGGAGGGTAGGGCTCTCCTTTCTGGTATTCTGGCAGTTTCCAGCTCATTTTAAAGCGTCTTTGTCCTTAATTAATCCCAGTACACTTATTACCATCATGTGTTATCTGAATACATCTTCTCATGGTTGCTTCTTAATCTCTCACTTTACAGAGAAATGAGACCAAATAAACAAGTTTATATTTTTAATGCCACTGGGGTGGCCTGGCATAGCTCAGTTCCTGGGATAGCCCAGTGCCTGCTCAGGGACCTTCAGGGCTCTGTGTTAGGAAATAAACAAAGGTGATTGATGGCTGTGTAATCTCTTCTATGAGTTAATTTTCTGTTTGATGAAAGTCAGGCAAAGGATACCTTTCAGAAATAGTCCTGAGCATGGCGCACACCTGTAATCCCAGCACTCGGGAGGCTGAGACAGGAGGATCACTGTGAGTTTGAGATCAGCCCGGGCTACATAGTGAGTTCCAGGTCAGTCTCAACTACATAGTGAGACCCTGTCTCAAAAAATCAAAAAAAGAAAAAAAAGAAACAGTCCTGACCACTTTCTTAGCATTGGGTGTTCACAAGACACATCTTGCTCAAATCTTTGCTGTGCTCACCCTGCCTGCTGCCTTCAAGCTGTAGCTCAGAGCTTGGCGTTTATTGGCTTCCAAATGGAAGTGCTCTATAGTGGTTTAAATAAACACTGTGGATTTGGGGGCATTTAAAAGTTCCAATTTGTCACCTTTCTTTACCACTGTGTGCACATATCATTCCCCTCCTATGTTTTTTTTCTTTAAGTGCTTCATTTGCTGAAGTGCTATACATTATTTATAAGGCTGTGTTACTTACCTGCTTAATACAAATGTCTATGCTTAATATCCATCCTCCAGGTAATGAAGGCTGTAAAAGTGGGAATGAAAGAATATGAGATGGAAAGGTAAGCTGTGTCTCTCTGGGTAAAGATTAAAATGTAAAAAACCAGTAATTTATGTTCCCTAAGCAGTAACAGATAAGACTCCGCAGTGCTGCGCACAGATTGAGTAGGGATTAGGGGCCAGCTTTGGGGTCCTGGGCAGAGATTATTATTCTTCTGGCCACGGCCACCTCCCTGGCTCTTGGCAGAGTGTTTGATGGTAATGGTCATTGATTACTTTTCTGGGTGGTTTAGTGCCCCAGCATTCCAGTCTTGGACTTTGTTTCTGCAGTTTGCAGGAAGCTTTACCAATAGCTGCTATTGTGAGCCTGAAAGCCGCTAGTAAAACAGCTTGCCATTTTTATGTGTAAACACCTCCATTATGTCCACTGCGCTTGGAGGACTGGGTAGAGGGATGGTTAAGTGGATCATAAAGAGCTCTGGAGAGCTCCATTGGCCTTCGGCTCCAATTAGGCCTACAGTGAGCCAGTGCACCCAGGGGTGCTGCCTGGAGGTAGTGGCTGCCAGCTCAGCCTGCTGCTGGACCGAGGGGTCTTCAGATGTCTACCCATGACTCAGGGAGCCCTTGAGTCAGACCTAGCCTGCCCTAGCTACTACCTTCTTCCCCCATTTCCTGAGTCTCTCACCAGTGACCACACCACCCAGAAGCTCTGGGGAGGGGACACTGAAGAGCTGCTATTCCACCTCCTGCCTGGCTTTGTAAGAGCTTGATTGCTGCCACCTCCTCCTCCCCACCTTGCAGGGCTCAAGTATACCCCAGGTGCTCTTGGGGCCTACTCTGTGCACAGCTGGCTCTGGGGGATGCTGGGGATTCTGCATCACCTCTGTTAGGGTTCTGATGTGGTTTTCTCCAAGGGTTCATGTGTTGGGAGCTTGGTCCTCAGTGTAGTGATGTGAGAGGTGGTGGGACCTTTAAGAGGTGGGGTCTTTGGGTCTTTGGGGGTCCTGCTTTCAGGATTAAGGTTGATCTTGTAAGATGCTGAGTTAGTTTTGAGAGAGGGTTGTGATAATACAGCAAGCCTAGCCCTACCCAGCTCTCCAGCATTCTGTCTGGTAGTGTGATCTCTTATTATTTTGCCATGATGCTGGCTACTTGTTAGGCCCTCTCCAGAGACCCATCCAGTGGGCTGCCTGACTTTGAATTTTCAGCCCCCAAAACTGAGCTAAACAAACTTCTTTTCTTTACAAAGTAGACTACCTTGGGTTTTTGGTTACAGTAACAAAGAACAGACTCATATACCTGCCCATATATCTTCTGACCTGCCTGCTGTATGAATGTGGGGATGAGGGCCTATGTGTATGTGGGGTCAGCAGCATAGACACTGGCATCCATGTGGCAGTGGCTTGGGGATAGCAGTCTTTTTCCAAGTCTTACCCTGAGAGGGGTTCTGATCAGTGAGCCTCCATATCTCTCCCTTCTTACCCCAGAAGTACGAGGTTAAAATGACCTTGCCCTGCTATTGTGGCATCCCGGAGGGGCCATGTAACAGTGTCCCTCAGAGTCCCAGCTGTGTCAGACAAGGCAGATGGGGCAGGGCCTGCGGAGCCGCCCCTTCTACCAGGTCTAATGCAGTGGGGTCTCTGTGGTCTGGAACTCCCAGGGCCTCGGCCCCCTTGAGGAGATGGGAAGAGTATTGCAGAGCCACCCCGGGGCTGCAGATTGGCACTGCCCCAGAAACCCGTTCCCAACTGAGTTGACTCATAGTGACCCATTGCTGATGCCTCAAATAAAAATAACCAGGAGATTGGAACAAGAATAGCTTGTCACAGTGTGGAGCCCTGCCATCTGCTGCGTGCCGGCAGCCTCGTGCCCTGAGCTGCAGGGGTTCCTGAGCTGGAGTGGCTCCTGAGCTGCCTCCCCTCATGGTGTCCCCAAGCCCAATCCTGCTACAGCCTGTGGGCAGGGCCATGTGGGCTGGGGGGGGCACTTGCCAACCCCCCTCCCCTTACGCTGCCCAGGAAATGGAGGTCTTTTTTTCCCTTTTACTGGGAAATTTCACAAGTAGAATAGCATCAGTTTTATTATTATTATTATTATTTGTTTAGTTTTGTTTTGTGGAGTGTTTTAAAGCTGAATCTCAGACATCATTATGTCATTTCACTTGTAAATACTTCAGGAGATGTCTCAATTGATGAAGGTATTTTTCCCTGCCATTCTCACGTCTAACCAAATTAACAATACAGTTGACTCTCGTATCTATGCATTCTGTATCACATATTCAACCAAGCATGGATTGGAAATATTTGTAAAAAGCATTTACACCTATCTGAACATGTACAGACATTTTTCTTGTCATTACTCTCTAACCCATATAATACAACAGCTATTTACTTTGTACGAGGTATTATAAGTAACTAAGGGACGATTTGAAGTATGTGGAAGGATGCAAGTAGTTTATTGGCAAATAATGTGCTATTTTATACACGGAAGTTCTGCATCCAAGGATTTTGGTCTCTGCAGGAGGTCCTGAAACAAATTCCCCTTTGATAGAGGGATGACAGTAATTCCTTTTTATCACCAATATCTTTAGTCTATATTGGCCAAAAACTATCCTTCTGGAGTAGGATCGTTCAAGCCAGGATTCAAACAAAAGCTACACACTGCATGTGGCTGTTGTTGGAAGGGGAGTCCTTGTCTCACCAAACTCTGGGGAGAGCTTACCTTTGTCCTCCCACAGCTCCTTTCCCTGCATCCCCAGGTGGGCTTCCCTGGCTGCTGACTTCTCTGTGGACCAGGTGGCCTGAAGCTGGAGACCAGTCAGGAGAGCACCTGGGAGGCCTGAAGATGTGAGCGGCTGTCCCTGGGGTGCTGGGCGGGAGGAGTCAGTGTGATGGGCCAGCTGCGTCCACGCTGGTGCCCTGCTGTAAGCCATGCCCATCTGCAGGGGAAGCAGTGCCTGTCTGTGGACCTCAGCCGGCTGGGAATATTCAGATCCTTGTGTCCCTAGGAGGTTAGAGCTCAGAGACTGTGGGGTGGGAAGGTGGGACCTCTTTTCCCAGAGAAAAATGGAGGCAGAGATGTGAGACAGAGATGCAGGAGCCTGTTCCTGAAGGACAGGTAGAGAAGAGAGTGTCACCCCTACAGGTGGAGGGAAGACGGTTGTTCACGAATGTCATCATGACTTGGGGTGTCCCCGGTCAGCCTGAGGAGGGCGTACCTCCACTCGGAGCTGGGGTGCTTGTGCAGCCTGAGGTGGGCTAACTCTGCCTCAAGCTCCCTCACCCTGGGCACCTCTCTTTGTCACTGCTGCGACACTCTGCAGTGTCATCTGCATCTGTGTCTGCGGGAGCCTAGGATCTTCTCGTAGGCCACACGTCATCCATCTGCCCAGTGACTACCCCACAGCTGGTAGGGTCCATGAATGCACAGAATGGAGAAGAAAAGGTCTTGAACTATTTTTTTCTGCCACCTTCTGTCCCCCTGGGAACTTTAGAATTGTTCTCTGAACTCGTTGGGGATAAAAGTCTTCTAAAATGTATGGTGTTGGCTGCCCAGGAGCATGGCCCTTTACAACAGGCTGGCCCGCTGCCCAGGAAGGGCAGGGCGGCCAGACTGCTATGCAGACCATGAACTCACAGGTTAAGAGGAAGCAAGCCGTGCTTTTGTGTGTGTCGGTGGCACTCTGCACACATGGCAGTTGTCGCTGAGACCTGCTGGACCTTTCTTGGGAATAGCCAGCTCCAGCCCCACAGAGGGACCTTGCAAGTCGGGAAGGGGCTCAGGGACACCACCAAGACCCTGCTGATATTCAAAGATGCTGTCCAGGAGACTCGGTTCTCAGCCTAGCCTTTTATTATTGTTGTTAATTATCAAAGATCTGTTATATAAGCTCAAGAGCATGTTAAAAAAAAAAAGCTAGCTAATGACATTTACGAAGACACCTCCTGCTTCGTGCTGTGCCTGTGAGCAAGGTTTGAGAGGAAATGAAAATCATTTTCTGAAATAGGGGTGTAGTAAATTGTGTTAAACCAATAAGACATTAATGTTTGGGCAAATCGGGCTCTAACAGCATCTGACTGCAGGCCCAATCAGGCAGTTCGTTTTACCACCTCATATTATTTAATGTTAGTGGCGTAACTGGCTTGTAGCCGGCTGGCATGGGGCTGGCAGCTGAATCAATTACCTGCAAACACTAATTTAGAGCATGCTCAATTGGCTGTGTAAGCAGGCCCTGGTTCACGTTTGCCACAAGGAGATTAATAACTTGATGTGTTTGACAGCCTGGGACCTTAATTGAAATTATGCTCTCTCTCTCTCTCCAAGCTGTGAACCCGGCACTCTGGGCCTTTTCTTGATGGCTTGGGTTGGGGGTGGAGAGTCATGCAAACCATTGAAAAGACTGAAGGTCTGTGAAGTGTGGTATGGACAGTGTGGCCTCGTCCTCCTCCCCTGCCACATGTTTGACCCTGTCTCAGTCCTCGGACAAGGCCTGGGTTTTTTTCTGGGCTCTGTCACAGCAACACCCCATAATAGTAGCTTTCTGTTTCCGTTCAGTCCTCTGTTAATGAAGAGCTTTTCCAGCTGTGCTTTTTTTTATTATTATTATTATTAAAAGTCTTACTGCGTTTTCCTGCCCTTTGGGCAGATGGAGTGAGTCACAGTTCTGTGTGTTCATTGTCCCTGTTGAGTCTAAATGGGAGGGGAGCAGGTAGGGACAGGCACACTGCGTATGCCGCACTACACACACCGCACACACACACTGTGTATCCACCACCACACACATGCCACATACCCTCGTCACACATACACTATATTCCCACCTCACATACGCACTACATGCACACACCACCCCCTGCACACCCATATGCCTGCCACACACAGCACACTCCCCGCACACCACCACACAAACACTCACCATACCCCTGTACACACTACACACGCCGCACCTCCCACACCACACAACCCCTGTGTACACCACCACGCACACAACACCTACACACCACACACGTCTACACTCGCCGTACACACAGTGCACACTACATATACTCATACACGTGCTGTACCCTCACATCTGTGTACACACCCCCCACCACACACACACCCTTAAAAAACCAACCCCAACCCCACACATGAGTTTTCCATCCAAGCCAAGAGATATGCTCAGTGGGCTGATGTGGTTTACCCAGGGCAGGTTGCAAAATCCTTGCCATGTTCTCTGGTCTGGAACCATCTTCTTTCTTTTCCTACCTTCCTTCCTTCTTTCTTTTCCCTCCCTCCCTTCCTTTTCCTTTTCTTTTTCAGGACTAGAGACTGTAGCTCGGGAAAGGAGTTGGGAGGTAGGATCTATAGACCACCACACAGCACTCTCTGCACTGCCTTCAGGGGGCCTAGCCCCTCCCCCAGCACCACCCTCCCCCATGGAGCCAGGCACTGGCCCCACTGTCGTGTCTCCTCCTCCCTGGACACCATGGACCTTCCCAGATTGGTGCCCTCCTCCTCTTGTCTGTCCTTTCCTCTTAGCGTACTGCTGTCTTCTCTGAAGAGCCATCTCTTCATGCCTCTGTTGCCCTCCTCTGTTCCCACCTCCTGCTAAGCATGTGATCAGACCTGGCCCTGTGTGTCTCTGGCCATAGCCAGGGCATCCACATTTAGTTGGCGGTGGATATCACCAGGAGGTTTCTCTTCTCCTTTCAGGAGCTTCTGGAGATGCACAGTTTCTGAATTTCTGGATGGCTGGGTGGCCTGGTCTAATTTGGTCTCATTAAGGCTGGGCATCAATGGACCATCCTCAGTTTTCCCACCCAAAGTTGCTGGACTTTTGTTGGGGCCTTGGGGGCAGGCCTGGGCCCTGATGTAAGAATGGGTGTACTGGGTAATTCTCCATGGGTGTGGCCTCTGTCCCTGGCCAGGGTTCTGCACCATCCATGGCACATACAGGATCTTTCCATGGGCCAGGTTGACCTAGACAACTCAAAGAGGATGGCCCCTGAGACTCTACATGGGGGCGTAGAAAACCTCCTTGCCTTGATGGCCTGATGTGGGTTTCCTGCCAGCATTTCCTTGGCAGCCCACCACAAGAGGGCTCAGGAAACCCCATTTAGTTTGGTGTGCTCTCTAAGAAGGCAGCCTCTTAAGTCCTGTACCCTGGCTGCCCATATCACTAGGGATTTGACTCTTTCCAAGATCCCTGGCTACCCTGGGTGGAGAAGTCCTCAGAGCTAAGGCAGGCTTTTCTCCATGCTGGTAGAGCAGGTCCCATGCACACACCCACTGTGCTCTGGCATCAGAATCTGACTGTAAAGTTCCACATTTCACTGTAGTGGTTTTTCCTATTTATAGAATTCTGGGAAATATTCTGGAAAACCAACTAGGGATGTCCAGGAGCAGTCATGGTGGTTACGAGTCAAGATGGCTACCACCGTGTCAAGCTAAATCCCTACATAAGAAGAATATATTCTGCCCTAAGCATAACTCTTAAATGGGTATATTTAAGGTGTAAACCGGTCTGGCATCCAGCTAGAAAGGTAGACAAAGAACCAGAGAGAAGGGCTTTCTGCAAACGTGTAGCCTGGTTGATGCACGTCCAGTTATGGCTTTGGGGGCAAAGCCAACTGAAGTAGACATTGTCTTTTCAATACTGGAAGAGTTATCCCTTGAGAAGCAAATTAACAGTGTACCAGCAAGCACCTTGATGGATTTTCCTCTAGTGCTTCATGACCTAACCATGTTCTGTTGATTTTAGATAAATATTTATCATGATTTTAAATAAGTAGTGTTTTCTTCCTGGCTTGCTAGATTTTATCAGGAAAGGATGTTGAATTTTATCAGCTGCCTTTTTAGCATCTCCCTTGTACGTGTGTGTGTGTGTGTGTGTGTGTGTGTGTGTGTGTGTAGCAATTAATAGACTTATTTGAGAGTAATTTTGGATCACAGAAAAGTTGAAGGAATATAAGAGTTACACATATCCTGCATCCATCTTTCCCACTTGTTGATATCATAGAACTAATTTTGGATCACAGAAAAGTTGAAGGAATATAAGAGTTACACATATCCTGCATCCATCTTTCCCACTTGTTGATATCATAGAACTCATGAACAGCTTTCATACGTTGTTACCTAACCATACTCACTCTGTTTCCTTAGCTTTTACCCAGCGTCCTTTTTCTGTTCCAGAATCCCATCTAGGAGACCATAATAAATCTAGTTGCTGTGCCTCCTTAGGCTTCTTTGGGCTGTGACAGTTTCCCAGACTCCCTTTGATAACGTTGATGTCTTTGAGGAGTCTTGCTTGGGTAGATTGCAGTATATTTTTTGATTTCAGTTTTTCTCATGGTTAGGCTAGAGATTTGGATGATTAGGAGGAAGATCGCAGGGGGAGAGTACCACTGCCATCACAGCATATCCTAGGGCACGGTCACCATAAGGTGTCTGTTGATGTTGACCTGGACCACCTGGCTGAGGTAGTGTTTATCTGGTTTCTCCACTGATGAAAGTGTTCCCTCCTTCCTTTCATACTGTACTCTCCAGAAGGAAGTCATTGTGCATGCCCCACATGTCAGAAGTAGGGAATTGTGTTCCTTGCCTTTGAGGGGAGTATCTACATATGTTGTTTGTAATTCTTTTATATAGGAGATCTGTCTCTTATTAACCATTTTTATTAGTTCAGCTTTCTTTTTTACTTATATCTATACAAGCTCTTGGATATTTATTTTATGCTTTGGGTTACACTCCAATCTTATGCTATTGATTTCATTGCTGAAATCGTTCTGACTTTGAGCACTGAAGGGTCTTTCATTTGGCTCCCTTGTTCCTTTAATACACCCCCATCATTTTGCTTCCTGAACACTTCCCTCCATTCTGGCCCTGCAAAGTACTCAAGGCACACCTGGCATTTTTCCCTGCTCAAACCGTAAAGGGAGCCATTTCTCCAAGGAGCCTTGTTTCCTGTTATTGGAGAATCATGCCAAGATTGGGCACTGGTGTACCTTAGATACATTTGATGACTAGACTTCCTGCTGTAGAGCCAGTGTGGCATCCTGGCACACACTGTACTTGTCATGGTGGGTTACCATGTCAGTAAGCTGAAATCGGAGTCAGTGTTTCCTAGTGGTAAGAGTGTCCTGGCCTTGAGTTCCAGCTCTGCCATTTACCAACTGTGTGGCCTTGGAAAGATTGATGACACTGTATCTCAGTTTCCTCGTCTTGGAAGAGGAACACTATTAACACTTCATACATGGTTTGGAGGATTTGATGAATTGATATATATGTATGAGGTATGATTTAATAAGATACTATATGTATATTTAAATTGCTTTAAAGTATTTATCAAATTTTAAAATCTTAATTGCAGTATAAGGCGCATGGCCATTAATCCCCATCAAACTGTTTCCTCTTGCAGCACATTTACCTATCATTCTTGCCACTTTCTGAAGCAGTCCTGGAAGTCCTTTCTCATAGTGTCGTTAGTCGCACTGTTTTGGCTTCCTCGATGACCCGAATTGATTCCAAACATTTAACATTTATGGTCATTTTGACTTTGGAAAAGGGCCACAAATCACACAGTAGCTATCCGGTAAGTAAGGTACGTGAGGACACACTGTATGGTGTTTACGAGCCTGCCTTTCCTCCATCAGATGGCACTCAGCAGCAGCGTTCGCTGTTTTATCAGAAAGACACTCACAAAAGAAGACTCCCAGAACCGCGTCAAGAAGTGGCGAGGATGATGAGCTAAGTGAGTTCGAAGCAATGAGGAATAGTTTGAGGGGGATTAATAGCAATGTGTTTGTTTGTTTGTTTGTTTTTCTAGTACCAGGGATAGAACTCAGGACCTCGCTCCTGCAAAGCAGACATGGTACCACTGAGCTAAATCCCCAGCCCCTGCACTGCGTCTTTTAGTGTAATAAAAGTTTTTATATTTAAACATTCGCTTTATGTTTCTGTCACCCTGTGTATTTTACACAAGAACAGATAGAATAGGTTTGACATTTACAGAGCATCATAATTGTGTTTGTTTTGTTGCTGTTCTTTTGCTAGCATTTTATACAAGCTCAAAATGTGAGACTGAGTTATAAATGCCTTTTAAAAAAAACTTTCTTACCCAAATGTTGAGAACACCTTTTTTGCAATCGTATTTTGGAAAGCTCCCCACATTTTTCTGTTTCTGAATAAATGTAGAAAGAATAGGTCCTGGCTATTCCTTGACAATACAAAGAACCTCTTTGATAGTATCTGAACCTTTTGTTTCCTGAGGAAAATCTCTTTGATCACTTTTCAGGTTTTCCCATTCAATTGTTTTATTCAGACTTTGTCATCTTGGAATTAATACAATATATAGTCCAATAAATTCTTGTTTTCACAAAGGATTTTAAGTTACCAACTTTATTCTTTTAAGTTTTAAAAATATCTTCTCTGTATCCCTAATTGTACTTCCTTTCTTACTCCAATTAAGTATTCATATTTTTTTCTCTACTGATTAACATTGCAAGACATATCTGTTTTATTGATCTTTTCATAAAACCTGTTCTTAAATTTATTTTTCAACTCTACTGTTTGTCTAGCTCATTGATTTCCAATTTTATTATTAACTCCTTTCTCTTTCCTTCCCAAAGCTGGCTTTGAACTTCCATCTTTTAACTCGTTTAGATGAATCTTTTTTTTGGTTTCTGGGAATAAATAGATTTTGGCTAACCTGTGTTTGAGCACAGCATCGGCTATCTCATCAAAGTTTTGATTTGTTATTTTGACCCAGTAAATGAACTACATCATTTCTCGATTGATGTGGTTTTCTTGGTTAACTTTTTTTAGTAATGATTTTTCATCATTTGTAGTTAGAAAGTGTGGACTGTGTAGTTTTTTTGGTTTTTAAAATTTTTGTGGTTTATCTAAAAACACTTTTGTCTATATTTTATGGTATACTGGAAAGTGTTTAATTTTTAATTTTAGAGATTATACTTTGATGTACATTAATCAGGTCTATTATCTTTTTGCTACTTTCTTCCCCTTCCTTTATTTTTATATATTTGCTTTATATATTATATATTTATATATTTGCTCTAGGGGAGTTTTGTGAATCCCTTTTTGTGAATCTTAATAGATTTTCTTTTATCTTCCTCCATGGTAAGCATCCTTTGAGTCTACACAGTGGTGATTGTTATATCTTTATTTTTTTATATAACCTTTTTGTGTCTTAAATCTTTTAACCTATTTAATCTATGCCTTGAATCTGAATTTATCTGATTTTGATATTGCTGTTAATATTTTGTTACATTTTTCTGGTATGTCTTTGTTCATTTCTTTAATTTTAAGGTTTGTTGTTGGTTGCTTATAAGTTGGAGTTCACTCCAACTTAAATGATCCTTAAATAGAGGCTTCCCTGTGTTAGGAGTGCTGTTTGCGTTTACTATGATAAACAGTACGTTGGTTCTCTTGTGTATAGATATTTGCTACTTTCTGGTTCCTAGATTGTCTCCCCCCACCTTTATGGCTTTAAAATTTTTTTCTCTTTTTTGAAAGTTTATGAAGTTTCCTTCATCTGATGGTCAGATGAATAGGATAGAGCCCCGTCTAATGCATCCCATTTTTGTTGTAGAACCAACTTTAAATTAGGATACAATGACCTGTCTTTCTCTGTTGTCCACCTATGTTATTAAAATTAATATCAGTTCATTTATTAAAAAATTAGAAATTTAGCATGGTCTTCTTACCAGCATCTCCTTTTCCCTTCCACTTTCATGTTTTTAATCACCTAATTTCTCTGTCAATTACCACATTTGCGTTGCATCGTAATAATTTTAATCAAAATATTTAAATATAGCATTGTCTTACTAAAGACCTCTATTTTGTGCCATGTTTTCCTTTTCTTCGTGTGCGTTTCCTTTAAGTTTTGACTCAATACTTTGAGTGCCTTACATGTGGGACAGTCCTTTTCTACCTCCTACATAAACGATGGTTTTAATCGTAGGGTACTGACATTTTGTTCCTTAAGACTGAACGTCTTAAGTAAGTCATAGTCTTTCTCTTGCTAGGGAACTTTTAAATTTTCTTGCCTGGATGCTTGTGTATGATTCCTTATTCTTGAGAGTGACTGTATGTCCTAAGGATCTGTCTTGGTGCCATTCTGGTCTTGGGCTGTACTTGGGGATCTGAATTCCACCCATGTGTCAGCCTCTTGGGAGGACCAAGCGGAGGCAGACTCTTTGAGGATAAGCACAAGCTGGGCCTTTTTTAGCCTCCAAGTCCTTTGCTAATTTGTGGCCCAGGTTAGTTCAGAGGATCTAAAAGCTCAGGTGGCAAGATTCAGGTCAGGTGTATTTGGACTTACATCAGTGAAAGGTGGACTGAGAAACAGTCACACTTAACACAGACCAGACAAGGTGGGAGGAGGAGGCAGCTTGCTGGTGAGGCCATTTACGGGTCAGGCTTGTGGAGTTGGGGATGGGTGGGCCACCAGTAATGCTGTTCTGACTGCAGTGGGCAGACCAGTAGCCAAACCCAAGTGGCAGTGCCACCCACTCTTGTGTTTCTTGTCTGTTGTCCCACTGGTCACTCCCCAGGGCAAGCATTTAGCCCCTTGGGTCATGGTATCTGAGACCTGTGATGTAATTGTTTATCATGTCACCTTGGACAGATTCCACTCCCTGCCTCTGTGGCTTCTTCTCAGTTATAGAAGGAAATATGATTGCCCCTGGGGTAAGAAACCATGCACAACACAGGCTTGTTCCTGTGAGTCTCCATGATAATGCAGGGTCTGTGTCTTCAACCTGAGCAGTGAAACTTGTCTGCACCTCAGGGCCTTTTTTAAATTCCTCTTATCACACACTGTAGTTTATGGATGGTACTCAGGCTGTTGTCTTTTCTGGCATAATTCCCACTTCTGCACTTACTTCTTGTAACCTTACACCGCTTCTTCTTTGTGCTAATTGCATGCACTTGTAACTTGACTCCTTCTCTGTCACAGCTACGCCCCTGCTCCCTAGATGTGCTGTCCTCTGAGGATTCCAAGAAACACGGGCTGGAGGCTCCAAGTTCCTCCCTTTTCCTGCAGTAATAATTCTTGCCCTTGCTCCTTTTGCACAGCTGACCAAAAGCTGTCTGATGGTCCTCAGGACCCCTTTTGAAAGTGCTCAGGTGCAGAAGAAAGGGGCGGGGGGAGAAACCTGGCAGGTGTACTGTGGCAGGCTGAGCCCTTGAGGAGCTGAGGATTGGGGTTAGCCATTCTGGGTGTTCCAGTAGGAGGTGTCTTCTCCACACTAGGCTGGGTGTCTGCAGTTGGCTTTGGCTAAGTCCTCATTATTGGCTGCCTTCTCTCTGGGGCCCCTGTGGGTTGGATTTCAGCCTCTGTGTACCTCCCAAGGCCTCTGTCTGGTCAAGGCCTTGATGGGGAAATTCCAGGAGGAATTTTCTAGCAAGGCAAAGACCAGAATGTGTAAACTGCCAGCTTCTGGGCTCAGCCCAGTGCACAAGCAGCTTTATCTTGGCCCACTCGATGGGGATTTTTCATTGTTGTTTTATTTGAGTCAATGATTTAAAATCAGGAGATTTTCTTGGCCTTTCCTAGAAAATCTGCATAGCTTGTAACTGTGGACTGGAATCCCACAGAGCAGTGACCTGGTGGTGGCTGAGTAGTCTTTGGTCACACACTGCAGGCCGCACCCCTCCCTGACACCTCCCCCAGCACTGAGGCCCCTTTCATCTTGCTCGAGCTGCTAGTTCTTTCCTAGTTGAAAAAGATTTCTTATACTGTTATCTCCGTCAAAAGAAGGAAAAGAAAAAAATCAAAAGGGTCATGTATTTCAAGAAAAGTGAGAGCGCTCTAGGGAAAGAAAAGTTTTTTTCATGTTTTGTGTGCAAATACCTGGTCAGTTTCTCTTCTGCTAGAGGCCTTGAGGCTTCTGAGCTGGTCCTGCCCCGCTCCCAACCCAGGGATCCTCTTCCCCTTTCCCGACAGTCCCTGAAGGAGCGAGCCCCTTGTGTTGGAGGGGGCTCTGTCCTGTTCATCTGACCATCAGAAAGCATCATCCATCATCATCCAGCATGCCTCCATCCTGGGGGCATCTAACGAGGAATTATCCCATAGGCAGGGATGTTGGTTTGGCTCCTAGAGCAGGCAGACAGCTGTGATTATGCTGCCAGGTTTGGTGCCGGGTTTTAGAAAATTCTCATCCAGACCTTTTACATGCTGGTGCAAAAAGACATTCCCTGTGGGAGCAATTATTCTGGGCCTGGAGCTTTTTCCTTCCTAGCTCTGAATTCTGTAGATGTCACGCAGGGTTTAACCCAAGAACTTTGAAAGGTGTTTCCATCTCTATGAGCAGGCATGTGTGCTCCTGAAATCTGGAGGTAATTTATGATGGTGCCACAAAGGGGGGTTCCTGCACTTAGAGGCCCAGCAACGGGCCCCATGTCCTGGGAACGTGAAGCCTCCAGCCTGGGCTTACTATGCCCTGCCTGCACCCCGGCTTTGTTTGGCTTCCGTCGGTCTGTAGCATGGAGGGTGGGAAGTGTGGCCCCTGGAGCCTCCTCCTGTAGCTGGCCAAGCATGGGCCGCAGCCTCCCCGATCCACAGCTGCCCCAAGGAGAGGAATGCCCAGGCCAGAGTGGACAGTCAGGAGGCTGGGCTGCCTCTGTCTGCCTAGTAGCTGCTCTTGCAGCTCTTGTGTGGGATGCGGGACCCTGCTCACCGCCGTGATGGTGGGTGTGAAGACACTCGCACATCCAGGGAGCAGCTGCCAGAGCTGTTGGCGCTGTTTGGTGTTGGTGATAGCCCTCAGCCCAGCTGTCCTGTCTGCAGTATTGATGGTGTTTTCTCTGTCTCAAGCTCCTCCATTAAGCACCTGCAGGGATCTGTCCCAGGGACCACAGAAAGGGGCCTGGGTTCATTTTGCTGCTGCTCAGGATCTCAGCCAGTTGCGTGTGTTAGACCAGCCTGTTCTATGGGGCAGAGCCCCAGGGTCTATGCCTCCATGTCCCCTTCTGATCCTGAATTTGTGCCATGTGCTTTTCCCCTAGGGCCACCCTCTGTGAATCTGCCACACTGACACCTATTGGTGCCAGCTTCATAGGTGCATTGTGACAGTGCTCTGGAGTCTCCTGATTTGTGGGTGGTGTTTTCCAGCCTTCTCTGTGTCTGGGCCTGGGACTAGGGCTGTTCCCACAGCACAGCCTTCAGAAGAAGCTTTGTGGCTTGTTCTGTTGGCTGTTCTGGGTGTCCCAGCCAGGACCAGCTGCACTGTAGGACCGCTAGTCCAAGGTAACTGCCCCCCCCTAGTCTGAGGGCTCATTGGTTCAGGACTTTGCGAGTCCATCCCTGTCCACAGCAGATGCCTGGTTAGGTCAGAGCTTGGATAGGCTTGTCTTTGTTGCTTTACATTCTTATTCTTCATCCAAGCAGGAGAAGTGGAGACTGATACCTTCTTGGGACCAGCAGATGGGTGGGAGATGAGCACATGAGCTTGACAGCAAGGGGTGCATCAGAAAGCTGTGGTCTCAGGGCCTGATCAGCGTAGGAGGTGAAAAACCTCCCCCACCCTGCAATGGAGTAGGGAGGTTGATGGCTGCCTGGTCTTTCTCCTGGGGTTAGGGGAGCAGCTCTGGCTATGAGCATGCCCTCTTGTGGGGTGAGGGTTCTTTGAAAAGTGTTACCAGCCACAGGACTGAATGCACAGTGTGTAAATGGGGCAACTCATCCCGCCCACCTGCCACGAACAGCGCGCCCCTGGAGCCTTGGTGACATTCTGTGGCAAGTCACAGGCTTTGGCCCTGGCATGAGCACCTGGGACTGGCCAGGGCTGGACAAGCATCATCATCCCCCAGGTGAAAAGACTGCAAAGAGTCTTGGTGCCAGGTGAGCTGGCCCGGCAGCCGTTGTGGCCTGTCCAGTGACAGCGTGGCCAGTGCCTTTGTCCCCACCTTTCACTTTTGCAGAATCGGCTTCAGCAGTCCATATATTTTCAGCACGAGCTGGAGTCTTTGAATCGTTTATCTTGGCAGCTCTTCTTAAAGCTGGAGAAAGGTGGAAATTCATCTGGGTACTGAGAAAGGAGCCTGGACGAAAAAAAAAGTGTCTGGTGGCTGCCGTGATGGGTGGCAGGCCCAGAGATAGTGCTGGTGGCTTGGAGATCAAACAGCTGAAAAATGGTTCCTAGGAAGAACTCAGGGAATTCTAAGTAGGTAATGAGTAGTGACTTTCTTTTGATTTATGACAAGACTTGGCAATCAATCTGTAATGCTTTGAAGAGGAAAGAAACGAAATCTCCAACAGGCGCAGGGTCTCAATGGTTTGGACCAGCAGCCCTTTTTGGGGGGAAGGGCAGAACCCCAGCCAGGGGTAGGCAGGTCAGGGGGCTGCTTCTGTCCTGTGGCATGATAACCCAGGCTTCTCCTCCAAGCTCCTCACAGCTTCTCACTGGCCCCTGCTGAGGTCTTGGCTCTGTCTGACATTGGTAGGGCTGTAGTTCAAAGATCAGGTCCCAGGTGATGCAGGCCCCGGTACTGTGACTTCTGCCTCCCTGATAGATCTGGATCTTTCTGTTACCCTTGGGACTCTAGTGCCTGTATTAGTCTGCTTAGGCTGAGATAGCAAAATACTTATATCTCCTATACAAACAAGTTCAGTTCTGGGAGAATATAAGTCGGATTCATTTCTAGTGCAACGAAGTGAGTCTTACACAGTATACCTGTGAAAGTTCACAGCTCACATGTCTGTATGTTGGGCACTTACTGTACCACGGACTAGAGGTGTAAACGACAGAAATTTACTTCTCATGGTCTGGAAGCAGGGAGTCCAGGGAATGCCAGCAGAGTTCATTTCATTAAGGCCTCTCCTTGGCTTGCAGATGGCCCTTCTCACCTTCACCTTGCACGGCCTTTCCTCTCTTAAGTAACCACATCACCAGTGTCTTACCAGGCTGCCTGGACTAGGGCCCATCCTAATTGTCTCAGGTCAGCTTAACTTACCTCCTTTAGCTCTCATCTTTAAATACAGCAGTCTTAGGAGGTACTGGGGGGTGAGGCTCCCATGTATGAATGTGGGGAACACAGCTCTGCCCCTAGTATGTTTCACCTCTCTTAAAAAACCCTGCCTAGCTTCTTGTCTGCTGTCCACACTCGAGGATTCAATGCTACCTCCATTTACAGGGCTGGACTGGCCTCCAGGGCTGAATGCGCAGCTGACACCCAGAGGGAAAGATAGACAGGCAGGGGAGTTACACGTGGTGATAGGTTGTTGTCCAGGAAAATGAAGCTTCCCTCGAGCTGATGCCAAGAGTGAGTAAGGGTCTAGCTTCGTACCCTCCGTGTGAGGGGCTCAGTGAGGAAGTGCACTGTGAGGTGGGAGACAGTGGCAGGCAGGGCTGGGTCTCAGGGAGACTCCTCGGCTCCTGTGAGCTGACACTGTGACTGCTGCAGGGAGGGTGATGAGGAAGCTGTGCCTGGGCCAGGATGGCCAGCGTGGATGTGGGAGGAGAGTGTGCTTGGGAGGTGAGTCTGAGGTGGAGCTGAGAGGAGGGTGTAGAAGAGAAGAAAGTGATGAGTTTTGATCATGAAGATGAGAAAGTGATGGGCTGCGCTGTGCAGACAGAGTCAGGCCTGCCTGGAGAACACCGCCTGTCCTCTCCCGGGGAGGCCGGCCTGGGCAGCTCCAGGATCTGGGTGCTCGGTGTGCTGACCTCTTTGTCTCCTGCCTCCTGCTTCCTGGTCACTGTATTTCCTGCTGAAATCACAAAGGCTGTGCCTTGGGCTGTGCTTCTGTGAGGCTCAAGGATTTGAAGAGGGAAGAGATCGCCAGGGCCCAGGGCTGAGTGTTCAGAGCCACCCCCACTGAAAGGACCCAGCCGTGTGTCCTGTCCTGGCTGGGGAGAGTGAGCACGCATGTGCTGCTCACTCTGCCCTCCTGACTCTCAGACCATTCCTCTTTCAGCCCATTTATTCAGCAAACTGGCATGAAGCACTTGCTTTGTATGGACGCTGTTCATCATCCCAGGAATGCGGCAGTGATGGAAGAGCTCTGCCCCCATGGAGCACAGTTCCCATTGTAGGAGCAGTAGGCAGCCCCGGAGGGCAATGCCCGAGGCCCAGCTCTGTGCCAGCATCTGTCCTGGGTCCTTCGTGTGTCTGTAATTAAGTGTAGGATCTGATCCATTTAATCCTGAAAGCACCCTTCTGGGTACAAGGATCGTCGTTAGACTGATTTTATGAGAGGAAAGTGAGGGACAAAGAGGCAAGAAACTTTGTTACTTGTTAAATAACTTTGTCAAGAGCCAGGGCATGGGTATGATGGCACACATCTATAATCCTGGCACTCTGGAATCTGAGCCAAAAGGATCACCCCAAGTTCAAGGTTAGACTGGGCTACGTAGTGAATGCAAGGCCACCTCTAGGAATATATAGCAAGACCTTGTCTCAAAAGCAAAAATAAACAAACAACAGGGGGAAAAAACAAACAACCAAAGCATGATAGTACACACATATGAGCTTAATTACCTGGGAGGCTGAGGCACAAGGACAGCCTGGGCAACTTAGTGAGACTCTGACTAAAAATAAAATAAAAGAAGCTGAGAGTGTAGCTCAGTGGTAGACTGCTTGCCTAGCATTTTTCAAGGACCCTGGGTTGTGTGTGTATGGGGGGGGTCATCACTTCTTAATAACTTTGTTATCTTGTTAGTAATTTAAGATCACACTGGCTGGGATAGGGGTGAGGGAAGGATTTGAACCCTGAGCATTGGCCCCAGAAACTGCATCCTACTTCGCCTGAGAGAAAAGGGGCTTCTTTTGACTTGCAGGTTATCAGAAAAGCACAGTTGTCTTTGGAAGAGTTCTCGCTTTAAATATACCTATAAAAGGGCAAACACCTGTTACATTGTCAATTACTGTGACATGCACCATAATGCCAGAATCGGGGCAGAATCTGGCACTTCTTAGTAAGAAGACTCTGTCTTATGAAGTAGAAAGAGACTGAGAAGGGCCAGGAGGCCCAATTGCCCCCACACATACACTTGATCAAGGCCACACATGGCCAGGGAGCCAATGTTCTCCCTGCAGCCCTTCAGGAGGGCAGGTCCAGAGCAAAGGCCTGGACTGAGAGGGGGTAAGGCCTGGGGTGGTCAGTGGGCAGAGGCCACCAGCAGGGGCGCTCAGAGTTCCAGCAGGTTCCAGGCTGTAGACAGCACAGAGAGCAGACACACCACGCTGCAGGTCCTAGGACAGGGGTTGGCACACAGCAGATGCTCAGTAAATGTTCTAGAGTGAAGAGGAGGAACGGGGCTGGGGATTGAGCACCTGCAGCTCTTCACCCAGCTCTTGGGGCACTCAGCCTGTCTAGGCAGCATCGGAGCAAGGTGGCAGCCGCCTGGGCCTGTGCCCTCCTCCCGTACAAGGCTTCCTGGAGATGTGGTCACCGTCAGCCTGGTGGTTATTGAGGAATCAGTCCCCACAGCTGGGCTTGCAGATAAAGGGCACATGTTGGTGTTGCAATGAGGTGAGTGTGGCAATCGTTCCCAGGTGTTCCTGGGGCCAGGCAAAGGCCAACCTCACCAGAAGGATGTTAGATAGCAGGGTGTGTTTCTGAAGATTCCATCTCAGAGAGTCTTACAGCCAGGGCCGATCTGACTACGCTTGTTGGGAACAGCAGAAACCTGCTTCACCATCTCTTCGAGACTGAAGGGTCCGGCGTCGTTTCTATATATCACAGGTGTAGCCAAAACCATCGAGGAATTGCATTTCGCTAAACTGTTCAGAGTGTGCTGATTTGACCATTTGGGGTTTCCCTCAATTACAGCAGAAGCCTCTGGACATCCTGCCCACTCCAGCCCAAGAAGGCTGAGTGCCCCCCCCACCATGTTGGGCAGTCAGGCTTCTGTGGCCCCTTCAGGCCATCCTGTCACCTTCCCACCTTCCCTTGCTGGTTTGCTGGGTCACAAACATTTACTGAATAATGACAGGTACCAGGCCCTCTTCTAGGAGCTGGGGAGACAAAACCAAGGAAGACCTATCTGTAAAGCTCTAGACGGGGGGCAAACCAAATAAGTAAAGTGCATAGTGTATTCGATGGTGACAAATACAGTGGAAAAAAAAAATGAAGATGGGAATGATAACAAGGGGAGTATTGGGAGTTATTTGCATCTTTTCATCACTATTACAAATACCTTGAATGAAGAGAAAACTTAAAGTTCTAGTCCATAATCTATTAGTCCTGCTGCTTTGAGCCTGTGACATGATGACACATCATGGCAGGAACATGTGGCTAATACTGAGGTCCTATAGTCGCCTTTGAGAGCATAACCCTAGTGACAAGAAGACCTCCACTGGCCCCACCTCCTAAAGGTTCTGCCCTGGAGACCAAGCCTTTACCACACAGACTACGGGGGAATCGTCAGATCCAGAACATAGCAGTGCTGTTGAAGACCCCTAGGCCGTCAGGAGAGGAATAGCAAGAAATTCGCAGTTGTAATAAGGCAAGAGGACAGAGCACAGGGGGAAGGTGAGATCCAAGGAGGCAAGGGGGCTGAGTAGAGGAGAGTCTGAGGGAGAAGCCTACGGGCTGCTGAGCAGAGCAAGCTGGGACACAAGGGCCAGAGCAGGGAGCCGGTGAGGGGCCTCTGCAGTGGTGAGCGTCTCTGATTCAGCCTGGGGAGGGTCATGTGAGAGAATCTGAGATGGCACTGGAGACTCCAAGGTGCTGTTAGGTGAGGAAGACTGGGAGAGGCGTCTTGGCCGCCTGTGCCTGGGGGAAAGGTTCATTTCTACTTGGGATTTCCATCCTGTGGCATGTCCCACTGGATGTCACTTAGAAATGTGATAAATGGCCCATGCTTTGAGGAAAAGACAGTATAAAATCGTTATTTAAGAGCATTCCTTGGATCCATGTCTTGTAAAGTTTGGCATTTGCTCCAGGGAGGTTTATGAAAGGCATTAATCGAGGCCCAAGGGTGGCAGCAGTTTGGAGGTTGTGATCTGATTTAATTACAGACAGCCTGACAGTCCTTCATGAGGTGGGGACAGCCTGGCCAGCCTAGTGCTGGGCTGGGTGACTCACAGACACTTGAACTGTCAGTGAGGGTCATCTTTGGGCTGGATTTTTCTTATCCAGAGTCCCCTTTGCTGAGAGCCCCCCAGAAACTAAAACAAATGGCCAGGCCCTCAGGGCATTGCTGGGCAGTGCTGTGTGACTAAGCTGCTGGGAAGGCTCATTGGGTACCTCAGGCACCCCAGGAGGCCAGGCTCCTGGCATCACCTGCCTACACGCAGTGTGGAAAGACCTTTGCCCCATTGCCAGGAGCCCTAGGGAGGGAGGGCTGGAAGGTGCAGGATCCTGCTTCTGCTGCATGATCTCAGCGCTCTGGGTGCGTGTGAGATGTGCCCAAGTCATGGCAGCCCCAGCCACATCACACATCCTCCCAGCAGAAGCTTATGGGGTAAAGCCACTGTCTGGCCTCAGACTCTAGTCCAGTAACAGCCACTTCTGCTCAGCCAGGGAGGAGACCCGCACTACCAGCCTGTCCGCTCCCTGGTCACTCTCTCACTCAAAAGCATTCCAGTTGCTTCTGCTGATGCTGTGAGAGAGTTGGGAGTGACCACTCCTCAGCTTCACGCTGTCATGTGTTCTGAGGTGCCATGGCTCTGCTCCAGGCAGGGCCACTAACATGGAGAGAAGTGTCTCCTCCAGGACAGATGTCCTTGGGCTCAGTAGAACCTACCACCCTCACCTCCATCACCCAGGGATCACTCCAGTCCTCGGCCTGGCCAGCTGGACAGTGTGAGATCTCACCCTCAGGCAAGGCTGGAGACGTAGTGAACCCTGGCACAGGTCTTGCCTCACATATAGCAGGGCTAAGGACCACAAAAGCCATTTAACCTTGACACCCTATAACCTCCATTTTCCAGCACCCAGAGTCAGGGGGTCTGGCCCCGGAGAAGAAGCACCCACTGTGTTGGGGAGTGGGCTGGGCAGAATTCTAAGGTAGGTAAAGTTTCTCCTACTGAAGAGGGCAAAGTGGGAGCTTTTTCAACAGCAGCCCTTCAGGATTTTGAGAGCAGGTGGTGTCTTCACTCAGTGCCTAGCACCGTGAGCTTATCCACACCTGGTTCCTGGGCTCTCCCCCAGTCTCGGTGGTTGGTGACATCCTTGGGGCTTGCGTCTGGGCAGTGGGCCAGCCGGCGGGATTTAGAAGGTTATTTCCAGCTGTCCAGGAGAATCACCCATAGCTTTAATTCACCGTCTCATATTTCACAGTTAGACACTTCATGCATTATTCTTCCTGCATTCTCTCTTTTTTTTTCCTCCCTTTCTTTGGCTCTGTGCGACTTGGCTATTGTTGGGCACAGCCTGGATATCAGACCCCAAGTGTGATTGAGGGCTTAGAACTTCACCTCCTCCCACAATGAGATTACATGACGGGAGGTGACAAGAATCAATGAGAAAACAGACCCCAGACCGCAAATTCCATGTGCCTTCAGAAATCACTGTCTGAAATGTTTGTGATACTACCACCTGCCTGGAGATTCTCCCCCCATGTCCCTGCCAGCTCACTGGTAGCAGGCAATTTGGTTGTATTTATTCCAATGGGCTCTATGCACTTAGCCATTGAGAAAGATATTTGTCATTTTGCAATACACCATCAAACACATCGTGACCTAAATGAATATGACAGCAGAAGGTTCAACCACAGTCTAAAATTTTAGCATTATTTATGACGCTTAGAGGTCCGGTGCCTACAGCATCTCCTTAATCCAGTCTAAATCCAGAGTGCTGTCTCCCGGGCCTGCCCATGTGTCTCCCAGGGCTGTTAATAACAGCTCCTCCAGGCGCCCTGTTTGCCCATGGAAAATCCATCTGAGGCTTTTGCATCTCATGTGGCTGTTAAAAATTGACGTTTCTTTATTGATGTAACTGGTTGCTGCCAAATACTTGGGGACAAATAAAAGTGGCTGGACTCTAGACAAGCAGAGAACCATTTGTTCACAGAATTGCCGGCCAATTGATGTTGGCAGTTGAACAAGCTATCATTTAAAAGAATCTTGAAAGGAAGAACTTGACTCTTGTGAGACAGTCATATTCAGAGTCCTGTGCTGGGACCAGGTGATACCGCCTTTCTGAGGGTGAGAGCCCAGGGACCAGGAGGTGCATCCCTTCCCTGGCTCCCAGCCCTGTTCTTAGAGGGCCTGCTTAACCAGGTGCCGATCCTCTCATGTGGAGGCGTCTCCCAGCCTCTGATTTCCCACTTGCTTTGCACACAGCTGAAGACGCCCCCTTCTCCAGGAAGTTTGCCCCATCCAGGGCTGTGCTCGCCCGAGCTCTCATAGTTATTCAGGGAAGGCCTGGGGCCTGGGTCCACCCTGCTCATTCTGCCATCACTGCGCTGGGCAGGTGGCACCCAGGGGGTATGTGGTAGCGTTGCTGATGGACCAGGCGAACATGCCGCAGGGGCTCCAGAGCACGTCCAGGATGGGCTGTGATACGGGTCCCTGTCAGATCCTTTCCACCCCCCCACCCCTCCCAGGAGCACGGGCCGGGCCCTGGCCATTGCTTGCTGTGCAGCGATTGCTGTGTACAAGCGACAAAGGTAGGAATGGAGGCTGCGGTAATGTTGATTCCCACAGAGGTGCAATTTGTGGTGTGAGAACCTTTGGCAGCACCTCACCCATCCTCTCTGGCAAGTCCCGGGTCCTTGGGAGGCCTCTCGGGTGAGGCCGGGCCACAGTGGGGCAATTGTCCCCGGGCTTTGGCAAGCCTGCGCCATTTGGTCAGGCGGGAGCGCCCTGAGGAGGCTCGGCTCGCCCTGGCCCCCGGTGAGGTGGTCAGGCCTGTAGCGGAGGCAGCCTGTGGGGCCCTCACCTCTCCCCACGTCCCCTTCTCCTCCCTCTTCCTGTTGGTCCTTTTCTCTTCATCTCTCGCTGCCCTTCCTCCCGCACTTCTCTCCCTCTCTGTCTTATTCATACTCCTCCTCTTCCTCCTCTCATCTTCCCTGCCTCAAAACTGTCACACTGAAGCCAAGCAGGGCGGAGGGGAGGGAGCTGCTGTACTTTGAATAGTTTGTCCCCTGCCAAAACTCATGTCGAGACTTGGTCCCGGTGTCATGGTGTTGACAGGTGCTGGGGCATTTAAGTGGGATGAATGCTTTTCTCCAGAGAGTGAGTGGTGACTGCTAGAGGGGCTGTTACAGTGTGACTGGCATCTCCCTTTACCCTTTGTCCTTACCCCTCACCACTCTCACATGTGCTCCCATCTTGTGCTGCCACCACAAGGCACGGATGCAGCCCGAGGCCCCTGTGGATGCAGCTTCCATGCTCTTGCACTTCCAGAACTGTGAGATAAGTAAACCTCTCTTCTTTATAAATTGGACAGCCTCAGGCATTCTGTTGTAGTAACAGAAAAAGTACCAAGATGGGCAGAGAAGTTAGAGGGTGCCCGGGGCTGGTTTAAGCTCCAGCCCATCCTGCCTTCCCCCAGCCCACACCTGCCTTTCATCCTCCTCATTGCTTCCTGGAGGCAGCCTTTCTCCAAATGTGTACCACATTCCTCCAGCATTTGTAGTGTGAACATTCAGTGCTGGGCACCGGAAGGAGGGGAACCTGCCAAGAGCCTGGTGGCAACATCAGCAGTCCAGCCAGCCTCAGGTCAGCATGAATGCCCTAGGGCCTGATTTCCATGACCCAGCCGCTGAAAACCCTCGCCCCCTCAGGAATGAGGTGGGAGGTGTGCTGGGTGCCTGTAGCCCGTGAAGATTCTCACCCCCAAGATGCTGTAGTGTGTGAGAACTGAGGCTCATGCACGTAACAGCCTGCACTCACACAGCCCGAATGCGATAACAGCCGCAGTAGATCATCGCTCCCATTTCACAGTGACACCACCAGGCGAGCCCCACCTGGGACTGAGGAAGGGAGTCAGCTCTGGAGGTCGGGGGAGTCGTCCTGGGCAGACCTAGGCCCCAGTTGTCCTTTGTTCTGGGTTGTGGCCAGGATGAGAGGTTCGTACCCCCTCACCTCCAGACCACCTGTCCATTCTGAGGGGCCAGAGCAGAGGAAGTGACAAGCACAGCAACCTGCCAAGACACAGCCTGGGGCCCCTGCTTGGCCTCCACATTCTGTTTTCCATCACACTAATTACATTTATTATTTATAAATTTCTAAAACCAGCTTCCAGGGCCTCAATTTTCCAATCCCCCAGGCTGTCACAGCTGAGGCTCCTCTGTGTCAGGCTCACCCAGGGTCCCCTGTGGTTTTTGAGTGGGGATCAGATGCTGGCACAGCCGAGGGGCCTCAGAGTTGGAAAATGAAAACAGGATTCCCCCACATGGTGGTTTTCCAGCAGCCCAGGGTGACTGCTCCTTTTCTCTCCTCTGCCTGGAAATGTCAGCTGAGCGAGGGAGGGTCACCCAGCCACCTCACTTGGCCTCATCCTATTCTGTAGAGTGCTTTTGATCTTTCGGAGGCCTTGGGCCTGGACCTACTCCCTGCGGCACCACCCTGCGGAAGCGGGTGTCTTCCTTACTTCCTTCTGTCTAAGCTGTCCTCAGATGTTTGCGACTGTGCAGTGGTTATTAGCCCCCCAAGGGCCTAGTTCCTCACTCTCAAAGCAGAGAGGGCCCAGGCCTGAGGAGGGCTGGGCCTCATGCCTGCCTGGCTGGGTTTCCTGCAGCTCTAACCAGCTCCTTTCTGGCCCTCTTCCCCAGGCCCAGTGACCAATTCACAGGCACAGCCATTCCCAGCCGCTTGTGGACATTCCCTGGTGCCTGCTTTGGCTCCCAGTCACCTTTTATTCCCACACCCTATGATCAGGTTTCCACTTCTGTGAAGTCTATACTTGTGGAGAAATCTCTGCTGTTCCCACCCTGAGGCTAAGGGAACACCTGATGTACTGTCATCCCGTTTCTGGTGAAGACAGCAGCCACAGCCCCCGGGCCTGAGGATCTGCCCTGACCCCGCCCACTCAGGTTCCGGCCTCTGGGTTCATATAGTGGTGGGCTAAAAGGTTCTTCCCTAGCAGGGAAAAAAACCAAACAAACAGAACTCAGAGGTGCTAGAACAGTCACTGGAAAACAGCTAGCAGCATTGGCCAAAGCCAAGCATCCCATACCTAAGCCTCCAACCCCTGACATCCCTGCCATCTCACTGAGCTTGTAGTAGATGGGCTGAGCGCCACAGGCCTAGCAGCAGGGAGTGGAGACATCGCAGTGAATTCACCCAGTGAGCACCCTGAGAGTGAGCAGGTGCTTGCTATGCACAAGAACACTGTGCAGGAGATGGCTCTCACAGGGTAAAGTCACATGAAGGAAGCTGGACTCAAATGTGTCACCCTGATAAGGTTCTCGAGCAGGCACAACCCCAGTGATGGAGCAGAGGACTGGGGGAGCCTCTTAGGAGGCAAGGAATGTTTTGGGACTAGGAGTGATCTAAGGGCTATGTTTGCAAAATGTCCTCAACCTGGACACCTGAGAGATGTGAGCTTTGCTGGATGTATGTTACATTTCGATAAATAGGGTTGAAAAGACTCCGACAGAGCAAGGCACCAAAAGTCTAGGCAGGAAGACTGACGTCTCCCATTCTGAGTGGTCCTCATAACTTCCACATTCACAGGCATCGCAGGAGCTAGGGCTGATGCAGTAAAATGACCATTTGCGTGCTTTCTGAATTACCCTGTTGGCACATGGCAGGAAAAAAAAAATGTAAAGTTAAACGCAATTTAGGGAAGTGCCGCCCGGGCTGTCTATTAGGCCATGGCCTGAATATTGAGTCTATTAGAAGCAATTATAAAAGGGACAGAGCTTCTTAATGTTTCTCGTTTGACAAGCAGGTTTTTAAATATGGGGCATTAGTTAATAAAAAGTCCCCAGAAGCCCATTGTAATATATTACCCAATTCCTAACCATTCATAGTCACTGGAATAGGTAAAAGGGGGATGTAAAATTAATATATAGTTATTATTAAAATTGCCTTATAAATTAGTTAAGGCCCCTGGAGGTACAAAGTAGGCATCACTATTCTGAGAGCATCTCAAGGGCTTTGCTGTGCCCTGTGTGTTTGTACAGTAGAAATGTCCCCTTTGAGGGCGGGCAGAGCTCGGCTCCAGGTTTAAGAATGAAACACACCGGCTCGCACTACAAGAAGCAGGAGCCAGCAGCCGGGCTAGGGACATTTCATGAAAGAAACCTCATCCTCGATTACTGAGTTTTCCCCAGAAGCTGCCACTCAGGCATTGCCAAGCATGTTCTGTGTCGGAGGTAAAGAAGGCCGGGGAAGACACCCTGTCTATACAAGTTGGAAGTGGTTCAGGGTGACACGTAACCTTTTGTGTAGCTCCTGGGCCCTGGAGTGTACCAGCTTGTCCTAGGCCTGGTAGGGTAGAAACCATTCCCTTAAAAAGTTTTCACCTAAAAAATCCAGCCAGGATGAAAGGGAATGCAGGAGGGAGGGCCTGTCGCTCTGGGCCAGCCACACCTGCAGGCCGCTATAGCTGAGACATCTGGAATTGCTGTGAAAGAGGTGTGCGTGTGACTTGGGCCGTGTTACAGCCGCCATCTCCAGGCTGTACATACTGGGAGCCCGGGAGCCCCAGCGTTCCTACCTTTGCCATGCAGCTGTGCATTTAATTGGGAGATTTAGAAGCTGTGACTGGAAATCTGTTCATACCTGAGCTATTTGCTGAATGTAGGTTTTCTGTCCTGGAGGATTTGGCAAATGTGATGTTTTATACGCCTTGGTGATTTGACCATCCCTGCTGCATCCATTGGCGATGGCAGGCTCATTTCCTTAGAATGGCAGAATCCTCCTGGACAGAGAAGCTTCCTGCTGCTCCCAGGGGAGGCAGGTCACGTGGGGTTTCCCCAGTGACAGCACCAGAGGCAGGCACTTGTGCTATTTAATTGAGCCTTACAGAGCTACAGTTCTGCCTGTCCTGTCCAGCTTCCTTCTCCGCAGAGGGACCCAGAGCTGTCACTCCTCCCCTGAGGGTGGGCTTTTTGGCTTAGATGAGTGGGCCACAGGATGCAGCCAGAGGAAGCAGGTTCCAAGCATTCTCCCCTCTCCAGCTCACACTGCACTAGGGATACCTCCTTTGCAGACAGTTTATTTTAAAGGATCTAATTTCTAGAGAGAAAGATAAGTGGGCTTTCAAAGCAGCACTGAGCAGACATTCTTGTGGCTTGGATTCTCCAAACCACACACCAGAGAGCCTCGCCTAATTTGTTTCTGCACCTACTGGTATAGCGGAGGAGCTCTGGATAGAGGAGGGGATGGGCCCCTCTCTTACAGCATACACTTCCTTGGGGTGTCGGCCTTTAAGCAGCTCCCATGGTCCCTAGGCTGGTGATAAAATCCACTTTGGGTTGAATTTTCCAGTTGTGATCAAGAGGCCAGGAACCAGAAGAGCGATGCCACCCCTGGAGTCTGAGCACCTGCCTTCAGGCAGAGGGGCCACCAGCTGGGTGTGAAGAGACGCTGGGAGGAGTCTGTGAGAAGGCTGTCACTCACGGAAGGGTCTGGGCCTGGGTGGCAAAGCACAGAAGTGCAGAGTGGGCGACAATTAAGGAAACATCAGTTCCGTGAATTCTAAATGTCTCATCTTGGCAGAATCAGAAGGAGAAAGCTTGCTGTGTTTTACATTCCCCTCTCTCAGGGAAATTCCCTGCAGAATCCTAAAATGATGAGGACAGGACCCCAGCCCTGGCCTCCATGAGGACGCAAGGCATTCAGACTTGGAGTGATCTGAATCCACCTTGGGGTTTCCTGATCTGGAGTCAGAAAGGCATTAAGCTTATGTTGCTTATTTTTTAAATTTGCTCACACAATGGTATAGAAAATGCATCCAACTGTGCCCCCCCCCCAATCTGGGCTGAAGGTTTTTCAAGGTGCTGCGGGTGGGAGGCAGACAGTGTGCACTTGCGACCCCTTGTGGCAGCTGTATGAATTTGTCCTGGGCCTTGGCTGTGCTCAAAGCCTGAGCTAGGTGCTGGGCAGGGCCATATGCACTGGTGAGGCAAGGCTGGTACAGTGGAGTTTATTGGTCTTTGATAAGTAAATTTCATTTTTTTTAAAACATTTTCATGCCAGGGATTTAGCTCAGTGGTTCTGCCGCCTGCCTCACAAACGCAAGGTCCCGAGTTCGATCCCTGATCCAAAAAACAAAAACTTGACTAATGAACCAACAAAAACGCAGGCCCGGGTTTGATCCCTGAACCAAAAAAAAAAAAAAAAAAAAAAATATATATATATGTATGTATAGCTTTACCCTGGTGAAAAGAGATAATACCTACATCAGTAGGGCATTCAGTTTGTATAGAACACTATAAATAAGATACAGAGGTTCACTCATCCCTGTGGCTTTAGCCAATAGGCTCCAGAGCTCCTGCAGGACACAGACAGACTTTGAAGGGCTGGGTCATACTATTAGGTGGACTTTGTTCCTCCCAAATGCATAGAAACCTCCTCGGTCAGTGAACTGGGGCGCACTGTGGGGCACTGCCATGAGACACTTACCTGGTCCTCCGCGCGGAAGCCCAGAGGCTCTTGACTTCCCGGGATGACTGCTGCAGCCTTATCTTGCCATCTCTTGGGGGATGTTTAACTGATTGTCTCTTTGGGCGTAAATTTCTGCACATGGAGTTGCTGGAAAAACATTTGAAACACAAAGCCAAACTGCCTTCCAGAAAAGTTCCCCATTTACAGCTGTGGTGTGAATGTCTGGTGAGCAGGTGCTGTATGCATGTGGGGATTTTCTCAGTGGTTCCACGGAGGGGCACATAGCATCCTCTCTGCTCTGTAGGATGCAAGCCAGGAGCACTTTGAGGGACTGACCTGAGGCCACACCACAGACATGTGGGTCTTGGAGAAGCAGGTAGCCTCTCTCCAGTAGCTACGTTCTCACCCACTGCTCTGGACACCTCTGGTGTCCTCTAGGGCCTCTGGGTAATGGCATTATTTCTGTGATGACCTGTCTTCACCAGTCCTGTAGGGACAAAGTACTTCCACATCTGTCCAGGTGTTACTTCGGTAACCAGTGAGGTTAAGCATCTTTCATTGCCTTTTCTTAGGCATTTGTCTTCGTAGCTTGCCCTTTCTTTGCCCCATTTGCAATGGGGACATTGTGTTTGAATTACTAATCTGTAAGAATACTTTCATAGTAGGGTTTTGCATGTTATTGTTCTATATGTTGAAAATAGTGTATATAGAAATTTTAAGTAAATGTAAGTAGTCAAGTCAATCCTTTCCTGTATAGTTTGTTTTGCATTATTGCTGTGTGTGCCACCTCTATACAATTCAACTCTTTGTTTACCTCTGGTTTTACAATTTTATACAAAAATATTTCTGTACACTTATGAAGTATTTCAAAAAGGGGTATGGTATGTATAGTATACTGTATCCATGCATCCATTGAAAAAATATTTAACTCTTCACCTAAAAATGCATTTAAGAATAATGTGTAAGCACAAGTCTACAGCAATGGGCCAGATGAAAGAGAAAAACTTGTCCTTTGCCCACAGAGGGCCAGAGACTGTCTCACTTTCCAGCTGTATGCCCAGCTGTTGCATGGTATCTTGATCCCAGAAGTAGACGAGTTAATAATTCAAGTAAAGTCCCATATCCAGTCTTCCCATGACATGAGCAATGAACCACCTTTTCAGTCAGTGTCTCCCACCCACCTAGCCTCCTTTTTGTCTTATATTTTTAAATTTGGGGGGCTGATTCAATACTTGACTCCTTCTTAGGAGTGGCCACTGTATCTTACCTACAGCATAGGACCTAGCCAAAATAAATGTGATTTTCTGCAGGCCAGGCTAATGTCAAGCTCTGTTTGAGTCTTAATGCGGGTTCTTGTACATGATGGGAGGGGGAAGAGATGTTTTTATGTTTTTGAGAGAATGATTTTAAGAGGATATTCCAGCCTCCTGGGTGTACATTTTGAGGCATTCTGTATTGGGACCAGTTGACAGAGGAAAAGATTTTTTTTTTTCCTATCTGTTGTTCTGTAAGTTTCTCATAGGTTTCTGGCAAAACTTGAATAGTATTGTGGAGAAAGGTAATGTGTAAGCATGGATTCTGATTTTTCTGCCCCTAAAAACATTACTGGTTGCCGGGAATTTAGCTCAGTGGTTCTGCCACCTGCCTCACAAGTGCAGGGTCCCAAGTTCAATCCCCAGTACAAAAAAAGAATTACTGTTTTACCTGTTGTCTGTATAAATATCTTTACCCTACCGATTTAAAATTCAACTTTTTTTT
>NW_022900931.1:56379744-56431664 GCF_012274545.1 Fukomys damarensis
TGGTACCAGGATTGAACTTGGGTCCTTGCACTTGCGAGGCAGGCGGCAGAACCACTGAGCTAAATCCCTGGCCCAAAAAATTCAACATATTCTAAATTTCCACATGTGTCAGCCTAGGACAGCTTCTGATGCAGTAATAATAAAAATTGAACTCTCAGTGGCTTAGCACAGTGAGTCTTATTTCTTGCTCATTTTGCAGTCTGAGGCTGGCATTGGCTTCAGCATGACCCAAGGTGACTTCTTGCTCACCTCTGCCCCATCTGAGAAGCAAGAGAGAGTACATAGACAACTCGCAGCCATTCATGAAAGCCACGTGTGCTGGAAATAACACTTTGTCACTTCCCCTCCTATTCCTGTTAGCGGAAAATGGTCACATAGTCCCAGTCTGACCTCAGAGTCTCAGAAATGTACCCAGAACAAGGTAATGGGGTGGGAATCTTACAGCCAGACCTCTACCCAGGACTGCTCCTGGACAGATGAAGTTAGGCTGTGTGTGTGCCTGTGAATGTTTTTTTGATCGTTTTATTTGTTCATCCTCTTCCTCCTGCTGTTGGTTACCCTTTCACCTGATGCTTACTGAGCACCTATTATGTGCTCTTCTTTGTGCTGAGCCTTGGGTGTGGGGTGACGGGGGCCTGCCTCTAGGAGTTCTCCTGAAGACTGGTAGGGAAAACAGATAGTGCTGTGGTCAGCCACACGCAGGGCAAAAGCTCAGTGGGCAGTGGGGGCCGGGCTCGCCCATGAGGGGCTTTCAGTGGTGTCAGGAGGGGGAGATCACCTGAGGGAACATAGGGAGGTTCCTGGAGAGGGTATCAGGCCTGGTGTGTGGGTGGAGATGAACAGGAGGTGGAGGCGCCTTCCTCCCAGCTCCCGAGAGCCCTGGGGAATTCCAGCTAGTTGAGAATCTATTGAGACCCTGCCATCCACCACCTCCTAGGTGGGCTGGGCACCAAGAGGGGACCTGGCTGAAGGCCAGGAGATGGGTGAGGAAGGGGGCGGTGTGGAAAGGCTTGCTAATCCTCGGGAGAGGTCCTGGTGGGTCCTGGGGTAGTTCCCGGAAGGGAGTGCGCCAGGTGCGGTGGACAGGAGTGTGGACACCGGGGTTCCTCACAGCGCCCAGCAGAGCAGACGGGAAAACATGGCTCACATGTGTGTGACTCCCTCTTTCTTGGCGTTTTGTGAGTTTTCTAAATTTGAGAGGGGCATTTGGTGGCTTGTGTGGGTCCGTTTGGTGACATGCCGCGGAGAGTACACAGGCCGGAGTGGAGAAGTCTAGGGACTTCCCTGCCTTGTGGCCAGGCAGGATGGGCCCCAGACCCTCATCACATCACCAGATGCCTATAGGGCCAGGGGTCAGGAGAGCGCTTCCTCTGTCTGGCAGGACGAGGTGTAGTCCCTACGAGCACCCTTCTGCTGCACAGACCACTGCTGCAGTGGGATTTCTTGCACTGAAGCTACCCTGTAGTCTGCTGGCTTCAGTGAGCAGTGTTAGTACCATCGCGTGAGATATTTAACTTTGCATCAGTGAGCAAAGAATAATTAAAATATAATTAAAAGCATGACTTTTTCTAATTATTGGCTTTGTGTAACGTGTATTTAAAAACAAGACATCTGCACAGGCTTCCTTTTGAATACATCCAGAAACCAAGGGAGGGTAGTGTTTTAATTAAAAATGGATTATTTCAAAAACAGTTTAATCATCCTGTCATCAGAGGACTTAGACCTTATTAATTAACTATTGATAAGTAGATCTAAGTTTAAAATGTCTTTAATTCATGGGAGTAGTCTCTGGCATCGCCCTGTTAAGAATATTTTCTAGAACCCACTTCCTGTGTTTGGGATGTCGGCAGGAGGAAAGTTCAAGGCTCTTGGATCTCAGTCCCCTCTCCCGTCCTCTGTGGGCCCAGAGTGGCCATCCCGTCCCAGATCAGGGACAGTGGGAGAGCACCTGTGGCTGTCCTCATGCCCCCCCCCGCCCTGGAGAGAAAGTGACGTCTGTTCCCTGAGCGTGTCCTTCCTGTTCTAAACCTTGGCTGAACCCCTCTGATGGGTTCTCTAGGGAGCAGAGTCGCAAATATGCTGCAGATACCCTGAGAGTCCCTGGCCCCACCCGGGCGCTGGCAGCAGCAACTCCTCTCTTCAAAGCTGGTCTTTCTATAGGGGCATTGTGTGCAGAGCTCTCATCTCATTTATCATAGTAAGTGGTAAAGACTTGCAAAGTGATCATCGCATTCGTGTTGCTCCTTCAGCCAAGTGTACCTAAACTAATGCTTGGAGATGTGAGCAGGGAAGAAAGGCTCCTCAGAGCGGGCAGCGCACACAGGGTAGAAAGGGACCTTCTGCCCGGCCCTGCCCAGAAGAGCCTTTGACTTCCCTCCTGTTCGGGTCAGGCTCAGCCCTGGGCTTCGTGGTTCCTGGACGCTTAGCAGAACCTTTTCAAAGAAGAAACAGGCATCTTTCGTGGTCACCTTGGTCTTGCCCTCCTGGCTAGCGACTGTGGTTTTGGCTTCAGGCTGCCGGGAACATAGCTCCTCCTGGGTCCCTCCAGCCTGGGGTGGCCCGACTTCCTGCTGCAGAGTCCTGTGCTGACAGTGCCTGGAGTGGTCGATATGGATGCAGATGTGACGGGTGTAGCGCCTGCCTCTTCTCTTGCACCCCTTCTGCAGGGGGAGCTGGGAAGGAAGCTGTGGGCCTGGGACACAAAAGATGGATTGGATGGGATGCAGTTGGAGGGGCAGCAGGGAATTGCCCAGAGCTGGGGCTTGGCCTGGAGAGGGTGAGACTGTGCTTCGGGCATTAATCTAAAACATCCTTTTCTCAAGAGAGTTATTTCTGAAATGACATATTTGTGAAATATTTTTAAGATTATAAGGCCAAGGAAGAAATTCAATATTTAGAAATAAAGTAGTGCTAGCCTCTTTCAAAATAAAGCAAACATCCTAGAGAGATTCAAAAAGCAAAGTTCTTCCTTCCCTTAAAAGGATGACTTCGGGCTCCTGAACTGTCTGTGCTAGGTGGTATTTGGGGCGCTTGTTTCCTGCAGGCTCAGTATTTCAGGAACATCTATTTGGTGAGGATCTCAGGTTTTGTTTCTCCATGTAGAGAGAGGAAATGGAGTGTGAGGGCCCAAGGACCCCTCTAGGGCTCGAGTGGTGCTTTACAGCTGTGGGCTTCGTGTACCTGAGAGAGATGGTCAGTGCCCTGACAAGCTTCATCTAATGTCCCAGCCCTGCGACGAGCTGTTGAATAAGGCAGGTGGAAACCAGGTGTGGTGGCTCACGTCACCACAGCACCTGGGATGCCGAGGCAGCAGGGATCACAGCAAGTTCAAGGCCAGCCTGGGCTGTATAGTAAGTTCAAAGCCAGCTTGAACTACAAAGTACGATGACAGAGGGAGTCAGGGGAGAGAGAGAGGGGAGAGAGAGATTGCAGAAACATTGCCAAGCGAGACTCGTGCCAGTATTCTGGGCTGCAGAGGAGCCCCCACTAAGCCTGCTCTTGTGACAGGAGCAGAGCACCCTTACACAGGCTTGGCACCTGCCTGCCCAAAGCCCTCAGCAGCTGGGTTTACTGAAGTCGGCTTCATTCCCTGACTCCTGTCATCACCCCAGGACCTGAGGACTGAGGGGCCTCTTGTCCATGGGGTCCTTGTTTGGCCTGGTGTCCCCCGGTGGTGGAGCTGGGGAAAGGAACAGGCTTGGACACAGCGAAGAGCTTAGCTCCTGCTTGACTCATCTTCTTAGCTGCCAAATGGGAACTTGGGGAGATCCCCAGCCAGTCCTCCCATCCAGAACTAAACCCAGGCTTTTTCTCAAAGAAACCCTAGAGTATAATTCCCCAGCCATTCACATGACACTTTCATGGTCTCAGCCAAATCTGCATCCCACATCTGCTGTTATCTGCTTACTCGTTTTATTTAAGTTGACTCCTTTTTTATTGAAATGTTTTTAAAGAAAAGCTTTTTACCCTTGTCATGAATGAAACCCAAAGTATAATTTCCCAGTATAAACGGAAGGTAACATCTTAAAATAAATACTTAATGCATGAAGTAAATGTATTTGGCAGAGCACACATAATGTCTTCTCCTGGATTCTCATTGTGCTTTTAGAAACCTTAGCTTAAAGGAAGCCCCTGCCCTCCCTCACCCGCAGTCGCTCCCCAGGGAGCTCCCTGTGTACCTGGCTTTTCTCCTAAGAAGGGCAGAAGGTGGGTACAGGTGTTCTGTAGTGATAAAGTAACTTCTAGATTGTTTAAACTAGGATCATCTCCCAACCTGTGTAGAGCCTTTCTGCACCTCAGTCCTGTGGTCTGACCCCTCTGAGTGGTTCCTTCAGCACCCTGGTCCAGTTGAAAAGGAGGAGTTTGAGGTTTTAGGACCAAGCAAGGTGTTGTTGCTGGAGTTGGTGTGAGCAGTGAGATAGAGTCAGGTGTAAGCAGATGTGGACCTGAGAGTCAGGAGGACAGTGAGCAAATTCATATGTGTTTGCGTTCCTCTTCCAGAGCCTTCCAAGGCCAGGGCTCTCATACACGGTTTCCTCAGTTGTGTAGGGTTTCGGTCCCCCAAAGGGTCTCGTATTCACAGACCCAGAATTCCCCACTTGAGCCAGGTGCTGTGGACTCTCGAGTTGCTTCCTCCTCAGTGTTGTCATCCTCCCGGTACCCTGTCCCATGTGTCCTGTCCCTCTCTCTGGTAATCAGCGAAGAAGGTACTAGAAAGGGTTAGAATATGTCTGCACTGGAGAAAGGGTGGACCTGGTCCTAGCAGCCTCAAGAGTAGACTGAAGAGCTTCAAGCTACTTCATGTGTAAAGGATTCATGTTTGTTTGTTTGTTTGTTTGTTTGTTTTTTCAGACAGGGTCTCACTATGTAGTTGAGACTGACCTGGAACTCATTATGTAGCTAGCGCTGGTCTCGAACTCACAACGATCCTCCTGCCTCAGCCTCCCGAGTGCTGGGATTACAGGTGTGCGCCACCACTCCTGGCTGGGTCTTGCTATGTAGTTCAGGCTGGCCTTGAACTCACTTTGTCGCCCAGGCTGGCCTCAAACTAGTGGCAGTCCTCCTGCCTCAGCCTCCTCAGTGCTGGGATTACAGGTGTGCACCACCACACCTGGCAGAATTCATCTTTTAAGAAGTCAGCTCTCTAGGCCATTGTGCCAGGGCTCTTCAGCAAAGATAAAATAAAATGGTGCTCCACCTCGTGACTCCATCACGGTCAACTCAAGGCTGACTGATAAAGTATGAATAATAGAAAACCCTCAAAGATGGCAGAATGAATATAATCGCAGGGTAGGAAAAGCCTTCTTAAATTTGATGCCAAAAGAAGGAGCCTTGAAGAAAAAACATTAACACACGTGATCAATAAAAATGTAAATTATCTGTCTAGAAATGGCAGAAAGAAAATTAAAGGGAAAAGAGGGAAACTTGTTATATAGATGAGAGGCAAAAACCACTGCCGAGTGTCCTTCATATATAAATCCCTCAAGGATCAATAAGGAAAAGATGAACATTCACATTTTTCAAAAAGGAACAAGCCATTCAGAAAGGAATCAACGTGAGGAATAAGCACATAAGCGTGTTCCCACTTGCCAGTTCATCAGCGAAGCAGGGAAATACTTTGCAGTTTGCCAGCTGGATTCCCAGTCCTTTTGGAAGACAGGCCCTGACATGCACCACTCAGGACCCTCAGACATCTATGTGAGGGTTCTGGGGTCCATTTTGCAGAGCGTGCCTTAAGACTGGAAAATGTATCTATTCTCAGTGAGTCCACTTCTAGGAATTTCATCGGACAACAGTGAAAAAGCATATGGCCATGAATGTGCATCATAACACAGAGGTGAGAGTAACCGAGGTACCTGACAGCATGAAGCTGGGCAAGTAAATTGCAGGCTGTGGTACACCCAGCTGTACTTACTCAAAATTATTCAGTCACTCAGCAGAAACCCGCAGCTGAGCATCATCCTGGGCTCTGGGTGACATTCCAGGGTGGGCAAGAGAGGGTGGGTGGATTGATGCTCGCATGGTCAGTCGGACGAAGAGGTAGATGATGAATGCTAGAGATGGACACGTGGATGGGCAGGTGGACAGGTAGGTGGGTGATGAGGGAGAGATACAGAAATAGATGCCCAAGGATGGACGGTCAGGTGGGTATGTAGATGTATGAGTGAGAGAAACAGAGATAATGAAGGGTGGGTGGGTGGGAGAGTTAAAGCAGGAACAAGATGCCCTTCGTTCTGGGACTTGGGACAGGCCTCACTGTGAAGGAGGCGTTGGGGGAGAGATCTAAAAGGGAGGGAGCAAGGTGTGGATCCCTGGAACAGACCCTCTGGACAGAGACAGTAGGACTCACCCTGGGCCCCTGAGGTGGGAGCTAGTTTAGCTGGTCAGGAGTGGTGAGGAGGTGTGGACTAGAAGACCAGATGAGATGGTGGGTGAGAGAGAGAGGGGTGGACTGCTGAGAAGCCAGCATTGGATGTGAGCAGGGTAATCTTGTGATCCTGTGTGAGTTCTAAACGGGTCCCTTTGCTAGCCGGGCATGGTGGCGCACACCTGTAATCCCAGCACTCGGAAGGCTGAGGCAGGAGGATCGCTGTGAGTTCGAGACCAGCCTGGGCTACATAGTGAGTTCCAGGTCAGTCTCAATGACATAGTGAGACCCTGTCTCAAAAAATAAATAAATAAAATAAATTTTAAAAAATAAAATAAAAGGCTCCCTGTGCTGAGCATATTCTGTAGGGGACAAAGGTTAAAGCAGGGAAGCCAGCCAGACCACTATCGCCAGCTTTCAGACAAGAGTAGGTGGTGGCCTGTACCACGGAGGGAAGTGGCAGTGAAGTCGCACAATTCTAGACATAGTAACGGCATTTAAAATAAAAACATCATAGACATAGGAGGCCATGTCTCCTGACAAGGAATGTGTTCTTTCCTTAGACCTCAGCCAGGACTGGGTAGGGCTGTCTGCCCTTGTGTACCTCTCAGCTCAGTGTGGGCCCTGGGTGCGGGTGTGAAGTGGCGGGAACTATCAGACAGTGGGTCAGTGGGCATGACTACCGAAGGGCTAAAGCTGAGCCCACACACAGTCCTAAGGCACTGCATTTCTACTCAGCTGTTTGCTCAGCAGAGATGTGTGATTGTGTATGTGCCCCCAAAAGACCATGCAAGATATCCACAGCAGCATTATTCATAATAGCTGGGATGTGCAGACAGCCTGAATGTTCACGGATAGGAGAACGGAAAAGTACCCTGGGTTAGACTCACCCAGTGGAAAATGACCCAGCAATCAGAACGAACCACCAACCAGTACCTGCCACCCACACGGGTCTCACACACGGGATGCTGAGCAGTGGAAGAAGCCAAGACACAAAAGAAAACATACTGCTCGATCCCCTTTACAGAAAGTTCAAAGATAGGCAAATAATCTGTGGTATTAGAAGTTAGGCTCCTCAGCTGATGCAGTGGCTTATGCCTGTAATCCCAGCTGCGGGAAGCTGAGGCAGGAGGATCACAAGTGTAAGCCACACCGGGCAACCTCGCAACACAGCAAGAACTTGTATCAAAATAAAAAAATTTAAAAGGACTGGGAATGTTGCTCAGGGTGAAGGCCCTGGGTTTGATCCACAGTACTACCAAAAAAAAAAAAATAATAATCTGGCACTCATGAGGAGGAAGGCCTGGGAAGGGACGGGGGACCTGGGTGTGGAATCAGTCGATGCCAGCTCGCTGGTCAGTGTCCTTAGGGTTTGTGTTCTTTCCGGTATATATGTCGTATTCCCATAAAAATAACACTTGGGAAAAAGTTTATAGCTAATTACTCTTTTAAACCTGTGTTTATGCATTTTTTTTTAAATGCCCGGAAGGATGTTCAACAAAATATTTGTTAGATTATCACTGGGTGATAAGATTGTGGGGTTTTTTTTTTTTTCTGTGTATTTTCTAAGAATTTCTTGTGTAAGAATTTCTACAATCTCTTCTGTGTGTATATTTCTATAATTTATTAGCAGACTGCCACAGTCAGAACATTGACAACTAAGGAGATATGTTTTTTTCCAATAACTGATACCAAGGAACTCAGAAATTCAGCCTAATCGAGCATGTCAAGAATAAAGGGGAAGATTTGTTAATTGAATGTCATGTTATGTCCTCAGTTATGCTTAATACAAGATAGGCAATTTAGAATTCCCAATTATCCAATTAAAATGCTAATTATCTCATTCCTTGATAAGGCCTCTCCTGGAGAGAGGGTGAGCCGCTTTCTCTGCCTGGTCTCGGATCCTGTCTTCTTACCATGACCGATGCAGTCTTTGCCTCTGCCCTTGCCTCTGGTTGGGGGATCCTCTTCCAGGGCCCCTGCGGTCCAGCAGCTTCTCCCAGGACACCAGCTGTTGCTTCCCACTAGCCCCCCCGGGGCCCCTTTGCCCTGGATTGGGTGTGACCAGTTGTACTTGAGACCTATTTCAGCTCAGCCTCAGCCTGGGCTCTGTGGTCAGGGCTCTGGAAGGTGTTATCCATAGCATTATCCACCCGCCAGATTTGCCGAGCACAAAGCCTTTCCCTGAGTGATCTCCTTCAGTCCTCACAGCAAAGCCTGAGGTGGATGTTATTTCAATCTCCACTTACTGAGGCTTTGGAGGCCTCCGTGTCAAGATCATAAACTTTGTGATCAGAAACCTTGCACAGGCCAGGCATGGTGGTGCAGTCCTTTTATCCCAGCACTCTGGGAGGCTAAGGCAGGAGGACTGCAAGTTTGAGCCCAGCCCGAGCAAGTGACTCAGCAAGACCCTGTCTCAAAATAAAAATTTTAAAAGGGCTAGGGTTGTAGCTCAATGCAAAGGCCCTGAGTTCAATCCCCAGTACAAAAGGAAAAAACCCTGAACAGACTCCATGCCCAAACTCAGATTCGATGGCTTCTGTGACTATAATATATCATTGTTCTAAGCTCCAGGTTCCTCATCTGTGAAGTAGGAAAATCACTCCTCCCCCAAAGGATTGTTATAAGTGCTGAATGCTGCTGGGGGCTATTCACTTTCTTCCATTAGAGTGGCTGTGTAACCTGCCCAAAGTCTCAGCTGAGTAGGCAGCAGGGCCTGGATTGGATTAGTCTGCAGAAGTCTCAAGACCCTGGATGCCTGTAACTGTGCTGGCTGCACCTTAGGGCATCCTGGTGGAGAGGCATTGTCCCGGTTAAGTCCTCTCAGCCTGAGGGCTGGGACTAGGATGAGCATGGTAGGAGGAGGAAGTAAGGAAGCTCCAGGGGTACAAGGCAGCAAAAAAAGCTGCTAGAGGCAGAGGTGCCACTGCAGATTTCCTGAGTCCTCGATGCTGCCACACCCACGAAGGCTGTACTGTGAGGCTGGCTGGCCCCCTGCTGGCACTGGTTTTATTAATAATGCATGCATTGCTGGTTTCAGTACAAGGCTTCAAGCCAGTCCCTTCTTAGTAACATACAGCGTGAATACCAGTTGCTTGTTTGAAATCTACTCAGTGCCTGAGTAGTGGCTCATCCCTACTACCTCTGTGTTTGTCCTCATCCGGGGCCTGGGGACGGGAGGCCCAGACCTCGGTCTGCCTATCCCAGTGTCTGCCTTTCAGAAGACCCACGAAGAAAGTGAGCTCAGAGCCCTGGGCAGGTGGCTGGACCTACCAGGTAGCATCACAAGGGTGGTGTGGGCCCTTTGGCCGGGAGCCTCTGGATGACCTGTTGGTCACCTCAGAAGAAAGGAGGGGGCACCTTCCACCCTCCGCCTGGGAATTCAAGGATAATTTGGTACTGCCAATTCCATGTGAGAGAAGTTTACCTCCTGCTGACTCTTCTGAGGGACTGGCTCTGTGTTCTCATTGCTGCTGCTTCTAATTTGGGGAAGCAAGAACCACTCCTGTGGCTTTTAGATGAGTCCCAGTGCTGCTGTCTTTAAGACTGTGTTTTTCTTCCTCTGAAAAGGATTTCCTTTAGTAAGTATATAGATTTTCAAAAAGTAGATCACATTCATTAGATAATTATGGTCATTTATACCCAGAAAATAGCTCAGTCACCAAATAAAAATAAACGCAAATTAAGTTACTCAAATGAGGGCCGGGATTTAGCTCAGTGGCACTGCGCCTGCCTTGAAAATACAAGGTTGTGAGTTTGATGCCCAGCACACATGCAAAAAATGGTAAGAGTTACTCAGAGCTGAGCATTGTGGTGCACACCTGTAATCCCAGACACTGGAAGGCTGATGCAGGAGGATCACAGGTTTAAACCCCGCCTGGCCAATTTAGTGACTTAGTGAGATTTTGTTTCAAAATAAAAAATAGAAATTAAAAAAGAGCAGTGGATATAGCTCCATGCAAAGGCTGTGGGTTTAATTCCCAGTACTGCCAAAATTTTAAAAAATAATAATTATAATGATACATGCATGGCACCATTACTTGGCCAAAAACATTGTGAGACACTTAGTGCTCCCTACGCATTCCCCTTTATACATACTCAAGGCGCTGTTCCATCCTGAGGAGGTGAGACTCCTGGGTCAGCTTACCTTGAAAGCACAGGCAGCCTGAAGGAAGCATGGCCGAGATGCCCCTTACCAAGTAGGAAGCTTGCTCGTGTGCATGGGTCCTGGGGCTGGTACAAGGGTGCGAGTTCTCTCTGGTAATGTCCTGGAGGTGCTGTGGGATCCCATGAAGAACTTGGCTGCCCTGGGCTTTGCTGTAGCGAGTGTTCCAGGCCTCGGATCTCGGCGGGTTCTTTCTGGTTTTCAAGGCTATTTCCAAAGCCCAGTGCTAAGTGTCCACATCTGCCTCTCATGCCACCTGAAGGAGGGATCTCTGTCCTACGGACTCCCTTTGACAGTGACAGTAGCTCCCAGCTCCCAGCACTGTGCTCATCATGAGCCAAGCACACAATGCCCAGTCATGGTACTGGCATAGCAGCTATGGAAGGGAGGTACCACCATCGTCCCCTTTGTACAGTTGGGAAGACAGAAGCAGGAGACCATACAGCTGGCAAGTCACACAGCCAGGATGTGCCTTCCAAGTCAGTGTTGAGCAGAGGCTGAGAAGGCTGGGTATGTGGGGCCAAGGGCCTACAGGAAGGGACTGGGCAGGGTGCTCCTCAGCTCCCACTCTCCAGCCCCTGTAAGCAGTATCTGGACTACCATTCTCCTGAGCACTCTGCTTGGCCCATGGTCTCTGCCATCCCTGCTCATTTTCCCCTCTTTGTGTCTGTTCCTGTCACTCTCCACTTCTGTGGACCCGAGATCCTTCAAGCGCCAGCCCAGTGAATGATGTGACCAAAGCCACCTCATTGACCTCATTGGCCTCGGCTGCTGGTGCTCACAGCTTGCACTGATAGCTTGGCCAACCCTTGCTGCCTGGGCAGTGCTCTGCCATTATCTTGGGCAGCTAATGTATTTTATGGGGCAATGGCTTATCTTCCTGTTAGATGATAAACCTTTGAGAGCAGGATCTGGGCCTGGTGCCCAGGAACGCTCCACAGGCTGGATTTGTGGGTCCCAGGAGAAGGACCAGCAGTGCTGTCCCTGGAGAACTGGCTTCCGCAGATGTGGGCCTGGGCACTTGCGGCTCTTGCCCCATTCGTCATCTGCAGGCACTGACAAATGGGCCTCCCCGTTGTCACTGTAGCAGCTCCCCCCACCTTGTTATTCAGAGCACACACTCTCCCAGGTTACTTAAGGGTTCTCATTTACGCCTGGATACAAAGCATCTTCCACCCAGGGCTGCTTGGGAGAAATTTATAGGCAAGGGAGCAGGGCAGCAGGGACATATGGGAGGCTGGTTGACTGGGACATGGGCAAATTCAACCCCCTCTACCCTTCAGGAACCCCCTTGCTGCCAGGGAAGGTTCCCCAGTGCCTGATTAGGGTGTGCCACACATACCCCCACCTTGCGGGAGAGAAGGAGGGAGCTGGGCTGGCTAGGCCCAATGCTGTGCTTCTGCTGCACGTGTGAATCCAGATTTATGGAAAGAGCAGGTGGCAGCGGTAGCAGGAGATGGTGACGCTCCTGCCTGTCTTTCTGTCTGCTGTCCTCTCATGGGAAAAACTATTCATTTCTAGACGTTTGAGTTTGATTCTTCCTAAAATCTACCTGTTCTTTTCTCACACTGTCCTTTTAGGTATTAATTATTTCATGTGTTCAAAGTCTCTGATGATTCTGTTATCAGAAGCCCTCAGGGATCTCAGCCTGCTATTCGTTGTAGCTGTAAACTCCACGTGGCATGTCTTGTGTCAGTGCGCTGTGTGGATATGCTGAGTGCATAGGTGTGTCGTGCTGTATGGCTAGTTTGTGCACGCGCGTACGTGTGTGGTACGTTGCTGTGGGTACCCGTGTGGTCTGAGTGTATATAAGCGGATCCTAGTTGTCCCAAGTCAAGTGTGTGGCCGTCTGGTTTGACTTGTTTCAGCTCCTGCCAGGGACTCTAGATATTCACAGTCAGGGACCAAGTTTTTTGTGACTTTCCCAGGTTGGGTATTTTCTAGACCATCCAGGTCATTCACATTTGAACCAGAAACCCATAGGGGACAGACCTCGCTTATGAATTCAAGGACAAATGTTTGACATTCACACTCCTGGCTACCTGCTGCGTGCCATTGAATTTTTTCCAAGGCCCCCCTTTCTCTGAGAGTGCATCCGAACGCCAGTCCCAGTTTTATGGTAGGGGTGGAGATCTCAGTGCAGTTCCCTGCCTCTCACATGCCCAAGGCTTTGTCACTGTCCCCACATTGCATTTGGAGCCAAGGCTTCTAGGACTCCAAGACTGACCTCTGCCTTCTCCCTTCCTTTCTCATGAGCGCTGTTCTTCTTGCTGTGTGTTCTGCAGCCCCTCTGTGTGCAGAGGTGGGAGGGTTTCTGGGCTACTGCTGTGCCATCTGCTCATGTGCTCTGGTTCCAGAGCGGGCAGCTGGTAGACCACAGCAAAATGCAGCCATGGACTTGCATCAGTGAGCATGTTTTCACTTGTATCAGTGCGTGCGTGCACATATGTAGGGATATGTGTCTTGTGCATGAATGTGTGCATTTGTGCATGTGTCTGTTGGAGTCTGCTTGTGTGTGCACATGCGTGTCTGTGTGTGCACCTGTGTCTGTGTACACTCGTGTTGTGCCATATGTTTCCTGAAGGTATAGAGAGGTCTTTATTCAGTGTCCTCTGTGGCCATCACTGTGTGAGCCAGCAGTGGGAAGTCACATCAGTCTGTTCTTGGGGTCCCTGCTTGCTGAGCTCAGATAGAGCTTCATATTGCCTCCACATCAGGATTGTAGTCCCAGCTAGGAACACCCACTTCTTAGTCCTCAGCCCTTAAAGATCAGATGTGTCACACTTCTCTCCATAGGCTCCTGAGCCGCGGTACTCGCCCCAGGACCGAGGTACCTTTTTATGCACCCCATCCCAGGCCCAAAGTCTACAGAAAATGTGGCGCACGTCACCTACCTATTCTTAGCCCCAAAGAGCCAGTATGTTTTCATGTCCAGAAAGAAAAAATCATTTAAGCCAGCTATAATGGCTCATGCCTGTAATTCCAGCACTTAAGAGGCTGAGGTAGGAGGACAGTCTCAAGTGAGTTCAAGGTCAGCCTGAACTAGACAGCAAGATCCTGTATCAAAAAACAGAGACAAAAACAAAAATGTTTAAAACATAATTTAACGTGTTCTGCTAGCTTGAACCACCGGTGGTGAATGCATGACTGTCCCATCGGGCAGCTTGGACCACTGGTAGTACAAATGGATCTGATCATTTTTATCCATCTTGTTACTAATAAAAAGCCACCCAGTTGGGACACTCATGCATGTCTCAGCAGGGTGGTTCAAGCTTTCCAGCAGTGAGACATATGAATTACAGCCCCATTGTGAACCTGTTAAATTAAAACTAGGTGCTGAAGTCCAGCGTGAAGAACATCTCCTCCACGCCAGAGTGAGCATTCAGCCTGTGGTGTCTCCTCCCAGCTCCTCCAAGGGATGTGGGGACGTGTCAGTATGGCTGGCAGAAATGCCCCAACTGGGCTGTAGTTTGCAGGCCAAAACTGGATCAGCCTTCCCTTGGTTGGGCTTCTGTATGCCATACCTTGCACTTGAAATTGCTTTTTTGCTTTCCCAGAAGCCAGGGAGACAAGGAAGGTCTAAGGAGTCTGTAGTGGGGAACCTTGTGCAGGAGAGGACAACCACGTACCCCAGTCTCTGTTGTAGAATACGCTAGTTCACCCGCCCAGGCCAACAACAAGGCTGTCCCTCCATCTATCCTTTCTGAAGCCAGCCAATCCTAGGATAGCCTGTGGTCATCTGCAAGTCACCTGCCCTAGCTGAGGCCCATTGTCTCCATTCCCTTGAGCTTGTCCATGTGGCCCCTGAAGTTAACTTCTGTTGGGGTCGGGTTGTGTCTCCCACAGTGGACAGAGCACTGAGCTCTGTGTAGCCTTTGTATATAAAGAGGGGGCCGATTCTGAGGCTGCTTGTGGCAGGATCACTGGCTGCAGCAGGCCCTGGCCTCTGCTGTTGTGACTTGGCCCTCTTGGAACTGAGGCAGAAACTAAGAGCAACTACCTGAGTGCTCTCCCTTGACTACGGGGCCATCTGAAAAGGGAATCGGGCCTCACTGCACCTCCCCAGCAGCCTCTGATATGCTTCATGTTGAGAAAGCATTGCACTCACAGTTACCCAATTATCCTGTAAGGTTTGTAAGGCAAGTCTGAAAGCCGACTGAATCTCGCAGAACCATTTCTGCATAACAACTACTTAATACCCAATCATAACAATTATGCATAATTTGTGTTTACTGTGCCTGGAAGATTAAACTCCTCCACACAGACATTCTCTAAAACAGGCCTAGAACGTGCAAGGCAAGCGGGGCTGCCACTTGGCGTGCCTACAGGCAACCTTCAGTGCTCTGCAGACAGCCTCCCTGGTGCTGGAGGGGCAGAGCAGGGACTGCCAGGGCCTGCTTCTCAGCCAGAGCCCCTCGAGGGCCAGGCCCAGCTGAGGCCTGGCAGGGAAGCCATTGCCTAGACCTTGGAGAAGGAGGGAGAGCAGCTGGCTGCCGTTGCCCCTCATCAGCTGGTTTCTGCAGAGGCGGAGCAGCTAGTGTGCCCTAAAGACCAGGGCAGAACCTGGGGAGCAGCTCAGTCCCTGAGAGCTCAGGGTCTCATGCAGAGATGAGGCCCTGAGGTCCTGGGGCATGCATGGAAGGGCCCTGGATCATGCAGCTGCCTTCAGAATCAGCATGGCTCCTGGAGCCATCTCCACAATCCACCCCTAGGGGACCCAGAGACATCTCCCTGCCCCCATGGGCTCTCGCCCCCACTGCCGAGTCTTGCCGAGGCTGGGCCATTGTCCTCTGCAAGCTCATCGCTCTTCTGGGCTTGCAGGGCTCTCCTGGAGGCCTGCTCTGGTACTGCTCTGGGCCTAAGGCCAAGGTTCTGTCTTTCCCTCCAGACTTTGCTGCTGGGTCCTGCTCAGGTGGGGAGTGGAATGACTGCTTCCCCAGGTAGCAAGAAGCAGGGCCTACTGCCCAGACCTGCAGGGATCCTGCCCTCAAAGCTGCCTACCCCACAGGACAGCACTTGTGCCAGAAAGGATCATGGTTTTCCTTATCCATGTGTCCAGTGCCTCCTGGTGTCGCAGGTGGTGGCCACTTGACCCAGAGTCACCGGGAGACCCTTCCAGCTCTACAGAAACATGTGACCCCTACCCCAGCCTGTATCACATGGCCAGCGCTCCAGCAGTCTGTCTGTCCTCCTAATGAGTGATGGGACAGCCGGACTAGTGAACTCCCCCAGCTGGGGGCTGAGCCCTGCGGTGTCCCTATTTTCCTCCGTTGTACACACTGACCTCTGTGCTTCTGTGGCCCGTGGCTGACCTGGACTTACAGACTCATACAGAGCACTTGGGCCATCTTGGGGACACCGCAGAACAGGGTCTGGACTGAGGCTCTGCACTTAGGGCTGGGGCCCTACGTGCTCCAGTGACCTCACCTTCATGTCACTCTCTCCTTGCAGCCTGTTCCAGCACTATTGCTACTCTCGGGGCGGCATGCGCCATAATTCCTACACCTGCATCTGCTGCAGGTAGGTGCATCGTGGATCTCACAGGAGGGGGACGGAGGAGGTGGAAGGGCTCCCCCTTTCCCTGGTCACGGGCACTTGCTCACACACACCCACACCAGCGCCTGCCACCGAGCCTGGAAGTCAGACTCACTTCTGAAGCCCTGGGACCGAGGGGGCCTCTGCTCACCAAGCCCGATGCCAGGTGGAGGAGGCAGCGCAGCCTGCCCACTGCAAGAGGCCTGACTGCAGTCCCATCCCCAGCTGGTGGACATTGGAGCCGAGTGTGAGGGGGCCATAGGAGCACACACAGCGCTGGGCCAGGCTGGGAGCTGAGGCCGGGCAATGTCCGTGTGCAGCAGGTGTGAAGTGTGTCAGTGAGGGGCTGCAGTTGTGTGTCCTCGTGGGTGTGTGTGGAGCCTTCCCGTGTGGCGCACAGGGACCATCTTCCTGGTGGCGGAGTGGGCTTAGTCCTGTAGTGTGTACATCGCCATAGGTGTTCACTCTGTGGCTGAGGGGCTCAGTGTATGTCACCTGCGCGTGGCTGGGGTGCTTGGAGGAGCTGCGGGCACCGCTGCAGTCTCCAGGGGAAGGCACAGTTGAGTGGGTGTCTGGGTGTGACGGCACGGGCATGTGGCCCCTCGTCTCTGAGGCTCACCCCATCTCATCTCCCCAGCTCTTCCCTGCTCGGCCAGGATGGAACTGGACGGCTGGGTTGATGTGCACGGCCTCGCACATGAATAATACATGGGAACATCTCGGTCCTTGGAAACGCTCTTCTCTGGGGCAGAGAAAGAAAAATCATTATTTCTTCTTTTATGATTCCTGAGGCTCCTAAATGGGGCCATAAATATTACACCTAGGTGGGGTGTTGTTTTCCCCTCTTTGGACAGACTTAAAAGTCCTTTTTTTCTTAAAGGCGTCACTCATTAGGGAAGCTCTCTGTAGCAGAGAAGCAAAGAGCTGTTGGCTTCCTGTCTCCATCACCTTAGCCAGGGGCCTTCCCACAGAACGCCTCTGCCTTTTACCACCGGGAAGGGAGGGTCTCCCATGCCCTTCCCCGGGCCCATGAGCTGCTGCTCCCCTTTTCTGTTCTTTACATGTGCTGCCCACATTCTCACCCTCAGAGGGCAGCTGCCTGAGCTGTACTCGGCCATGAAGCCCTGCAGGTGGCACTTGTGTGAGCCGAGGGTCTGGCACCAGCTCTGAGCAAGGCTGTGTGACTGGTCCAGCCACACCTTTGCTTCTGTTGCCATGGGTGTGAGTTAGGGCTTCAGCCTCCCAGGGCCCTCTGGATAGGGCCAGGCCTCTGACCTCTCTCCTGGCTCTTCTCAGCGGTGAGAATGCAGCTGTACTGCACTATGGACATGCTGGGGCCCCCAACGATCAAATGATCCAGGATGGAGACATGTGGTAAGTGAGGCCAGCCCTGGCCCCAGTTCTGTGTGTGAACAGCCCACCCACCCTAGGTTGGACTCTCAGTGTCAGGGCTGAGCAGGAGCCTCAGTGTCCCTGTCCTGAGAGAGAAGGCGGCACTGAAGTCCTTAGACCTACACAGCATCCTCTCCAGCGCCAGTATGCTGCCACCTGCAAGGAAGCACTGTGGGGTTGGGGATACACAGTCCCTGTGCAAAGCACATGGGGAGGGGTCTGTGGCACCCACAGATGAGATCCCTTACTAGTGTCAGGGCTGAGCAGGAGCCTCAGTGTCCCTGTCCTGAGAGAGAAGGCGGCACTGAAGTCCTTAGACCTACACAGCATCCTCTCCAGCGCCAGTATGCTGCCACCTGCAAGGAAGCACTGTGGGGTTGGGGATACACAGTCCCTGTGCAAAGCACATGGGGAGGGGTCTGTGGCACCCACAGATGAGATCCCTTACTCAGTTACATGATAGGTTGGACTCTCAGTGTCAGGGCTGAGCAGGAGCCTCAATGTCCCTGTCCTGAGAGAGAAGGTGGCACTGAAGTCCTTAGACCTACACAGCATCCTCTCCAGTGCCAGTATCCTGCCACCTGCAAGGAAGCACTGTGGGGTTGGGGATGCACAGTCCCTGTGCAAAGCACATGGGGAGGGGTCTGTGGCACCCACAGATGAGATCCCTTACTCAGTTACATGATGCCCTTGCCATCCTCTCTGCCACCAGATATCTGCCAAGACCAGCCCATGCAGCACTGAGCTCCCAGGAGGCCCCCAGATGTTGAGGCCCAGGGCTCAGCCATAGCCCTCTTTTGACTCCTCTAACTGGCAGAAGGGGTGCCCTGTCCCTCTTGGTTCTCTGGCGCCTTTCCATTCATTGCTGTACACTTGAATGAGGCTCCTTCAGAGTTTAGCTCTTGGACAGTGTGGCCTGGGCCTAGGTGGCTCTTGGCTTCCTTCTGCTCAGCCTCTTGCACTCACTCTCCAGGCTGGAGTTCTGGTGGTGGCTGTTCTGGTCCCTGGCCTGGCCTCCCCTGGTGGGCCTCAGCCCTCCCACAGGGTCAGTGGGAGCCTGTGGCAGCCCTGCCACATCCACTGAGAGTTGTGAGTGTGCATGTACAGACCAACGATGACCAGCCACCCAGAGAGGCGGGCAGGTCAGGCCTGGGGGCCTGTAGGGCTGAGGCCCAGAGGGACCCTTGAGGTGGCCCAGCAGCCCTGCTGCTCACCAACCACCTGCCTGACCACAGGCAAGGCCTCAGCATCCATCTCCCGGCCTGCCTGGCTGCACCGACGCCACAGAACCTGTGGCCTATAGGCTGCACTAAGCCCTAGGGATTGTAGGCCAGTGCCTCGTCTGCAGAGCTGTGCAGGGCTGCCTCCAGGGCCTCATGGATAGTCAGAGCAGAGCCCAGCACCCTCCTAGAGGGCTGCAGGCCAAAGGCATATGGAGGCCCTGACAGGGCTCCCCCTGTGTGTCTCAGCCATCGCTCACCCTGACCCCACACTGCTTCACCCCAGTGTGTGGAGGAGTAACTGAGTCACAGGAGTGTGCCAGGCTCGGGCGTGGGGCCGGTGGGATGTGGGGAGAGATCTGGCTTCCTCAGACTTAGCTCAGCTGGAGACCAGGGAAGGGGAGGATGGAGCCACCACCTTGACCATGGGTGGCCCCAGGGAGACTACCTGGTCTCCTCAGGGACTCTCATCTTCTGCTCTTTGACCTAGTGGCTCATTCTGACTGGGTAAGGAGGACAGCACACAGGAGCCCAGTCCCAGGGAGGAAGCCATCTACACCAGGAGGTCCCCGCTGTCCTGGGGGTGGCCTGGCTGGCTGGAGAGCCCCACCCCAGAGCCATGTGGCCATATGTTGCTCTCTTCCTTGAGCCCAGCTCACTGCAGGGGAAGCAGCTGGCTCTTCCCTCCCGCCTCATCCACCCAAAGGGTGTCTTCAGCACTTGAGAAGCCAGAGGGCAGGGTCCAGGCCAGGACGCTCCTCGTATCAGGCTTCCTCTTGGCCTGGGTGCTGCGGCCTTGGCTCTCAGAGGTAGCACATGGCACCTGCGTCTCCCGGTGCAGCTGTAGACATCCTGGAAAGCCCACGGATGTTCATGCCAAGCTCAAATTGGTGATTTTGTTTTGCTAGTGCTAACTTTGAAATGTAGCCAGTAGAATAATTATGAGTTTATTATAGTCAATTTATTATGCAGCATTTAGAACAACATGTTTTGTTGATTACTGCTACTGCCAGATTGCCGGCGGCATTTATAATCCATTGTTTTATTGAAATTGATCTGCTGAGCGCCTACTGCGTTCGGTAAATAATAAATCACTCTGTTATCCCAACATAAAAGCCACGGTACTTCATCACAAGGTATGAAACCAGAAGGTAAATGTAGCGCAGTGTTTTCCCCAAAGCTAAATGGGCACCAGTCTCAGTGGTGGGCTCTGGGTCCGTCTTTGACATTGAGATTGAGTAAAAATGCCTGAGAGATATTTTAACATTTAGTAATGGAGAGGGGAAGAGGAATGGTGAGGGGAGGCCATCTCTGGGAGGCTGCACTGCATGATCCTGAGCTCAGAGCATCTCCAGATCAAGTCCTTGCTTCCCTGCCCCTGGCTGAGCAGCTGCCCCTCTGAGTCTTGTTGTTCCCATCCATTACTTAGCAGTATGCCACCCAGCTCGGGGAGATTCAGGGATGCTAAATGCAAAGTACCACTCATGGGGCCTGCACAGTGTGAGCCCTCGAATGGCAAGAGGTACAGCACCATTTATCCCCGCCTGAGCCAGGCAGACTGGGGCCAGTTTGTGCTCTTGGGCCCCAGGCGCACTTGCCCTCGGTAGCCTGGCTTATTCATACAGCTCTTGAGTTACATGGCCTTCTGGCTTTGTGTTTTCAGCCCCAACATCATCTTCTCGGGCACATGTGCCAGGTGGGGCTTGAGGCCCTACCGCTCCACTCCCACCTCTTTGCCCTCAGAGTAGCAGGTGCTTCCCTGGAGCCCAGCCAGAGGCCACTGTCAGCCTCTCTGGGCCACAGTCCTCACCCACCAGGGCCTGTAAATCGGACACACGGGATCATACCACAGGTCAAGCTTGTCAGCCAGAAATGGAGAAACGCATTCAAAGGTCACTTCTTACCCCAGGCCAGTGGCACCTGAGCCTCTACCAGTTTCTCAGGGACAGGTCCCACCCCCGCTGTTCTGCAGGGATCCAGGGAAGGATCAGGAATGTGGTGTGGCTTCTAACTCTTGGGGGTCTTCCCTTGGCTTGGTCCAGAGCCGTGAGACCTCGTGTAGCTGGGAAGCCTCTGGGGTTTTTCTGTGGCTCCCAGAACCCTTTCTGGCTGTGTCCCTGGGGTTCCCCATGAACCCCACCAGCAGGTCACTGTCCCAGAGAGCCATTAGTTGCTTTTGTTTTCCTTTTTAAAGCAAGCAAGCAAGCTTCTAAAACAGGGTTATAAAAATGCGCTAATAAATGCTTTCCACATGTTCACACAAAGAATGGTATCTAACAAGGTCACCAGAGGCCCTTCTAAGTAGGAGGCCCTGCTGCATCCTGTCCTGAGCAAGTGGGTGTGAGCACACGGTGGCTTGGACTTCCGCTCGGTCATCTCACAAACCCGTGTGCTCTGCCCTGTCCTCCTATATAGCCAGCTTGGGCTGTGAACACCAGATCCCCCAGGCAAATGGAGGCTCTAAGGGCCAGCAAACAGCGCCTGGGTCACTCTTGTGCAGGACTCCAGATCTGAGTTTGCAGCTTCTCATCTCTGCTGATCTTTAGATGGGCTCAGCCCACAGGGCAGAAGTGGTAGAGGTCCAAGATGTACCTGCAGTGGGCTCTAATATGGAAAGCAGCTGGGGTATTCATCCTCACCTGCCATCTCCTGCCTTTCCCACCATCAGATCAGATAGCAGGATTGAGAGCTGTGGCCTCCTTTTGAGCCTTCTAGAACACAAGTCCAAGATGTGCAGGCCAGTATTGTCTACAGTAGGCAGGAAGGATACAGTTGGTTCCTGGTGACCTCAGGCTTCCAGCATTTGGCCAGAAGAGGGCAGTGTTGTCTCAAGACCAGGACAGGACCTTTCTCTGGGTGGGTAGTGGTGGACTGTGTTGGCACTGGGTGGGTGAGGTGGACCTGCACCCCCACTGGGGAAAATAGGCCAGTGCCAGTGCCACAGTCAGTGGTTTGCTGATGTCCCTCCTCTTTCCATGCTGTGGCCTAGAGCAGCGATGGTGAACCCTTTAGAACTTTTATGATACAGCCCGCTGTGGCACACCTACCATAGGTTTGCCACCGCTGGCCTAGGGCCTCCTCTGTCTCCCTGTCTTGATGATGGCCAACCTAAAGCCCTAGCTGTCCAGCAGAGGTTTGGATAGTTCTCGTGATCACCACAACCCAACTTTTCTTCACCTAGAACAATAAGGCCTACTAGAGCAGGGCATGGTGGTACATGCTGGTAATCCCAGCACTCAGGAGGCTGAAGCAGGAGGATCACTGTGAATTGAGGCCAGCTTGGGCCACATAGTTCAAGGTCCACCTGACCTATAAAGCATGGCACTGTCTCAAAAAAACAAAAAAGGAAGGAAACTTGAAGGAAGACAGGTAGGTGGGTGATCGGGATGGATAGATAGATAGATAGATAGATAGATAGATAGATAGATAGAGAAAGCAAGGCCTACTGATTATATTTGAAGACACTGCATGAAAGTACCCTGGATTGTGACTGGCATGTGCTGCTACTCCTGCTACATGCACATAGGTCACATTCCCTGAGCTAGGGTGACACCAGAACTCTCCTCTGCAAGGCTGTCTCCATCGCAGATGTGCCAAGCCCTCACCCCTGCCTGCTAGAGGTGTCTACTCACCCAGGGCTTCAGCAATCCCCTTGGCATCACCTGGGCCCTGCAGGCTGGGACGGGGCGGTTCTGCCTTCTCCTGGTTGTCTGGCATCTGTACCTTGGGGCCCCAGAGGGGCAGTCTGTGCCTGGGTTCTTTGCCTGCTGACAAGAGCCAGGAAAGGGGGCCTCCAAGCTCTGCTTTACCTGGTACTGGTGCCTTGGTTAGCTTTAAAGGATGACTGGCACCCCAGGTCTGCTCCCTGCTGCCACACTCAACCCAGATCCCCTCCCCACCTGCTGTATCCTCAGAAGGACTCTTGCTTGTCACCAGTGACCCCCATCCCAAGTATTTCACAATGTTAAGGACAAGCCCAGTCTTCGACGTGATAGAACTCTCTGGAAGGTACAGCCCTGCCCAGCTATCTGTCCAGGCCATGGCCTCCTGGCTTCCGTCTCAGAAGCACCCTTGCCATTCTAACCAGCACGCGTGCTCCTAGATGTCCCTGGCTGTCCCCGGGCACCATCCCCACGCGCTTTCTCTCTGTTCTATTTAGTTCGTCGGTGTCTGTGGCACACCCACTCAGCTGACATCACAGCCCGCAGTCCAAGAAGCACTAGTCTAGACATTCTGGGTGCTCATGGCCATCATGAGACGCTGCCACTGAAAAAGTGAAATGAAGCATGTGCTTTGAGCGTGACACTGACTGCCTGCCTCCCTGACCCACAGGGGTCACTGCCCTGATGCCACGCCCTGGCCCACAGTGCTTTAGAGGTGGCAGCTGACTGCCCCTTCCCAGGCAGACTGCTCTGTGGTTCTCTCCCTGGGGTCTTGGTCCCACACGGGCCTTGCCATTATAACCGACTCTCTCCAGCAGCACATGGCTGCTCTTGTCAGCTTGTGCACAGTTACTGCTAGCTCTGGGCCTGGGCACAGGAAGCTGCTACTGGCCTGGGCTGCTTGCATGGAAGCCGTTGCTGTCTGCATGGTCCCTGCAGGAGCACTGTCCTGAAGACTATGAGAAGTTCACTGGGTGGGTCAGCCTGTGGCTTTGGAAAACCTCAAGGACCCCAAGGGATGATTCTTGCCCCTGCTGGCCATCCTGAGACTGGCAGAGACCAGAAGGCCTGGCTAGGAGCTGAGCGCAAGCAGCTAGCCTGTGCCAAGGAGACTAGCACTCGCTGCTGCGTCTACAGGGCCGGCCTGCCTGCTACAACAGACAGACAAACGGAAAATAACCCATGAACATTCCTTCCTATCTCCTGCTGAGGTCTGAGGAAGCAAAAGCTTCGTCCTGTCAGAAACCCCCCAGCCTGGCCTGGACACGGACTGGGGCAGCTGTGCGTAGCAGGTCTGCACTGCTCCTGCAGTGCTGAACACATGTGTGTGTAAGATGAGTCTTGGGTGGGAAGTAGCCAGGAGCTGTGCCACACTCAGGAGAGGAAAACGAAGCCACAAGCCGAGTACAAAGTGGCCTTTGTATAAACATTGCAGTCTTTCCCTCAGAGTCCTCAGAGCCTGTGGGGTGGCTGGTCCCTGCAGCGGGGCCCAGGGAGGGTCTGGGTGGGCCATAGTGGCAGGTAGCCCAGTCCTGAAGCTGCCCAAGAAGAGCCAGCGGAAGATAGAACTTCTCATCCCGGCCAGAAATGTAGCCAGAGACACATGTGAAGAATGGGACGCCAGCATATTGCTTGGAGATGTGTAATCTCTCCCCAGATGTCTCGGATTATCACACAGATTCACTCAGCCAACGATGGTAGTGTCTCTGGTGGGTGTCCCCAAGCAGCCAGGAAGGAGGGATCCTTCATTCTCAGTTGAGCCAAGTATGACCGAATTCTCCATTGTCGTTTTGTATTTGCAGGATAAAGTGGTCAGAGGAGGAAAAGGGAGATGATTTATAAAAGAGATGACTTTCATCCCTGGATTCTAGAATGGCTTGAATCTGAATCACTTATATGTGTAGAAACTCTGGGGGATTTAAAAAAAAAAAAGGCAGAAAAAGAAAAAGATAGGGAACTGAGAGCACAAAAATAGATTCCAACCCCGTGCCTGAGCATCGCAGGGTAGGATGGGGCTGTGCACTTCCCTCTCCAGAAAGTGGATGGTTTTAAACAAAAATTACAGTTGAATCCTCTGAAAGCTAGAAAATAAAGCCAGGTTGACGGAGGAAATCAAAGTACCCATCATCCCACTCACTTTCTGTTTTATGGAGGAGGATTTGGAGGACTTGGTTCAGAGTGTGGTCTGCACTAGAGTCTTGTTTTTAACTGTTCTCAGTGATTCCGGCATTTGGTGTGCTCTTGTGAGCTTCCTGGTTTTTTAAATAGTTTAATTTCTGTTTTTCTCTTAGATCAGCACAGTGCATTAGAACTCTGTGCCCCAGAGACTGCATGCAGGTCACCCTCTGATGTGGCACCTCCCAGGAATCTTTGTCCCACACACCCCTGGCCCTGTCCCATCTGCCCAGGCCATTCTTAAATGTTCTAAACTAACAAACCGCAAACCATTTCTCTTTGTTGACTCCGGGGAGCCCAAATGAAAATGTTCTGTGTTCCTGGGCAAAATAGGCCAGAGCCACATGCAGCTCCATCCCCAAAGGACATAAACCTAACCGGTGATTGTAGCAACCCTATTTTACAAGTGGGGAAACTGAGGTCCTGGTGGATAAGTGCCACAGCCAGGACCAGATAACTCATTTGTGGGCTCCGAGGTGCTTACCCCACATCCCAACTCTGAGCTTTGCTGGACCAGGGTTCAGAATCTCATTTCCCTCCAGTTGAGGGTTGAAGTGTGCCGCATACAGGAGTAACCCTACAGACAGCTGTAGGGCCCAACAGCTGTCGCATCTGTGGCCTCTGTCAGGGTGTCTGTTTATTTGCCCTGTGTGATTAGGCCAGGGTGGGTCACCCTCAAGTGAGGCCCAGGTGCCCCTGGGTCAGCTGAGACTTTGACCCAACCTTAAGTTCACTGTCATGCTAGTGGAGGCTCTGCTCTACCCCCTGAGAATCACCTGAGGTGTTACCTGTGCTTTTTGCACTGTTGACACTGTTTATGGTGTTTTACAATCAATCAGAAAAGATAGGAGATTAAAAAGTGCCCCGCTGAGGACTTTGGATTCCATCAAAGTGCCCAGGGATCATGACCATTTGAGGTTTTCCTTTAAAAATCTGCTTCTATGGGGTAGATGGGGCTGCCTGGCAGGCCATGTGGCCTGACTCCTTGCTGCATGCTCAGGGCTGGCGGTCCTCCTTGCTCTGTCCCACACAATAGGGTCCCCAAAGGCCTGTACACAGGCGGCTTCTGGAATGTTTGTGGTTACCATTAGCGCTGGATTTCGGTGAGAAGTCCTCATAAAGGAAGCTGCAGCAGGACCTGGGCTGTGATTTGCAGTGTGATTTGTGTGTGACTGCAGATGAGCCCCCATGGGAAACCCAGGATCGAGCCAGACACCAAAGAGAAGCTGGGCTCAGCCAGCACAAGGGGATATAGCTCCCACTTCTTTGGCTGTGCCTGCCACTGAAGACGTGTGCCAGGCACTGGACTGATAGCCCTTACCCAGTTTTCTCAGCAACAGTGACTTGGCCATGACCCCATGAAAGGGCAGGGTAAGCCGGTAGCCCCAGCTATGCCTGTTGTCAGCAGCTCCTGAGGTGCTGAGGTTGGAGAGCTGTGAAGGCCCTTGCATTTATCCAGGCCTGCCCTCACACACGTGGGTGACCTCATGGCACAGAGGCCCTTCTGAGCACTCTGGGGAGCCAGGCGTGGACCCAGCAGCCCTTCACATGTCTTGACTTCTTCCACCTCAGAGGGGAGGCAGGGCAGGATCCTTATCTGCCCTTGACCTGAGGGCCCCACAGCCCTCTGTGTAGGCCCTGCCGTACCAGGGCCCAGGTCATGGGATGTCCTGAGGGATGGCTCCACTGCCATCCTCCTGACTCAGCAGACCTGACATCGGTCCCACCACCGTCCTGCCCACCACTGGCTTGTGGCTTCCAACTCCTGGGCCTCTCCTGCTGTCCCCTACTGCACATCTTCCTTATGTTCCACATCCTCTGTGCCCTTCTCAGCCACCTGGAGATCAAGAGGTGCCAGGCAGGCAGGGTGAGGGGTCAGGCAGCACTCCTATCTGGCTGGCACCCCATGAAATCCCTGCTGGATAAGAGACCAGCTTCTGACACTTCCTCCCTGATTTTCCCTCAGGTGCTGGCAGAACAAGTCCACCCCTCCCCAGTGGGGAGGGGGACAGTGTCAGCCAAGGGGGCCCCTGAGTGGGAAAAGAGGTCACAGGTACCTGCCACCTGCCAGGCTCCCTCACCCCAGGCCAAGCCTGTGGGAAGCTGGTAGTACGGCTCAGCCTGTCTCCTCTAGGCAGGTGTCTGGGTCCATCCAAAGTCCCTGCCAACTTCTTCCTCCTTTCTTCCCTCATGAGCTTGCTTCAACTGCACTCGACATGGGGAAGACCTGGGGAGCTGTTGGCCCTCACATGGGGGCAAGGTGGCACACGGGGGTCCCGAGACGTATCCATCCCTCCCAGTTTTCCAAGTGAGTCTCCACAAGTGAACGTGCTGAGGCCAGGCCGTGGAGGCAGCCTGTCATCTCAGGCTGAGCCCTGGACCTCCTTTTTCCTGGGAACAGAGTTCTCCCAGGATGGCACTTAAGGTAGAGCTAGCTGCCTGCCACATTGGTCACTTCTCAGGATGAGATGCATCCAGACCAAGCCACACTGCCCTTGCATTCTGGGCAGAAGTAAGGGGGCAGTGGCACCCATGAGCATTTCACCACCTCACACCCTGTCTCCTTGCAGCTTGTTTGACATGGGTGGTGAGTATTATTGCTTCGCCTCGGACATCACCTGCTCCTTTCCTGCCAACGGCAAGTTCACTGAGGACCAAAAGGCCATCTACGAGGCGGTACTGCGGAGCTGCCGTGCTGTCATGAGTGCTATGAAGCCAGGTGAGGGAAGGGGCGGGGTGCTGCTGAAGAGGACCCACCTGGCATGGGGGAGGGGCAGCTGTGTGCCAGGCACCTGCAGGAAGCAAGTCCCACATTGTGTGATTTGCATCTGCCCCCATACGTAGCCAGTAAGATACGGGTGGTGTCCAGTCCTCACGGTCACTCCTAGGAAATAGGACTGACCACCAATCAGGAACAGGAGCCTGAATCCAGGTGCTCAGCCCAAAGTCACCTCGCGTCTCATCTGGCCACCTCTTTCTGACCACCCACCCTGGTCACTGGGATGTCAGCATGTTCCCTGTCCTATCCCCAAACAGAGTCCACTTCAGGGAGGGCCTGGCTAGCTTTGGACGCAGTCATCTGATTAGACGCTGGAGTGGGTTCCAGCCCTGCTCAGCCACTCTGTGGCCTTGGACAGGAAGCTTTTCCCTGATTGGCTGTTTCCTCGTCTGTACGTGGATCAAGCTGAGCCATAAAAAGCACCTGACTGCTGCTGGCACATGTTCATGCTCTGTAGTGATGTTTAGACTAGGGCTTCCCATTCTTTCTCGTATCAGCTGGTCTTGGCTGACATGCCCTGCCTGTCCCCCTAGACTCTGTACAGCCTCCACCTGCCCCCCTCATGTCACCAGGCAGTGTACAGAGTCCCCACTGGTCTACCCGTGATGCCCCACTGCGTGGCAGTCATGTCTCACATTTGCAGTCCTCTGGAGGGGAAACAGCATCCACCCCGCAAGGCTGACTTTCTGGCATTCTTTCCATGACCCTCATGGCCTTGATTTGTCCCTCTGTCCCTATTTCAGTTGTCACTGGCCATGCTCCTTCCTTGGGAGCTCCCAGCCTCCCATATTCCTGACAGAAGTGACATCCAGCACCTGGTATATCAACCTCAGATCTGCTCTGTGGCTCTTTTGAAGCAGGAACCTGTGAGGACCCAGGACAGACCACTCTTAACATGAAGACAGGAGCAAAAAAGTGGCTTTTAATGCCAGCGGCTCAGCAAATGTCTCCTGTCATTCTTGAGAGCCCTGAATAGAAGTTTGCGCTTCGTTGTATACCTCTGTTTATATCTACGAGTCTTAGTAATTCCACTGGAGTTTCCCTGGGGATATAACAAGCAGGATTTATACAAAGCAGAGCAGCAGAGGGAGGAGAGCAAAGAGTTCTGGCGGCACTTTCTGAGTCCGTTACATTCCTTTGGTGACAGATTACAGAAGTTGTCATGGCTACTCAGGTACATTCTACAAAGAACATAGTTACCTAGTTAACCCGTAGTTGCCTAATAACAGTTAACTCATAGTTGCTCAATTCTATATGGAGGTGTGGTCTCCTCTCTCCCTTTCTGCCCAGAACAGTTACAAAATGCTTTACCAACAGTGACAGGGGAGCCCTGACTTATCCCCTTTGCCTAGAGGAGAGAATTTAGGAATGTGGCCTTGCCATGTTCTTGCTTCAAGCCCTCTAGGGCTTCAGAACAGCCCACCCTGCAGGCCTTGGATTCCTGACCAGCAAGTGCCAGTTACGTGCTAGGCCAGGCCCTCTGGGGACAGATGATTACAGACAGGCTCCATCCTGCAGTGGGGTCAGGCTTTCCCAGCCCCTCTTCATCCTGACCTGGTGATTGGCCTGCACCTCCTCAGACACGGCCATCCACTGAGGTGCCAGCTTCTGTAGCTTTGGTTGTAAGCAACAAATGGTCTCTGGCTAGGTCAGGTCATTGGTGCTTGCACAAATCCACAGAGGTGGGACAAGGAGGTCTGGGGTGGGGCCAGAGCTAGGTGACATGGCATGCAAATTCAGGATCTGCAGCAGCAGTGGTGGTGAGCTCCTGGCTTTCTTCCTCGCCCAGCTCAAGGCAGAAAGCACCTGATGTTGGCACAGTTGGAGTTCCATCCCAAGCCCCTGCTCCCTCCAGCCTGGCTTTGCATTCTATGCAGGCTCCCAGAAAAGTGAGCCAGCCCCTAAAGCAGCCCCCAGGCTTCTCTGGGTAGGAGCAGCATACAGAATGCAGGCTGTGGACTCAAAGGGCCCCCACTGTGTGCCATGCTCCAGCCCTCAAGCCCCTCGCTCTATTCCAGGGTGGACTCGGCTGGCTCTGGACACTGGCATCTGCCTTTGTTAAGGGCCAGCAGAGAAGTGGCTGCACCCAACCCTCGCCTGTATCCCTAGGATGATAAGTAGAGGCTTTGAAGCCCTCTGGGGGCCTGGTTGTGACAGGTCTGAAGTCTTGACTTGGAGTTCCTAAACGAGGGACTGTAGTGTTCAGATTTGAATGCCTCTGTGAAACTTTGATTTAAAAAAAAAAAGAAAAAGATCCAAGTCCCAGAACTGTAGTAACCCCAGGAAGTGGCCTGTTGCAGACCTAAACTTGCTGGCTCAGCATTTGGATGAACAGTCTTCTGTGGCCCCATAGCCCGTTGTTGGGATGACTTTCAGCCACGATCGCAGGGCCAAGGGCTGTTCCGAGGGGACTCCGCACCGGTCATTTTCAGAGGAAACACACTGTGAGCAGGTCTTTCTTGATTGGCCTCCAGTGCAGTCCAAGAGCCCCAACCAGAGGCTAAGGAGCTTTGGGGGAACATTGGGGGCACCACCAGGTATGAGCCCATGGCCTACATCCTCACTTAGCCAGCAGGACAAGAGGTAGACAGACAAGTGAGCCCAGGGGTAGGGACTCAGGTCCTCCTTGAAAGGAGAACAAAGAAGGAAAACTTGAAAGAAAATGAACAGAGGGAAGAGGTTGATAGTATGGCAGGCCTGCCTGGGGTAGTGGCTGCAAGACAGGGCAGCACCTTAAAAAGCAGCGGCACCTCTGAGTGCTTCTCCAGGGCAGCTGTGGCAGGAAGGCTGATCGTGCAGAGTGGCACAGGCGGGTAAGAACCTGGATTTGCATGTGCTGGTGAAGTCGGCGAACACGGCGCCACAGAGGGATGGAGAGTTGGGAAGCACACTCACCGTGCCCCTTTTTGTTGTTTTTAATCTTTAAACTATGGCATTCAAGAAGTAGTCTCACCAGGAATGCACCTCTTCGTGTCTTTATTCCACAGATTAGCTCCCGCCCCCCTCCCGTTTTGGAGCACCATCCATTACTTGAGTGGTCGGTGTTTCCAACCGCAGAGGGTTTGGCTGGAGAAGGTAGGGCGTGGTGTCTTCATTGAGGGTCTGTAAGCGCAGATCTTCCACCGAGAAGCCAGTAGTGGTCAGCATGGGAGTGGACCCAAGCTTGCCATCAGGACACCTGATGGTCGGCCACACTCCACACTGGAGACCAGGCAGGAGGAACCAGGCCTCATAGTGAGGCTTAGACACATGGAGGCACGTTGGGGATGGAACTTATGTTCATCAGGCAGGGAAGTTTAGAAAGAATCCTCCCCCTGGGCTCTGTGTCACCGCAGAGCTCCAGGCTTGAAGTCCTTGGAGCTGCTTACCTTGCCCTTGGCTGACTGGTGATGGTCAGTCACAGGTTATAGGAAGACTGGTGGGGTCCAAGTAGGATCTGGATGGCACCTCCACAACTGGTGTACTGTCCAGCACATTGGTCCCACTAGGCAACCCTAGTTCTGTCCAGAAGGTAGCCAGGCTCACAGGCCAGTCCCTAGGGCCAGCACCCACCTGGTTACTACCTATCCTGAGGCCTGCCTAGCCATGCCAACTCTTGGAGCAGCCACAGGCCTCAGGCGCATCCAGAGGACCCTGGGGACACCAGGCTCTCAACTGAGCTGGTCCTTACAAACCACTCCTCTCCAAGTCCCTCTCGCCCATTTCTGAGTTTTTACACCCAGCACAGACATGGTGGGGCTTGAGGATCCCTTGTATAAGGAGTGCAACAGAACCCCCACCATACTACACGCGCTTTACTACCCTTGCTGCCAGATTGTGACACACTGAGGGTCCCTAAGGGCAAGGTGTGACTCCATCTGGGTCACACTTACAGGCCCAGCCTGAGGAGTTGGAGTCCTGTGCCCACAGAACTGCTTTCTAAATGGAGGCAAATCGCCTCCCCTTAGCATTGAGGCAGCTGTGGCCTAGTCAGCCCCCTGCTGTCCCAGTGGAAATGCCCGCAGTTTGTGGGTTCAACTTCTAGGCCAAGACAAACACCCTGTTGAGACGGCCTGACTGCTTCCTGTGACCTTCCAGGGAAGAATAAATAAAAACATGCAGGAAGGCACACAATGATGCCCAGAGGAGAGGCAGAAGTTAGCTATCAGAATACACATGGACCCTTGCGGATACAGCCCTGGGGAGTTGAGGAATGCAGGCCCTGGCTCCCCAGAAACATCCTGGGACCGGAGGGGAAGCATTCCACGTTGTCACTCAGACTCAGGGAGGGAAAGAGGGCTGAGCTCACCCAGACAGGAGACACTGGTGGGCATCAGTCCATAGGAAGGTGGGCACTTGGGAGAATGCCATCCATAGGCGCCCGTGGCCAGGCACTGGCTTCTGGCTGAGGGGACCCAAGTTATGTGGTTTGTGCACCCTGCCCTCCCTTTCTTTGTGGCACCAGAAAGCGCTGATGAGCCCACAACTTTGGTGAGGGGAGGAGGGAAGGCGCTGCTGCAGAAGGATGTCTGAGTGAGCCACAGCTGCAAGGCTGTCCCTGTAAGCAGTAAACCTGCTCTAGTCATGACACTCCCAGTCCCAACAGCCACCATGTGACCAGCAGGAAGGTCCTCACCTTCATCGCCTGTGAGCACCCAGTCCTTGTGCCACCAAGCCTCCGGTACCCAGTCTTCCTGGCCCTCCTAGTGCCCTCCCTCCTGCCTTGGGTGCTGCCTCTCACCTCCTGCCCTGGCTCTTGCACTCTCCTGTGAGCCCTGCCCTGGAGCTTCCTACTCATATCATGATGTGTAAAAGCAGCTGTGTCCCAGCCATGTGAATGATACATGTTACCCTGCATAGCTCTGTGGACTTTTGTGCAATGTCAGCACCGCTGGCCCTGTCCCTGGCCTGAGTCCTCACTACTTATGGGGCCAGTGCCACCACAGGAAGTCAGGAGAGTCAGTCATTGGCTGGATGTATCCTTACCCCAGAATAGGCCTGAGGGTAAGAAAGCCAGGGGGTGACCAGGAAGGGGCAGGAGGCTCAGGGCGGTGCTATACCAATATGTCTTCTGTGGACCTAGGGAGGGGCATGTTTCCTGGCTTTGCCTCCCTCCCAGATGGGCAGGAGTGAGATCAAGTGGCTGAACTTTCTTCTGGGCCTCATCCTTAGACCTGGCCAGGAATATAGGGGATTAGGCAGACAGGTACAGGGACCCTGTGTCACCTAACCACAGTACCCTCTGTGGCAAGAACTGAAACAGGAGGGACTGTTTTGGATCTGGTATCTACCCCTCCTCTTGGGTAGCAGGATGGTGGGCAAGTTCCCTGCTGGGATGTAGTGAAAACCTCACAGCTAGGCTTCCACAGCACTAAGTAGCCTGCAGCTTGAACAGACGCTGCTTCTTGCCCTTATGAAGCACAGGATGTAAGTGGGCTGGGCTCGAGGCTGTCATCCCCCACATCAGCTTGGCCTGCCAGGCAGCTCCCTGCTGCCCCCAGGGCCTGCCCTGAGACCCACGCCCTGAGCCTTTCCTTCTACACCCCCAAGGCCTGGCTCGCACAGCATCCGTCCCCTGAGGGCCATTGTCTGAGGATTAAGTGAGCTCTTTGTCTGGAAGTGGCTCTGAGGATGCTGCACGCGGGCCTTCCCAGCTTGGCTTAGGCCTGGGAGCCTCCTGGGGCTGTCACGCTCCAGGCTGGACGCCTCAAGGCTGTGATAGATGCTGCTGCTGAGGCTCTGAGAAGCCAGGCCAGGTCCTGCAGCGAGGTCAGGCATGGGAGAGAGTGCTTCCTGGGGGGACCAGGTGGACACAGACAGCCAACCAGTAACCTGGAGCGCTACTCTGGACACCTCCAGGGGCCTGGGCACGTGAGGCTCTTGTTTCTCTGAGACCAGCAGGTCCCTGAGGCAGATGGCATGACACTAACCCCTGCCCACCCTGAAATCCAAGAACATAGAGGAGCAGGCTGATGGACATACCTGCGTCCTGGGTCAGTGTCACAGCACTGACTAAGAGTCACAAGGGAGGCCAGGGCTCCTGCTCGCTCCTCAGATTTTGAACATGTGCTGTGCACTGGGAGCAGGGCACAAGTCCCACCTCTCAGAGCCCAGTGGCCAGAACCAGGGTGCTAGGCCAGGTGGAGAGGTTACAGGAAGGGGCAGTCAGAGAGGGCTTCCTGGAGCAGGTACCTCAACAAGAGGCCCAACACAAGAGCGGTGAGTGCTTGGGGAGGTGGTCAAGGTCAAGGGAACAGCAGGTAGAAAGCACAGAAGTATCTGCTCTCAGGACCATGGCCTCTGGCTGGCTGTCCTGCCAAGGAGTGGGTCAGGGATGAGGCTAGAGATGGAGGCCAATCAAGGAAACTGAGCTTTGGCCCAGGACAGTCTCACAAGCAGGATGGAGGATACAGTCAAGGGGACAAGAGTGGGCAGAGCTTCCAGAGAGGCAGGGCCCAGGTTTGAGAGATACTTCCGGGAGGGCAAGACTTGGTGCTAGCGGGAGGTGGGAGGAGGTGCCCGGCAGCCTGTGCCCAGGTTCTGTAGTGTGCTCCCCAGGGTAGCGCCCCTGGTCTGGAATGCCTCCTGGGCTGTCACTGGGCAGCCAAAACGGGAGGAGCCCAGGAGTCCAGTTTGTGCCCATCTCCCAGCCTAGCCCAAGGATGGTAACCTTCACACACTTCAGGGGCCCAGCCCTGCCTATGGGTGTCGTAACCATCATGCATGCCAGACACAGAGGCCAAGTTTCTGAAGGGTTAAATCACTGTCACAGCCCTAACCACACACAGGCAGAAACTCCCAACTCACAGCCAAGAGAGCTGTGCGCAAGGCCTTTCCCGAGGGTGCTCAGGCAAGGAAGACTGGTGGCGCCGCGGGGACTGCCTGGGCCACACATGTGAGCTGGGCTGCCACCTCAGTGCATGATTTATACCTGATTCCCACCCTCCACTGAAGTCCGGCCAAGCCTGCAGCGCTGCTCATTATGTACATTAGGTCTCACTGTGTACAGTAGTTCAAGCTGGCCTTGGACTCACTGTGTAGCCCAGGCTGGCCTAAAACTCACAGTGATCCTCCTGCCTCAGCTTTCCAAATGCTGGGATTACAGGTGTGCACCACCACACCTGACTGAAGCATGACTTTTGAAATTAGCTGGGTTGGAAAGCAGGCTACACTTCCTGGGGCTCCTCACTGCTCACTGGAGCAGGGGCCCATCAAAGAGATGAGTTGAGCTGAGTCAGGGGTGTCAGCCACCACCCAAGAGGCCCCTCAGCCTGTGCACCAGCCTCACCAGGACCCTTGTCTGGTGCTCAGGCTAAGTGCAGAGGTGGGACTGGAGCTCCCTTGAGGATGCTGAAGAGGGCTCCCCAGAGCCCTGGGCAGGCAGGGCTGAGGTTCTCTAGGGTAGCTCTCTCCAGGTGCCCTATGCTCTTGCAGCCCTCCAGGGCCTACCATCACCACCACCAAGGGACCAAGCAGTGCTGAGGACTGGCTCTGGCCTCTTCTTCTGCCTTCACAGAGCCTGTGTGGGCCCTGAAGCTCTGCACTGGGGAGGCTGTGCAGTGCCCTTTGACCCTGAAACCCAAAGATGAGTTTGATTAGCAGCCTGAGTTTGGATATCGGTGCTGCCTTAGAGACGGTCCCTGTGGTATAGCAGCAGGGCTGCAGACCCCTGCCCACCAGTGTGTGAGGCTCTGCCAGCTGACCCTTCAACCCAGAAACCTTCGCTTCCACATCAGCCCTTCTGATTCAGCCCTTCTGGGATGTGCAGGGATGCCCCTCCCCCAGCCGTGAGCTTCCCCCTTTCCCCACAGGAGCAAAACCCAGGCCTGAAGCCCTGAGACAGTGTTTGGGCCCAAGCCACCCCACATCTGCTGCTGGAGAGACATGTGCTTTTCTCCTCCTGATGCCCAGGGATCTTGTTGGGCTCCTCTGGCCCCGGAAACACATGCTGGTCAGAGGTGGGCACAGCATGTACTCCAGAGTAGAGCTGGCCCCAGTCCCTGGCTGTGAGTGACAGGAGCCTGCTCCTGAGACAAAATCAGGGACAGAGAGCATTGGGGTCAGGAGCTTTGACAGAAAGTGCAGGACCCTGGGCCACACCACCCTTGGCCCCAGGGTGTGTGTCACCCTCACCCTTGACTTGAGGTCCTCTTGCCTCAGCCTGTGTGAGGGTTTCGTCTCTCCCTACCCTTGCTGAAGCAGCTTTCCTTTGAGCCATAGGTGTCTGGTGGCCTGACATGCACCGCCTGGCCGACCGCATCCACTTGGAGGAGCTGACCCACATTGGCATCCTGAGTGGCAGCCTGGATGCCATGGTCCAGGCCCACATGGGAGCCGTGTTCATGCCTCATGGGCTCGGCCACTTCCTGGGCCTTGATGTGCACGACGTGGGGGGCTACCCTCAGGTCAGTGTGGAGACGTTGCTGGGCCTGGTGTCCCTGAGGCAGAGTGGGGCTCCGGGGTAGTGGGGGATGTAGCAGGACAGAAGGGATGGGGTTCTCTGGGATGCACAGGGGAAGGGGAGGAAGCGGGGTCCTGGCTTGCTCTCTGCTAGGGCCCTGGTCAGGGTGGGGGTGGATGCCTGAGCTTCCCTGCAGCGAGTGCTGGGTGTGGCCCCTGCCCAGAAGGTGTAGTGGGGCCCTTCCAGGGCATGGGTCTGCAGAGTGTGAGGCTGAAGCTGTCTTAGTGACAGCCACACTGCACCCTTCATGTCTTCCTGCGTGTGGCTTCATCCAGATCCACCTCGTTCCTCAGGAGCCGGGCAGCAGACACCTTTGCTGCTGTGCCCTGGCTTGTGCGCTCTCTGCCTCCCAGTCCACTGTCCAGCATACCTGTGGCCCTGCAGCCTGCTTTTGTCCTCAGACACTCAGGACCTCTGGCAGGAGAGGAGGGCGCCTCCAGACAAGCCTTCCACTCCCCCTCTTAGGACCACCCACTGGGTTGCTTGAGGGCTCACACAGGAGGCCCCTGCTGGGCAGGTGCTGCAGCCCCTCCTGGCCCCTGCAGCAGTGGGCCTGGAGCCCACCGTGCAGGGGGCTGATGATGCAACCGTGCACACCCTGGGGCCCACCAGCCAGTTAGCCAAGACTAGGCTTGGCCTCTTGGCTGCAGGGTATTTTGAAAGCACTAAGTGATGGGGGGGGAATGTTGCTCAAGAGAAGCATTATTATTCAATTATTTTTTCCTCAAGTGTAAACAGTTAAATTTGCCGAAACAAAATCAGTTTTAATTTCCTAATTTCTGTCCATCCCATTGTGTGCAGAGAGCCAAGAGCAGGGCCTTCCAGACATTGTTAGCTGAGGTTCATTATTCATTAGTCGCCAAAGCACTTTTTTTTTTCCACCAAAGAAAATTGGCAGCAAACTGTTTTCATCTTTTCCAGTAAGCAGCCCTTTGTGCTCACAGAGCCTATTCTTCTGACAGATAAATACTGTGGAAAAAAATACGGCTTTTCCTATAAGTCATTTGTTTTATTTCAGGCCTACAGACACATCTGGGTCTCCTCTGTCAGAACCCAGTAAAAGTGGAGGCCTCAGAGAACCCTCTGCCCAGGCTGAGGTGGGCATGGGTATGGTGTGGGCATCCTCACCAAGACTGGCATACCTGGGGTGGGGCGCTTCTGCTCCCCCCTTCACAGGCCCAACCCTTCATCAGCCCGCGCTGGCGGTTGGGCGGGCCTCCAGACTCGCCTGCCCCGTGCTGTTCGTGCTGGGCCTCCCCAGCAGCACTCAGAGCTAATGCTATGCTCTGCGTCCTCCATAGCCCTGGGATCCTTTCTGTTCTCCCCCAGCCCCAGCTGGAAGGGAAGGTCCCACACATTTCTGGGTAGAGGGAAGCAAGTCTCCATGCTCTGCAAACCTGCCTCACCTGCACACCTGCAAAGCAGCTTGGTGTGGATCCACAGGCAGGAAAGGGAGACCGGGAAGAAAGATGTGACCTTGTCAGGCCCCTGGCTTTACAGCCATGGGGTGGAGAGAAGAGGACAGGCACTTAGGGTATAGCATGAAGAACGGGAAGGTAGGTACAAGCTTTGGGTGGCAGAGCAAGACATTTCTGGAGCAGAGACCCAAGGCCCTCCGCTCTCACAGGCTGACTTTAGGCGGGAGACAGGCCCTGCTCCTCACCAGTCACCTCACCTGAGCCCAGGCCGTCATTGCAGGTGGGACCTTCAGTTCAGAGGGCTCTGCCTCCCCTATCCCTTTCCCTTCTGCGCAGCCTCCAGCTCTGCAGCCCAGAGCAACTGCTGTGGGGCTGGGACCACACCAGCTAGACATCCATGCCCAGAGCATAACCCACCAGGGGACATAGTACCCTGGTTCCCTTCACTGCCTCCATCCTGGCCCACGCACACCAGCTCAGGGTGGCTCTCCCTACCCTTGTGGAATCACAGACACAGTCTTCCCTGCTGTGCCCAGACTTGGAGGCCGAGCCAGCCTGTTTCTGGTTACCTTATGTGAACCACTAATTGAAGTCTGATGTTCCTGGCCCCCAAGCAGTCAGAAATGACAGCTGGGCTTCTTAGGGGGAGCTGCAAGCAGGGCAGGGCAAACTCAGATCCTGTCCAGAAAGCTTGCTCGCTGCCCACTCATTCAGAGGCCCTGGCCATGAGCCAGATGGGACCTGAAGAAAGCAAGGACACTCCTGCAAGTGTCTTGGGTACCACCTGCCCTCAGCCCAGGCTGAGGTCCTGTTAGCTGTGCCTGTGAGGCCCAGGCTGGGTGTGCACCGGGGGAGGAGGGAAAGCAGCTGTCACTATGTTGATTCCTCAAGGACCAGGGACCGTTTTCCAGGGCCCAGCTGTAGGGTACAGAGCTCCTCTGGGAACCACACCACCAGGCCATGTACACATAGGTACTTACAGGCTGGTGCTAGCAGGCCCATCTTGATGACAGCACCTGTCCCTCTTCCCAGGTGATTACGTGTCACATGGAGAATCTGGGGAAGGGATTCGGGGAGGCAGAACCAGCACTTCTGGAGCCAGTTCCCATGTGAGCCTCCTGGAAGGAAAAATGCTGTCCCCAAAAGCCTTATGACTTAAGAGGATTTTTTTGTTTTGTTTTGTTTTAGTTTGATTTGTTGTTGTTGTTCTTTCCTTGGTTTGGCTTCTGCCATTCCCTGGGCCTGGGTAACAACAGCTGGACACCCAGCCAGTACCATGGGCCCATCAGGGCAGCTTGCTCTGGCTTTGTGCCCATTGGAGCACCCTGAAGGCAGTTCTGAGGGTACCAGAGGCGGGGAACATTCACAGCCCAGGGGTCTTATCAGAAGTGCCTGTGGCCCAGCACGGTGGGGCTTCTGGCTGGAGACTCCATCGTCAAGAGCCCACAAGGCCGGAGCCAACCCTCGGGTCTGGCTGTCCTCCGCTGAGGCAGCGAGTGGCCCCGTGGCTGTCACTTGGGGCCTCCACCTTTCCTCTCCCCACAGGGTGTGGAGCGCATTGATGAGCCGGGTCTGCGGAGCCTGCGCACCGCCAGGCAGCTGGAGCCAGGCATGGTGCTCACCGTGGAGCCGGGCATCTACTTCATCGACCACCTTCTGGACGAGGCCCTGGCTAACCAGGCCCAAGCCTGCTTCTTTAACCTCGAGGTTCTGCAGCGCTTTCGCAGTTTTGGTGGGGTGAGTGTCCATGGGCCCCACATTCCTGCTCCCAGAACATCTACCACCCCACTGCTCCTGCTCATCACCTTTGTCTCAGGACAGAGGACCAGGTAGAGGAGGGACAAGCTTGACTTCCTCGCTGAGAATGGCCTCCCCCTTCATGTGGTCGTCAGCCAGGTGCCTCACCCCTCAGTAGGAAGAGACAGATTCTCCGAAATCACTGCCCACCTGAGCAGGACCGGGTGAGCAGGTGACACAACCAAATGGCCATGAGAGGAGCCTTCCTCTAGGCCAATGATGAAAACCCTTTCAGAGCTTTCAGTGACAGCACGCTGCAGCCCGCATGCCATAGGTTTGCCACCTCTGCTGCAGGCAGTGAGCCACAGAAGCTTTGAGACCAAGCTCTTCTGTCATTGTGGGTCAGCAGTCATTTCCTCAGAAAGCTTTACCCAAGCAGCAGGAGTCAGGCTGGAGCAGGATGGACCCATCGATGTGGCACGGGAGGGCAGTTCAGTCGAGCTGAGAGGGTTTCTGTCCATCTGACCCAGGTCCGTATTGAGGAGGACGTCGTGGTGACGGACAGTGGCATGGAGCTGCTGACCTGCGTGCCCCGCACCGTGGAGGAAATTGAAGCGTGCATGGCAGGAAGTGACAAGGCCTTTACGCCCTTCTCTGGCCCAAAGTAGAGCCCACCAGGATGCCCAGCCAGACCAGGGCCTGGTCTTGCACCTTCTCTATCATTCAGCCTGTTGATTGGCCCTCCAGTGGTGAGACAGGATACTCAGAAACCAGATCTTGGCATCAATATTTGATCATACCAAATAGTGCCATTTCTTAGACATAAAAAATGCTTTTTCTATTAACATTCTTCAAGATCACACCCTTAATCGTTTCTGTATACTGTGCTTAAATGACAGAGACTTTAAAATTCTGATTGAAGATAATCCTTTTCTTCAGTAGCACAAATGTACCTTGCTGCCATTTATATTCCTGTTCTTAGGAAAGATGCTTTTCCAGTGTTTTCTCCCAAAAATCAATATGCAGAATGGAATTTGCAATAAAAGCTTTCCTTATGTGGTCCTTCATGCACAGCTCCTGCTTCATCCCTTTGTGAGGGCTCAGAACCCACCAGCCCTGAGAAGATGGCCCAGCTAGTGCCTCAGGAAAAATGTATGGTGGCACGGGCCCTGCACCCTCTGCCTCAGCCTGTTCAGATCTGGTGGGATGAGGGCAGGGTGCTCCCCCAGGAGCCTGTGTTGAGCCCTGGGGACTCTGCTGGGCTTCAGTGTCACCCTGCTGTCTACTGCAAGGGTTCCCAAGTCTCACAGACATCGGAACCGCTGGGTCACTTGCTAAAAGGATCCCAGAACTCAGGCTCAGATCTTCCAAATCAGAATCTCCGGAGATGATGCCCAGAGAACTGTGTAAACAAGAGCCCCTGGGAGCTGGGCGTGGTGGCACACACCTGTAATCCCAGCACTCGGGAGGCTGAGGCAGGAGGAACTGCAAGGGTTCCCAAGTCTCACAGACATCGGAACCGCTGGGTCACTTGCTAAAAGGATCCCAGAACTCAGGCTCAGATCTTCCAAATCAGAATCTCCGGAGATGATGCCCAGAGAACTGTGTAAACAAGAGCCCCTGGGAGCTGGGCGTGGTGGCACACACCTGTAATCCCAGCACTCGGGAGGCTGAGGCAGGAGGATTGCTCTGTGTTCGAGACCAGCCTGGGCTACATAGTGAGTTCCTGGTCATTCTCACTACATAGTGAGACCCTGTCTCAAAAAACCAAAAAAAAAAAGAGCCCCTAGATGGTACAGATAGATGCACAGGTTTGCAAACAACTCTCAGGTGATACGATGGGAAAGCTCGTTGCCAAGACTCACCCATCAGAATGGCACTGCCAGAGATTTAACTGGAGTACAGTTTTTTTTTGGTACTGGAGATCAAACTTGGGACCTTACCCTTGTGAGGCAGGCGGCAGCACTACTGAGCTAAATCCCTGGTCCAAGATCCTTTTTTAAACATGGTTATTACCTCAAGGTTAGGTTTCTGCAGGGAACAGGATTATACCCCGCAGTGGAAGCCACCGAAAGAATTTCACTGTGAGGTAGTAAGCCATCCAGGGCCCAGCTGTGCCTGGCCCCTGCCCGTGGTGGGATTCCTGGCCTTCCTCTGCTTGTCCATTTGTCCCACAGCCCAATGGGACTGACCCTCCCCACAGCCGGCTTATAGAACTCTGCACACGAATTCTTCAGTGCATTCTTCCAGGTACTTCTGAGCCAAGAAGGGCGGGTGAGAAAAGGGTGTCATAGCAGAAAACTAGCCCAAGCTAGTAGCATTTGTGAGGCGTCATCCAGGGGTTCAGTACTAATTGTTTCTTTCTGTGATAGGAACACAAAAGTGTTTATGATGTGGCCACAAAAAGATAAAAGCCAGGGCTGGAGGTATAGCTCAATGGTAGAGCACAGGGTTAGCATGAACAAGACTCTGGGATTGATCCCACCAAAAGAAACAGCCCATCTCCATGCCAAAGCATCATTTATCTCACACCGATTCTTTAGGGTTTCTGCTGTTGGCACAGATGTATTCCCTCAGGTACCCTCTGGTGACACTGAGCAGTTTTAGAAATGATTGGGTCTTTCTGTGCATCAGCTGAGTTGTAGGTTTGCCAAGCATTTCTTCACCTGCTACCCCTGACAAAACCTGTTCAGGTGTACAGGACTTCAGTTTCCCCCACCTCCAGGTGAAATCAGTTCAGCTCAGGCTGAAACTCTAAATGGATGGTTTTGTTGAGAAATGTACATGGATGAATCACTTTTATTTTCCTCCCAACCCTACAGACTTTCCATACCAAAACTGCCCTTTCCACATACGTGTTTTCTATGGTCATCAAGCAAGTGGATGAAAAACAAGTAGAAACAAGCAGAAACCAGAGTAACTAAACGCCCTGTCCAGGATGGACACTGGGGACACAGAGTAACAGTCTGGCTCAATAAGGCATTCTGTGATGGCATAGAACCCAGGTGGCCAGCATCAGCCACCCTTGCAACCCCGTGTTCCTTAACTGTATCCAACTGTCTCCAGCCTCTGCAGTTTGTATAGCTTCAGAAACGCACTAGGAACCCTTCCAGAAGGCTGTAACAGTGCCAAAGCCTTCCCCAAACTCCAAGCGCCTTCCATATTCGTTCAGCAGATGAGAATCCATTGTGCCAGTGCAGTATAAACATGAAGTCTCTGCACTCAGAGCTTGTAGTCTTCTAAGAGACTTATAACTATGTTGTCTCGATGAAAAGTGCCATGAAGAAAGTAACAGGGTTTGAAGTGAAAAGCAAAAGGAGATGCTGCATTCTGAACCTAAAGAACTATAAATGCTAAGAGGGAGAATGGAGGGAAAATAGTTTGGCAAGATGAAATGGCGCCACTTCACCAGACTGGGTCTTGTCTTGGTCACCCTGGGATGCAGTGGAATAGTTCTGGAGAACATGTGGCAACTGCTGTCCAGGAAGACCAGTGAGGAGCCCATCACCAAGTCCTCGCAAGAGAGGATGGCACTGCACAAAGCAGGGTGAGGGGAGGTGAAGCAGACAGGTTCCAAGCCATTAGGAGGCAGAACTGAAAGGGGATGATGTGGAAAGGCTCTAACAGCTACTTCAAAGGGAGTGGCTGGTGTTGGGCTACCGGAAAGAGTATCGGGACGGTGATGATGAGCGGACCTTTTAGAGCTTCAGTGTTAACAGCCCACTGTGGCACTGTGCCCTAGGTTTGCCACCACTGAAAGGAGCGGTTCTCTTTTAAATCTATGTAGAATGGTTTTGTACTCTTCAGATGCCTATAAGCAGTGAAAGTTGTTCTCAAAGTGCTTTTATTAAAAAAGACCTGGCACCTCCACAGAGAATAAAATTTCCCAAGTCACTGGATCCCAAATTACAACTAATTCACAGAAATGAAACAAGACATATTATCCATAGAAATTATTGTGCAATTTTCATGAGGATGTAGCAAGTAGAAATTTATCTCCCAACGCATGAAAAGAACTGAAGAATCACTGAAGTTATCTTAATGGCATCTTTCCTTAAAACAATTCAGATCGACTTCTTGGACTCAAAATATTTACATTAGCCAATTCATTTCTACAAACCCACCCCTGGGATACAACATGTAACTGAAGACAGCATACATACTACAAATTGTACTCTTAAGGGAAAGGCCTCACTTTGACCATCTACCTCAAGATTTAAGGATTTGGAAACCACGTGTTCAGACATGAGATGATTAAGCTGACCTCATGTGTCACTTTCCCTATTCTAGTATACATTTTAAACCACGTACTTAAAATATAACTAAAAATGCATTCACATTTAGAGAAAACTACTTCCCTATCCTCTAAGGGAAATGTAGACTTGAACAAAAGCATCACCCACCCCAGGCAACAGGAGACAGCCAAGCTTACATGCTGTTCAGAGCTGCTTACATGTACATTTTGGTATCTAATGTAAAGAAACCCACAATGAAATAGTCATTGTTCCAAAAAGTTTTTATTTTAGGATTTATTGAAAGAAATAAAATTATATTAAAAAAATAGAGTAATCTCACAAACTGAAAGCCAGGAACAAAAAAAGAACAAGTTAGTACTTTTTCCTGAGAGGCAGATCTAATTAGCTGTAGAACAGACTTTCTCTTTCCTACCTTTTGTCAAACAAAAATTATTTTTCCTATTTCTAAGGCATCAAAAAGCACTGAGTACTAAATGGGTTGTTCAGGTACAAAGTTTCAGCCCTCTAATGGGGATTAAGAAACACCAAAAGCTGCTACAGTTTCCTTTTAATATCAAATTGTACATACTTCTACTTTTTACATAAATTTGAGAATTTTACTCATGACCTGAATTTTTTAAATTGTGTCTCATTTTATAGTCCTACTAATTCTCAGTGAGAATGTCCAACGCATCTGAACCGGCATCCCAACAACTGAAAGGGGCCTTCCTGGAAGAGCTGCTCCCCTCACCATCTGCAGCCTCAGCCAGTCAAAAGGCACCATCCCGGATGCAGCTAGCAACTTACAGTGCAGCATAATCCCTAACCTCTGGCCCTGATGCAAAGCAGATCAAATCCGAATGGTTCATAAATCACAAACTCACAAGTTACAAGAGTCACTTTACAATTGCCAAAGTTCTAAACTTACTCCCGACACTCAATTTCTCTCAATTTCTGTACTCTCAATTTTGGTAGCTAAATCTACCGAACTAATAACTTCCATTCTTAAACCACTTGAGTAAAATAGTCAAGACAATGATTAACATCTTTGTTCTATGCATGTGCTCAATTCTGATTTGCATAGGTAAGAGTAAAGCATGAATCAGTTTTTTTCAAAACTCCCAATCTTATGTTCTGACTTGAAACACTGAGTACACACTCTTGATGATTTCCCTACAGCTTCTCTGTTCGTATCATTGGTAACCACAAATCCCATGTGGACATCCATATCTGATTTTTTAAAACAAGGGATCTAAAATTTAACACCTATTATAGATATTTAAAGATTCAAGTGGCCTAACGACATCTCCAAGTAATTATACAATATCAATTAGCTGTTGGATTTAGTAGGATTCTGTTTTGAACATCTATTAACCCCTATGAGCAGATCGATATTCCAAAGTAAACTGCTGTTGGACCCTAACTCAAAAAAAAAAAAAACACCTACCATTTCTTGGTTGTACTGGGAATTAATAGCCCTCTGAGGCAGTAGTTCATGGAACAACACCTGGCTCCAATCCCACACTGACAAGGACCTTGTAGCCCTAAAAATCTTTGCCGAGTCGCAGGACACTACGGCATCTTCTGCCCAGGAGAACAGCACAGTCAGCACACTTCCACCAAACCCAGGGTGCAACATGAGTTACAATCTGGTTACATTACCCCAAGTCCTAGTAGGAAACAGCAGTGTGGCCAGAATTGACCACATTCAAATAAAAAGTAATCAGGTCTGACTGTCTAATCACTATCCCAGGCACAAAACAATATACAGAAGCCAACAGACTTGAGCTACAATCATGTTGTAAGTTAAGGTTAACAATCTAAAATACCAACACTGATATAATGCAGACTCTACAGGTGCCCTACATTAGTGATTGCCATTTTTTTGTCTCCACAAAAATGTAAATATCCTGAGTTTTACCAGCATTTTCTTTCTAAAATAATTTATGGAACATAAAAGCACACAATGAATGAACAGAAGCAGTGGTACATAAAGTCTGGAAGAACAGCCCACTAAAAGAATTGTCACCAAAAAAAAAAAAAAAAAAATCCCAAAACATAAACAGATGTATTTAAGCAAAATAAATTAAAGGTTAAAACCTTACACTTTCAAGTTTTCTTAACCTCTTGTTTTAGGAGATGGTATGGAGTTGATACATTTTTCTAGTATTTATTTAGTTAAGATTAAATAATACCAAAATGTTACTTCACAATTTTTTTCATAATAAATTTAGTCACGGCCCTATAGCAGTTATTTTGAACACAGAAGAAACCACCAGCTGAATTAATATTTCAAATCCTTATCAGTAGCTTATGTTATCAAACTGTTAAGACATTTTATTTACTAACTTGACTGTCAAAATGATACCCCAAAACAAGCCAACTCAGTTTACTAGCATCTGCAGAAACTACAACTCCGGTACATAAATGAGGTTTTGTTTTTAAGGATATAAAATACCAATCCAATAACCCAAAGGTATCCCTAAATCATAATCCTAATATGCTCTACTTTTTGTTATTTCTATAAGCTATTTAACTGCATGTTGCTTTAAGATATGATGGAGTTCCTTTACCTAATCAAAAATTGCTCCAGATTACAAAATGATCGGTTTTTACAGCCCTAGAATTTAGAATAAAATCACAAATGATTAATATAGATGGAATTCAACTTTTCCAAATCCAATTAATTTTATCTATTATAACTGAGACCCTTCTGTATGACCTTCCTATTTCCCACTCCTTTTGTCTACTTAAAAAAGAAGTATTTCTGGGGAAGTCAGGATGTTTTTTATTTTACCATATTCTTTTAAAAATTGTTTTTCAATTCCCACAAAAATGCACCTCATTTAAAGCCATACGTTTAAATGGCACGGCTAATTGACTCTTCAGTGCTGATCCTAGAAAATAACCTCCAATGGATCTTTGAATAATGAAAAAGACAACATCCAGCCATGAACATTTGAGCGGTGTAGTTGGTCGCACCTTTAAAGTTCAAGCCATAGCTGTGAAGTCTGGGAAGGGTGAAGTCTACTGTCCTGCAGTATCAGAATTTGCTGTCGTATTTTCAGTGCTAATGGGCTGCACGTTGTCTGCAAGATTGTGTGCGTGCTCAAGAAACAAATCTTTCAGTACACTTAATTCTTTTGTCAGCAATTTAATTTTTGCTTCCAAGCGTTCATTCTCTTCTTTGAGCTGATTCACTCTCTGCAGTGTGTCTTGTGCTTTCTGCTTGCTTTTCAATCGGCTCTTTTTCACAGCCATGTTGTTCCTCTCTCTGCGCTGACGATACTCGTCACTATTTCGATCCATGGGTGAACTCTTTTTGCTCTGCTTGCTTGGAGGCACGGCTTTGCCTCCTCCCCCGGGGCCAGCAGGCACCAGCTGAGGAACCTGCTGCAGGCCGCTGGCATGTGCCTGAGTATGAATAACACTTATTCCGTTCACTCCTGGAGTACTGTTCTGCTGCGCTATCTTGCTCATTTGGGCACTCTCCCTTGCCAACACAGGTCAGGCAGAAATGAGAGCAAGGTGATCAGTCGCTTGCAAGATAAACTGCCAAAAAATCTTCACATGTACCTATTTTAAATAAATTAACAAATTGCATTAAAATACTTGCAATGACAAACAAATAAGATTAAATTTGTACGCACCTAACAGCAGGCCACCATTAATTGATCTCATGCCGAGAAAAGTCTATAGAACCTGCCAACTAACTGTCCCAAAGTTTCAGAAGTCTAAAGCATTTAATTTAGAAAGGGAAGTTAGTACAGAAGACCATAAGGCTGAGCCCAGCCCACCTGAATCCCCGAGGGTACTGCCCATCTGTGAGTCTTATTCACAAAGGGAGGAAAAACAAAAGAATACCACTAATTAGGGTAGCACACAGAAACTAATGGCACTTGATAATCTGCCAGGGAGAAACTTGAGCTGTTTGGGTTAACTTTGAAAAGCTGAGTTCAATTGTGGTACAAAAGGCACCTGCAAGGAAAGGGGGACGAAAGTTTAAGTATTTAGTTCAAGTGAAATTAGAAAGTTGAAGTGGAGTGCCCAGTCTGCAATATTCATGAGGAGTATTATGCTACGATCTCAGCATGTTCCTTATTCGAACATGCAGAGTGACTCATCAAGGGTTTGACTTTGTTCCCACAGCTATCTTTATGGAATATTTTAAAAGGGGTTTTTTGCTTGTTCTTTTTTAACAATGTCAAGTGACAGCTTACTGCATTTACCAAGTTGGTTTCTTGGATTTAAGAACTCTGAGACATCCAGCGTGTGCTACCACTTTCAATGCTTCTCATGCGTTTTCTTCCTGACATAACTAATAAAACATCGAAATACTCTCAACCTGGACCCACAAGGGAAAAAGAAAAGCCCTACTGATACACCCGAGGAAGTGCAAGTACTGAGACTCGGGCCGGACAGAGGGACCGCAGCTGCAGAGCTGCCACCCACTTGTCTGTCACTAAATGAGCTTGGAAGACACATGCCAGTTCTGAAGCGCTACCGTGGTGCTGCACATAGAAAATGAAGTCACAGCTTCACAAACTAAACTACTCCGATTTGGATGCCTCGAAGCAGTTAAGTCCCTACAGCTGCTTGAATAGGTATCAAAGCACACCTTTCCTATCAGGAGGCCAATACACAATCTAAGCTGAGGGACCTGCGTCCACCAAGAAGGTACAGCATTCCAGACTTCAGAATGCAGTGTATAGGCCATGAACTATCTGTTCTCTTCTCACAAAACTGCTAAGATACAACAGTGGGAAAAACCTGGGGTCAGAATTATGAAACTGTCCCAAGTAAGAACATCCCAGTTATTAAGAAAAGTTCACGTAGTAAACACCGGTAGCTTCACCCAAAACTTTAGCCAGGCATTCCTGTAAATATTATTAGTCTGATTTTGTTTTGTTTTTTAATCTTTGCTTTTAAAACTCCATATATAATTACTTTCAGTTGTTTCCAAAGCCACCCAACCAGCCCTGAGCTAGTAGATTGTCCTCACTCCAGCACTAGGCAAGAGAGCTCCCGTCCAAACTCGAAGCCCATCTTCAGTAACAGGCAATTCACGATTTTCTTTAAAAATTTATTACATGGCCTAATTTGTCTTCTGGTTAAAAAGTGACTATTCAATATTAATTTGAGCCACCCTTCCTGACATCTAGCACTAGTGCTATCTAGAGGTATAAAGGGAATACAGCTGTGTTATCCAAGTGTTGAGAAGTTTAACTCCTCCCTGGGACTGTCTTAATCACAGTCATATTCATCTTAATTCTCTACTTTTAAACTTTTTAATATATTTATATTCATAAATCTTTAAAGCTAATCTCTACAATTCGTGTGGCCCAAGTTCAGAGATCCATACCCCTCCCTTCAGGGCTTCAGGTTCCCTGTGTGCACGTGACTCACAGAATACCATCAACTCCAGTCACTCTTACACATTACAGGCTCCAAACTCAGCGACGACGTTCATGTCTGTTTCTGTACCCAAAGGTACAGGAATAGGGAAGGGCTCATGTACCTTAGCCTGACTCATCTCGCCAAGGCACGACACTAAACAAAGAAGGCAAGGTTTGAAGTTGAGTCCTTTGGCTTGAAAAACAAGAGTATTCACTGAACCTACCAACTTGTAAAACTTCATGAATTTTTTTTTTTGAAAAAAGTTCTTCAACCATAGGCAAGCCAGGAAAGTAGCTCTTAAAGAAAGAAAATTAACCAAGCAAAGCAGATCAAATAGCTAAGTAATTTAGGACAGTTTGTCAACTTTGCTTTTACACTGAACAAGGCACTGTCACTTATACTGTTGTTCCTCCTATAAATATTTACTGAGCAACTACAACAAACCTAAAGGCTAGTTTACTTCAAATTTAAAGCTAAGTGAACATGTGGCTCCTATGCTGACAAATACTATTCCAAAGTTCAGTCTACCGGTGCCTGCTTCCTTGCAAGTGTAGTGTTCAAGTAGGAAGCCATGAGAAAGGGAGAGAATAGCAGTAGTTCGTAAGTAAAGTGGGGTCCCTGGACCAGCATCATCATTTAATGTTACTTCTCAGGTTCCCCAAATCTACATATTAGTTCTGGGCATAGGTATGCATAATTTTCTTTTAGGGTATCCTCCAAGTGATTCTGCTGTTGCTGTAGTATGAGAGCTTCTGCTGTAAATATGTAATGGATCTTAAGAATCTGGACTGTATGAAAAATAGTTTTTCACATTCAAATTTCTTAAGCAATGTTCATTCAAATCAGTAAAACTGAAAACTCAGAATGTTAGAATGAGTAAAAGAAAATCAAAATTTTCTTAAGCTGGGCATGGTGGCTGAGACAAGAGGATCACTGTGAGTTCAAGACCAGCCTGGGCTACATAGTGAGTTCCAAGTCAGTCTCAACTTCATAGTGAGACCCCTGTCTCAAAAACCAAACGAAACAAAAAAATTTTTTTCTTAAGTATCGCTTGGGGAAATAAACCTGTCAAGAATTTTCCTAGCCTTTTTGTCACTTTTTTTTCATATACTAGAATGAGATATTTCTCCCCCAAAATAAACTTTCCCTTAAGTTTCCTTAGTGAGGTCAACTCTTCAAAATATTCAGATGCTTCTCCCTTGCCCCAAATCTTTTCAATCCTTGGGAATCTGACAGTTCTACCACAAACAGAAGATTAACACACCTACCACTCTGCTCCATCCAATGCCACAGAACTTACTTCAGGTGACAGTCTCTCACGGCACTAGTCTCTGGTTCCACAGCAATCTGAAACACTATCCTGAGTGTGCCACACCCTCCTGCTGACAATCTGTCTGTGGCTCCAGACTATAGGATCAAATCAAACTCCTTCCAGCCCGCTTCCTTATGCTTGGCTCTTCAACAATACCAAACCACTATGAGTCTCCTAAACGGTCTCTGCTTTCTCTTTGCTTTGTGCTTCTGTCCATTGTTCCCTCAGTCTCTCTGTCAATTCCAAATCCCTGTAGACTAGGTCAGAAGCAAGGCTGTTCATCTTCACATGTCCAGCACCTAGTGTGGAGTCCATGAAGGAAGGGTCATCCCTGCAGGGAGACTGTAAATGGTTCACAGGGGTATGAAAAGAATATATGTTTGTTTTAATGGTATCTTTTAAACCTAACTATGGTGTGATGTACATACACTGTTTGTAAATATACATACAGAAACTATCAGAAGCTCATGTTCAGTTTTCTTCACCAGACCTCTCAGGTATAAACTTGGAATTGTGGCTATGCCTAGTTAGCATTACTGGGAGCAGGTGAGGCAATTTAGACCCTAAGACTAAATTCAGCCTTACAAGGCCCCATGTGTGTCGCTCAGTGGCTCACCACGTGCTGTATAATTCCCCAGAGATGAAATCACTTCTCTAAGATCACAAAGCCATGCTGACAATATAACGTACTCGAGAATTTAAAGGATATTTTGAAAAAAATGAAGCCCCCCCACCCCCACTTTTAGGCAAGTATTTAAAAGAAAAAAAAAATGAACCAGCCAATTATGCTCTCCAGAAGCAGGAAACAAGAGACTGATATATTCTTCAGCTCACTGGCATCCTGTAATTATTTAACCTTGTTTACAGTCTCTGCAGAAACAGAGAACTAACCTGGAGAACAGCTTATCCCAAATAGCTTATCCAAGTGATAATACCTAACTAGATGTTAAATGCGAATGTACAGGCCTGGGGTGGCAGCTCGGTGGTAAAGCGCCCCCCTAGGACGCAGGATACCCAGGGTTCCATCCCCAGGACCACCAAAAAAAAAAAAAACCTTTTCCGATGCAGAAGTTCTTAGTAAAACAAGCTCCTCACAGTATTTTCTTTAGGAGTCACATTTTAGAGAGAGGCTTGCATTGAATGATAAGCAAATAAGGATTTTGGTGAATGTAAGCTAAAAGAATTCCTGATTTTCGTGCAACCCACCAACATTAAAGCTTTTCTAAAGTGGCCCATTTTAAGACGCCAGCTTACAGAATAAACTTAAAACAAGCGAAAACCCAAATATTTCAACCTTCTGAAGACCAGAAACATAAAAGTTATTTGGAAAGAGACTATTCTTCCGCTCCTACATGCACTCCTATCCTCTTCCTGCACACCTTAGTTGGCTATTTTCCTGTGCTCCCTCCAACCATGCTAAAGGGAGTTTCACTGCTTACTCGTTCCTTTCTATTCAACTTGTGGTTGCTGCATGTTTTAGACGATGTCCCACAGTGAACTGCAGGAATATACAAGCAAAATATTTTTTTTCTGTAAAAAGGTTATGTACTTAAGGTGGTCCAGGCCTATAATCCCAGCACTACAGGAGGCTGAGTCAGGGAGATCGCAAGATGGAGCCCAGCCTGGGCAACTTAGCGACAAGGGAGACCCTGACTCAAAATTAAAAAAAAAAAAATGAGCTGGACATGTAACTCCGTGCATAGGTCCTGAGTACAACCCCTCTACCACCAAATTAGTTACGCGTTTACACAAATCTCTTTCCCTATCTATTAGCTTCCGAACAGTATCCTGGACCACCCCTCACAAAGTTTTCACTTACGTTTCCTTAGGGTCAACTCTTCAAAATATTCAGATAATTCAGGGCATTTCAGGGCAACAGGAAACGTCCTATGTGGCAGTAAACTAAGATATGGTCCGCCTTCTATTCCGGGAACACCTTTCATCCCCGGGGCCAATACGAGCCTGGCCTTCCACAGGCGGAGGGCCGGGTTCTGGAGGGGAGCACACCTCGCCCCGCATCCCTTCCCCAGCCCGGCAGCGAGGGGCGTCCGGAGAAGCGCGGGGGGCGGCGGACGGCGCCTGGACG
>NW_022900931.1:56432244-56480532 GCF_012274545.1 Fukomys damarensis
CCTGACGTTAGGTGGTGACGGCTCGGAATTGAAGGCTCTTGGTGGCGAGGAACGTTCTATTCAAGTCAGAGACTTGAAAACCAAATCTTTGGGAGAGGCACACCTGCCTTTAGAAAACAGCATTTCCTGCAGTGGATTTTTGAGTCACAGATTTCTGTTTCGGTTTCACCGTGTCCTGTGGGAGCCCCGCGACGGTCCTTACGGGGTTTTCCGGAACTCTCGGAGGACCCGCCTCGCCGGGGCGGGGTGGGGGCGCCCGGGTGTTAGAGACTGGAGGGAAGTCCCGGCCCCTCACGGGCGACTGCAGACTGCGAGTGGGGGGCGGGGAACGAAGACAGCCAACTTTTTCCGTTTAAAATTCGTGTGGCTGTCTCGTTCGTGAAAACTGTTAGAGTGAAGTAAATTGAATATGCAAAACTTAATTCCTTGGTGGTGTCTTCTAGGTGAACCGGTGAGGCATAATCCAGTCTGATTTATCTAAGGCTACTCACAGGAGGATCTGAAAGCGTCTTTTAAAACCAGGAAGCATCGCCTTGGGTGGAGGACAGAGCCTGCCTGATAGGTTTGATTGCTTCCTCTTTAGCAATTCTTATCGTTCAAAAATACAGACGCTATGAAAGAGGAAACGTTTCTTCATCGCCTAACCATGGGAGCAGCTCTCTCCCTGTTTCGAGGAATCACTAAGAGATGATAAAGTATCTGCCAAAAAAAAAAAAGGAAAGAAAAGTGGCTGGGCAGGGTGGCACAACTACTGTGATGGCGGAGACAAAAGGATCACAAGTTCCATGCCAACCAGGGCAATTTAGCAAGGCCCTGTTTAAAAAAATAGTTAATCTTGTGACTCAGTGGTAGAGCATCTCTGAGTTAGAGTCTCAGAACCAGCAAAAATAAATAAGAGTGAATGATGATAACCATAAATGCACATTTGGGAGAATAACACATCACCAAAAGCATTATGTGTCCTTTACAAGGCTGTGCTCTGAGCCAAATTTTCTTTAATATTTTAGCACTTATTGGGCTGTTTTTTTGCTTACAATATCCAACTTTAACCTTAAGAGTTCCTAATCAAGAGCTGGGGATTTAGCTCAGTGGTTCGGTGGCCTGCCTTGCAAGCACAAGGACCTGAGTTCAACCCCCAGTACCAAAAACAAAGAGTTCCTAATCACTTAAAAATTGTATGGAGGGGGGAACACTTGTGTAGGTATATTCAGTTGTCTCTGGTCTTGCTAACCACTCTGTCAAGCTGCTCCAGCATTCTGTGTCTGTCTGGCCAGGCCTTCCACACAGGAGACTACGGTATTCATTTCCTCTTCAACTGGTACCTGGTAATTCTTTTATCTACTTAATTTAAAATATTTATTTGGTGCCAACTGTGCTAAGCTGTGGCCAAGTGTTGGAAGTTTTGTGGTGAGAGGACACAGGCCCTGCCTACACAGAGCTTACACTTAGAGGCAGCGAGACAGGTATTCAATTATTAACACCATTTTTCAGTTATCACTTCTGTAGACACAAGAGTACAATAAGCCCAATGAGTCAGGCATGACCTGAAAACAGGAAGGATTTGGCTAAGTGGCACAGATGAAGTGACTGTACCAGTCAGAGGGAATATCTTGTCTATAGGTCACAAGATGGGAGAAATTTAAGGCCAATGTGGCCAAAATGGAAGGCCCCAGTAAAGACTGGTGAGATAGTCAAGCCTATGTGGACCCAAAACAGGGTTCTGAAGTTTACTCTTAAGAGGAAGATCTGGCAGGGTGTGGTGGCAGACACCTGTAATCCCAGCTCGCTGGGAGGCCAAGGCAGAATTGCATATTTAATCCCAGTTTAGAGCACTTAGTGAGACACTGCCTCAAAGAATAAATAAATAAAGAAAGAATTTTTATGTTGTATCCCCTAAGGTGTTTTTGTAGAACAATGCCCCTAGTTACCAGATCCAAAAGGTAAAAATGGAGAAAAAGAAACTGGTAATTTGAAATCTCTTATTGCTTGAAGGCCAGATCATTAGAAATTAACTATGCAAAGTTAAATTAATATACATTTATTTAGAAAATGTCTAAAAAACTAATATAACTAATATCTAATATCTAAAAACTAATATCTCCTACCTTTGGTAGGAGATCTGAACTGTATCTTTAATTTTTTTCCAATACTTGGGATTGAACCCTGGACCACCTATATCCCAAGCCTTTTATATTTTATTTTGCAACAGGGCCTGGAATTTGTGATCCTGCTGCCTCAGCTTCCAGAGTAGCTGCGATTACCAGGGGTGTGCTACTCCTACTGCGCCCGGCTGTATCCCTAGTATTTTGAGAACTAAAGAATTGCCACAGGTTTGAGTCTCAGAAAATATTTATTTGTGATGTATTAACAATGATATGCCACTAATTATACATCGTTCTGCATTGGTTAGGGCTCCTTTGATCGAAACCAAGTGAAAACAATCCCTGACCAGCCTTAGCATAAAAAAGGATTTGGTGAAAGATGTTAGAGCTCTCTTCATGAAGTACCTATGTCATGTCAGATCCAGAACTAAGAACTCAGATCTTGTGTGTGTGTGTGTGTGTGTGTGTGTGCGCGCGCGCACGCGTGCGCGTGCACCCAAGTGTGTGCATATTTATTTCTTTATTCTTTTGCAAATATCAACTCTTTTTAAAGTTCCTAATCCAAAAGTACAAGACAAAGACTCTAGGATTGGCCCAGCTGGGGCAAGAGCTCATCCTCATCCTCCAATGATCAAAAGGCCAGGAGTAGGTCACCTTATACTAATGTGGCAGCTCTCAAGAGGACACAGAGGCAGTTCTCAGAAGAAGCGGAGGTGCTGAGCCAACAAAGCCGTGACCATCCACTCCAAATTGCAGATCACTCTGTCTTAGTCACTTTGGCAGCCTGATTTGTCCTTCCTAATGCCATCCTTGAGGGCAAAATTTAGACCCCCCAGAGTTTTACTTTTGGAAGCATTATTTGGAATCCTGACAGCTAAGACACTAAATAGTTGCCTTAGAACATTCCTGAGTTCATAGTGAGTCCTTTCACAAAAGAGGTTCAAACCTAGAAAATTGGCAGATATTGTGAATGTCTATTATAAAGCAGTTTTCTGCATGTCAGATTTCATTATCCTGTGATTTAGGATGTATCATCTGTGCACATAGGATAGATGGATGCGACATGAGCACAGGAAGAGAGGCGCCTGTCATCTTCGCACATGAGGAGAGCTCTGTGACATCTGTACCCTTCAAAGCAGATAATCTGCTTTTCTTGTGGGTCCAGGAGGGTCTTCTATCTTCATTCCACTGAGTAAACCTAACTCCATGTTACATAATGATTGTAGTGCAAATTATCCCAGTGCCTACGAAGTATGTTAGTCTAAAACTTAAATGAGTTTTTATTTATTTGGGATGCATGTGTACCCTTCTCCATCATGGCAGTGTGATGGGCTTTGGAGATAAAACCGGAATGGTGTTGACTAGACTTCAATCTGGCCAAACCTCCACACCTGATCGGTAGAGCAGGTTGACAGAGAATACTCCATAGAATTGTTAGGAGGATTAAGTAGGCAGACATAAAAAGGAGCTAGTTCCCTGGCTCACAGGAAGCATAATTTATTTGTCCACACGTTAGGGTTTGTATCTAGATGCTCCCCCGCAAAGCCTCGTGCCCTCATAGATGGGGCTTTGGGGAGTGATTGGATCACTGGCACAGGGTACTCGTCAGCACATTACTCCACTCATGAGTTTATAGCTCAATACGATTTGGGAGATGAAGCATGAGGAAGATTACTGGGGTCATGGCCTGGAACTCTCTACATCCTTCCCTTCTCTCCACCTCCCACTGTCATGCCAAGAGGTTTTCAACTCTGCCATGCTTGGAGCCAGCAGACTGTGGACTGAATCCTGTACAAGTTGTGAGCCAAAATAAATCTTTCCTCCTTTAAGTTGTGGATGTTGGGTATTGTGGCTCAGCAATGAGAAAATAACTAAAACACCATCCAAAAATAATTTGCTAACTAGGAGCCAGCTCTTGGTTTTTAATACCATTCTCTACTAAAAGGAAGCAGGCTCCTTGGAAAAATGCCTGATTCGAAGACTGGGACAGGAAATACAGAAGATGAGCCTGGAGTGACTTACAGTGCCAAAAAGGAAGTGCCCAAAAAAGAAAACAGCAGTAGTATGTAGGTCTTTGTCAGCTAAACAACAAAAATGTATTTCTAATTGTCTGGAGGCTGGGAAGTCCAAGATTGGGGTGCAGACAAGATAGGTTCCATTTCAAGACCTTTTCTCTTGGTTTGTCGGTGGCTGCACTCTCCCTCTGTGCTCACATGACCTCGTATTACACTTGTTGGGGAGTGGCATCAAGATAGCAGAGGGATAGTTCTCTGGTATCTGTTCTTTCTAAGGACATGAACCTATCACCAAAGCCCCACCTTCACGATCTTACCGAACCCTAATTTCCTCCCACAGACCCCATTTCCAAATGCCATCACATTGCACGTTAGGGCTTCACCGTGAGAGTTTGGTGGGACCAAAAAAACATGCAGTCTATTACTGTGTGGCAAAGTGTTTCAAGGGCCAAACGAAATGCCCAAAGCTGGAATGATTTGAGTGGTAAAATAAATAATATAGTAGTGGATTACAACTCAAGTGTAAAATAAATATCCATGAATCCACACAGACATTAATAAATGAATAAATAAATGGCAGAGAGGAGGCAAATTTGTCATACAAAAGAATCCCAATCATTTATGCAGATATTTTCCCTTCAGGTCTGTATATATGGACTTCTCCCTGAAGCGTGTGAAAAGGAGAAAAAAAAATTTAAAAAGAACAAACTGACAGTGAAAAACATACTTTAAAGTGCAAAACATACCTCACGTTCATATGCAAAAGAATGAACTTTGATCTATATCTTACACCATACACAAAAATTACCTCAAAATGGATATAAACCCACATGTAGAACTATAAAACTAGAAGAAAGCCTAAGAGATAATCTCCATGACCTTGGCTAGTCAAATACTTCTTAGATAAAACATCAAAAGCATGAGCCACCCAAAGCAACTAATAAATTGGATTAAAAATTAAAAACTTTTAATGAGTCAAAGTGGCACACACCTGTAACCTAGCTCCTTTGGAGGCTGAGGCAGGAATATAGTGACTCTTAGCCCAGTCTGGGCAACTTAGCAAGATACTGTCTCATAATAGAAAATAAAAAGGGGGCGGCTGGGAAGATAGCTCAGCATGAAGGCACTGGGTTCAATTCCCAATATGGAGGGGAAAAAAATGCCCTTGGGAAGAACATCATTTAGAGAATAAAAAGACAAGCCAGTGCTTTATTAAAAAGGGAGGGGGAACATGGCTTTACAGTGGAGAAACCTGACAATCACTACCTTAGCCAAGTGATCAAAGTCACCATCAACAGTTATAAATATGTCGATAGCAAGTACCCTCAATAACATGAAAATGACACTTTGCTTCTTTGATCCCCCAAGAAGTCATGACCTCAGTCTAACCATCATAAAAACACCAGATAAATTCCAATAGAGAAGCATTCTATAAAACCCCTGACCAGGACTTCTCAAAACTATCAAATGCCATCAAACAAGGAAAGTCAGAAGTGTCACTATTGTGAAGATCATACGGAGACATGACAATGAAAGGTAATGTCCTGGATGGGAGCCTGAAACAGGAAATTAAAAAAAAAAAAACATATTGGGTGAAAACTAAGAAAATATAAAATATGGGCTTTCTTAATAATGGACTTTATTCATTATAATGTATCAATATAAGCTCTTAATTATAAAAAGGTACTGTACTAATATGTTAATAATAGGAAAAATTGGGTGCAGAGAGTTTGGGAACTCACCTACTATCTTCTCAATTATTTTGTACATCCACATTTTTTTTTTTGAGACAGGGTCTTGCTATGTAGTTTAGGCTACCCCTGATGACACTGTGTAGCCCAGGCAGGCCTTGAGCTTGCAGTAATCCTTCTGCCTCAGCCTCCTGAGTGCTAGGATTACAGGTGTGCACTACCACACCCAGCTAAATTATCTTTTAAAAGTATTTTTTAAGGTATCTGAGTCACTTTCTTTGTCATTAAAATAAAATATCCAACACCTGCAATTTTAAAAGGGAGAGGCAAAGGGCCTGAGCGGAGGAAAGCTGCTCGTCTCTTGGTGGTCAGGAAACAGAGAGAGAAGGGAGGAGCCAGGAGGGAGAAGCACCCCCAGTGACCTGCCTCTCTGAGCAGGCCTCACCTCCCAACAGCAAATCAGCTGTATCATCTCTGTGATTCAGGCACCGTCCAAAAGCCCTACCTATGAGCACATGAGGCCCCTCGGCAACATCCAGAGATAAACCATAACAGAGGTACGTTGCAATTTTAACACCCGCCTTTTAAAAGGACGCTCTTACAAGCTTACAAGTCGTATTAAGCCCACTTGTTTTAGCCAAGTAATTAAAGAGATTAAGCTCTCCAAAGAGCCTTGAGCCCCACTTCCTACCATGAGTCACTAGAGGTGTCTAAGTCTCCGCCAAGCAAACCCAAGTCATTCAAAGAAACAGAGCCAGAGAGGAAAGGAAGCAGGAAGGAGCTCCTCTGAGTGAAGAAGAACAGAGTGGAAAGAAGGGAAAAGGACATGGAGGAAGACCACCCAGGCTGCAGCATGACGTGGAAGCCTGGGCAGCCATCTGTGGGTGTGCCGGAGAAACCATGTCCTCACCTAAAGGGCCAAATGCCTGATCAAACCCAGAAGCACCGAGGCCGGGGTGAGAAGGAAATAAGGAGCTTCCCAGACAGAAGGATGTGGCTGTCCCAATGAATCATTCTTTCGTTCTTTCTTGAAAAATCTGTCTACATAGTTATTTATTGAAGATATTTATTGAATTCCTCCTCTGTGTCAGGCACTGTCCCGAGTACTGGAAGTCCTACAGGAGCAGGACAAGGGGCCAGGGCTGGTACCAACACAAAGCAGAGAAAGCATGGCCATGGTGGTGGGCTTGCAGGCCAGAATTCCTTGGCTTGGAACTAGGAACCTGTGCCTACTTCTAGGTTTTGAGGTTTGTTTGTTTTGTTGTTGTTGTTGTTGTACTGGGAATCAAACTCAGGCCCTTGCACTTTTGAGGCAGGCAGTGGAACCACTGAGCCAAATCCCTGGCTGTTTGTTTTGTTTTGAGACAGAGTCCTACCATGTAGTCCAGGCTAGACTCGAACTCTCTGTAGTATAGGCTGGCCTCAAACCTGCAATCCTCCTGCATCAGCCTTCTAAGTTCTGGGATTACAGATGTGTGCCACCAACCTAGGCTCTGGTGTGTGTGTGTGTGTTTTATTTTTCCTTAGCAATGGGAAGTGAAGACTGAACTGAGGAAGAAGTTGGGGTTTAAGGCCAGAGTGCTGTTTTGTAGCTTTCTCCCACCTCTTTGAATGACTATCTGTGACTTTAGCCAAATGGGAGTAGGAGTGAAAGCAGAACCACTTTAATGCCTCTAGGATTTGATGTTTATAAGAGCCAGGAATCAATACCCTTGATACATGGACATCCACTTTGTGAAAAAGAAGCTGAAATAGAGGCTGTGCTGAGGGGCCTTCCCTGAGGAAACTTTGAAAGCAGTAAATATTAATGGTGCGGATACATCACAGTAGGTGCTCAGGAGCCAAGTAAAGTGAGATAGCCTCAAAAGTGCTCAGAAGTACTTAGGGTGATGGATGTTGGAGCACTGTTCTATGATGGCTAAGGAGACCCAGCTCTCCTCATAAGTGAGAAGGTCAGGGAAGCCAAAGTGATAAACATCCCACCTTTATCTTGGCTACATTATGGATAAACCCCAAGTTGCAACAGCCAGAATAGTTTGTATGACTAGAATGGTCTAGGACAGAGATAAACGGTGAAGGAAGTGGAGGGTGACTGAGAAAAGCCAGAAATTCCCATCTAATTCTGATGTGCCAACTGGTGGGCCATTCCTTCCCAGTTCCATGTATCCAAATCTTTCCCCTTGCTCGAGCCCCAACCCAAGACTCAGCTCCTGGCCTTGGATGACTATTCAAGGTCTGGCCAATCTTACTCTTCCTCCCCACAGGTATGCAGTTTATCATTAATACACACATTTATTTTGCCTGTTACACACACATATAATTACATATGTACACACATATATATTATACATATATACATACTATATTACTATATGTATGTATTGCTATGCTATATACCTATGAGATATTAGAAATAGCACACATGGGAATGGATATCTCTAAATAAAAATGGAGGATGCCAAAGATGCACCTTGACATCCACCATAGCCCAGATCTTTCACTGCTTGAATCCCACATATTAGTTATGAGAAATTAGCTGGATCTGTAGACGCTTTTCCAGTATTCAGATGGGTCTCCTTTTTCTAGAGAAACTCACAAGAGGAGAGCTAATCAAGGCAATAACTAATTATTATGGTTTGGATCAAGCACTGTGCTCGGCAGTGGAGTTTGGGAAGGTAATTAGTTCATGGGGTTCTAACCTCACTGATTGATGAGTCTATTGATGAGATCATAATTGAATGTGCTGTTTGGAGGTAGGGGCCTAAGTTACAGGAAGTAGGTCATATGACTGTAACCTGAAAAATATATCTTGTCCCCAGCCCTGTCTTCCCCCACCCTGTCTACTTCCCAGCTGTCGTGACACAAGCGGCTTTCCTAGGTTTGGACCAACAAAAGATAGGAAGTGTCTGACGTATTTCATGGTGCCAGGAAATAAGGAAATGCTCACAAAATGATGAGGGCATATCAAAAGGACATTTGAAGGTGTTCCCTATGGCCACATCTGGAACAATCTGAGTAACGAAATAAATGGTAACTGATTATAACTCAAAATAAAATAAATATGTCTGAGCCTATAGTGACATAAATAAATAATAGGATAAATATATAAATGAGAAAGAAAGAGGGAACAGCACTTCCTCTTTGGGAATTCCACTTAATAAACATATAAAGAATGATTGAAATAACAAATTGTCATTAAACACCATAATGATAATTATTACAGGCATGGATCATCAAAGAAAGTTAAAATCAATAGGTGAAAGTATATAAAGAGAAAATGCATATGTTCAAAGTATTTTCCCACAAGATATTTACAATGGGAGAAAACTGTAATTTAACAGTGGAATAATAAACTTAACCAGGTAATCAGAGTTGACATCACCAGGAATAAACAGATGGACACCATACACCTGCTGTCTGATGCACTAAAAAGGGTATAACCTCAATATAATTATGAGAAAAATACCAGATAAACTCACACTGAGGGATTTCTGTGAAATAACTGGCCAGTACTCCAGGGAAAATAAGACAGAGAAAAGCTGAATAATGACTCCAGATTGGAAAAGGTTAAGGAGACATGACAACAAGAGCAACTTGGGATCCCAGACTAGATTCTGGGCCAGGAAAGGACATTAGTGGGAAAATTGGTAAAAATTCATTTGTGCCCGTAGATGTGCTCATAGTATTGTGTCACTGTTAATATCCTCATTTGGATCATAGCTTCATGATCACATCCACTTTTGCTGGGTGTGGGAGTGGAAGAGCCTTTGTGCTGAAGACACAGGGACACTGTTCTGTCTCCTGCTTCACAACCTGATGTGTGATTAGGCAGACTTGCAGGTACCACTGATTACCACCACCAGGGAGGGGCCAATGGCTGCAGGGAGTAAATCCTCCCCAGCACACAAGACTGGAAAGGTTCCCAGCCCAGTCCCAGTGTTCTCACAGAGGTTAGCAAGTTGCCTCCTGTCATACAGAGATTATTTAAGCTTAATTTCAAAATCAGGACAGACAAAGAAAACAACTGATAGAGATGACCGTGTAAACATGAATAGTGTTTGGGTGTAAAAATATAACATAAATAAAATGAGTAACAAGTGAGAAATTGGAGAAATATTTGTAACATATAATTAAGTATAAACATCCATATTACAAGAAACTCACCACAATTTTAAAAAGATCAAAGGTAGAAATAAGTCAAAACAGGGCAAAGGAGATGTACAAGCATTTCACAAAGAAATAGTAACAGCCTAAAACAGGAAAACTATGATCTTATTATCAAACAAAAGCAAATCAAATCATGAGATTTTAGTTTGTCTTCTTTCTGATACAGAGGGTTGAACCCAGGGTCTTGTGCATACTAGTAAGAACTCTACCATTAAGCCACACCCCCAGCCCCATATTTTATCTATCATTATAAATCAAAACAGCATGTTGGCTGTGTATGGTGCCTCATGCTGTAATCCCAGCACTTGGGAGGCTAAGATAAGAGAATCACAATGAGTTGGAAGCCTGCGAGACCCTGTCTCAAACAAACAAAAATGAGCATGTAACACCTGTTTAATGTTAGTGAGAAACAGAAACAGGTACTTTTCTATATGGTCAACAGGGAAATAACTTGTAAAATCTTTCTAGAAAACACCTGACAACTTGCAATAAAAACCCTGGAATTGTACATACCCTTTGACCAGCTATTCTAGTTCGGTCCTTTATTCTAAGAAAACCACCAAATGTGCATGTGAAGATACAAGGAAGTAAATTATATGACTTACAATAGTAGAGAAAGACTCTACCTAAATGTCATTTGAAAGAGCCACAACCAGTAGTGATCAAGTCCTCAAAATCAACAGGAAGAAATGCAGTAATGCTTGAGAGAAAAGATTTGCCTAATGTGAATAATTGCTTTAAGTATCAGGATTAAGACTGAGTCTATTACTGGATTTTTAAAATCATCTTTCTTTTGTTTTCTTATCCCTTGAGGAGATCACGGCTGAATACTTGGATAGATTGTATGTAATCTAACCATTAGAGCTCTATCCACCTCCACCTGACCTCAGGTGTTGATGAAAAATGTTCTCCTCTAGGCCATCTGTTGTGTGAGCAAAAGCAAGACTAATTACTTGTGCTCCTTCTTTCAAAATAGATGCACATCTAGCTTAAAAGAAATATGCATATATTTCTACTTGAAGACTCTTAAATAACTCTTAAATAAGAATATTATACTTCGAAGTTTAAAAAATGGCCTTAGGAAAATCTATCTTATTTATTCTCCAGTACCAATTAAAAATTTGGTACTGAATTTTACATGTTTCTTTTAAAATAGGATTCATATAGTGAAGTGCATATTAAAATATATACATTTAACTTTTTATCAGAAAAGTATGAACCTTAGACTGGTAGTGAAAACATATTTAATGATGCTTTTTATATTTATAGAAAGTACATATATACATATATATATATATATAATTTGTAATGCTATATTTCAATGTGGAATCAGAAACTTGTGAAAAAAATAGAATTATAAGTGCCATAGAAAATCGCTATTTAGAAACAGAATAGAAGATGAAGAAACAACTCCACACACACTCGGCCACCTTATTTTTGACGAAGGAACCAAACACCTTCCCTGGAAGAAAGATAATCTCTTTAATAAATAGTGCTGGAAACAACAAAATTAGAAATGAGAAGACACCTAAACAAGGCATAAACCCAGCTCACCACAGGGAAATTCTGGAGGCAACAAGGTAGAAAGATCCAATAAAAAACTACCTGGTCATCCTGAACTAGCAGCATGGGAAGTAACCAAACAGATGAATAAGGCTCTAGAAAAATTCAAAAGAGAAATAATTTCCCAGATAACTACAGAGATGGTGAGCAGAATGAAAGACATGATTAGAGACTTTGAAAAAGAAACAGATAAAGAAAAAATAGATGAGCTCAGGACCATGATGGAAGCCATGAATGCCCTATAGGAAAGAAATGGAAACCATAAAACAGATTCAAACAGATATCCAGGAGATTAAAAACTCCATTGAAAGTATTCCCAGCAGATTGATCCAATGTGAAGATAGACTATCAGATATAGGAGACTGGATTGCAATTAGTGACTGTGAAAAGAGAGATTTCCTTCAGGGTATGTGTTTTATGGTTTTGTTTTATGTGTGGTTTTTTTGGGGGGGCGGTACAGGGATTGAACTTGGGTCCTTGTGCTTGCAAGTCAGGCAGCAGAACCACTGAGCTAAATCCCCAGCCCAAGATTTCTTAAAAATAGTAAAGGACCATGAGAAATCAATCCAATAGCTGCTAGATGATGCAAATAAGAATAACAGAAGATTGGTAGGAGTCCCAAAAAATCAGGAGAAAGTATAAATGACATTAAAAACTATTCACAGAAGTAATAGCAGAAAACTTCCCAAACAGAGGAAAAGAATTTGACATACGATAAGTGAGGCATATAGAACTCCAACTAACCATGATTAAAAAAAAATCTACACCCAGACATATAATAGTCAAGATCCCTGAAACCCAACAGAAGAACAAAACCCTAAAAGCAGTTAGAGAAAAGAAACAAATTACATACAAAGGAAAGTCCATCAGAATCACAGCAGACTTTTCAACACAAACCCTCAAGTCAAGGAGAGCCTGGAGAAAAGTATTTCAAGCCCTGAAAGAAAATAACTTCCAACCTAGACTGTTTCACCCTGCAAAATTATCTTTCAAAATTGATGGGGAAATAAGATATTTCCATGACAAAGAACACCTGAGAAACTTCATGAGTACCAAACCAGCACTCCAAGCAATTCTAAACAATATCCTAGAAAATGACAGTGAGGGTCACAACTTCATGAGGCCCAATAGAGTGAAGCCATCAGGCAAGGCAAGAAATTAAAGGGAGAGGGAGAAAAAAAAAATACAAAAGAGCCAACAACAGTAAAATACTATGACAAGGATGAGTCAAAATGTATCAATTATAACCATCAAAGTTAATGGCCTCAATTCACCAATCAAAACAAATAGACTGGCAGAATGGATTAAAAAGCAAAATCCAACAATATGCTGCATACAGGAAACACACCTAATTCAAAAAGAAATTCATAGACTGAAAATAAAAAGATGGAGAGCAGTTCTCTATGTGACAGGAACCTGGAAAGAGCAGGGATATCTATCTTATTTGCAGAAAAGTAGATTTTAAATCAAAACCAATTAGGAGAGACAAAAGGTAACTACATCCCTGTAAGGGAACAGTCCAAGAGGAAGTGATGACAATCACAAATATATATGTACCAAATACTAATGCCCCCACTTATACAGAACAAATATTAATGGATGTGAAAAACCAAATAAGCACTAATACAGTCATAGTGGGGAACCTTAATACCCAAAGGTCATCTAGACAAAAAATCAACAATGAAATACTAGAACCAAACAAAGCTTTTAAACAAATGGACTTAACAGATGTCTATAGAATGTTCCACCCCACAAAATCAGAATATACATTCCTTCAGCTGCACATGGGTCATTCTCCAAAACAGACCACATGCTAGCTCACAGGACATGTTTAAGTAAATGCAAAGGAATTGAAGTTATCCCCTGTATATTATCAAACCATAGTGCAATAAAATTGGAAATCAAGAGCCGGGGATTTAGCTCAGCAGTTCAGTGGCCTGCCTTGCAAGTGCAAGGACCCGAGTTCAACCCCCAGTACCAAAAAAAAAAAAAAAACCCAAACCCAAAAAAATTTTTTTTGGAAATAAATAGTATAAGAAACTACATGAACCCCACATATACATGGAAATTGAATAACACTCTCCTGAACAACCAATGGGTCACAGAGAAAATTAAAGAAGAAAGTAGACAGTTTCAACAATTGAATAATAATGCCAATACAACACACAGAAATCTATGGGACACAGTGAAAGCAGTTCTACGAGGGAAATTCATTGCCCACACTAGGAAAACAGACAGTGCTCAAATAAACAACCTAATACTGAACCTCAAGCTCCTAGAAAAGGAAGAGCAAGACCGACATAAAGCTCATACAGGGAAGAAATTATAAAGATAGAGCAAAAATCGATGCAGGGGCAACTAAGAGAATGATACAAAAAAGCAATGAATTAAAGAGTTGCTTTTTTAAAAAGAATAAATAAAATTGATAAGCCCTTAGGCAACCTTATCAAAACAAGGAAAGAAAAGGCTCAAATCCATGCAGTTAGGAATGAGAAAGGAGGGCTGGGGATTTAGCTCAGTGGTTCCACCACCTGCCTCCCAAGTGCAAGGTCTAGAGTTTGATCCCTAGTACCAAAAAAAAAAAAAAAAAAAAAAAAAAAAAAAGGAATGAAAAAGGTGAAGTCACAACAGACCCAGCAGAAATCCAGAGAATCATCAATACCTACTTCAAGAGCCTGTACTGTAATAAAATGGAAAACACAGAATAGATTCCTAGATACATATGAATTACCCAAGTTGAACAAATAAGATACAAAAATTCTAAACATCCCAATTACAATCAGTGAAATTGAAAACATAATTAAAAATTTACCAACAAAGAAAAGACCGTATAGAAAAGAACTTCCCCCACTACTCTTTAAACTCTTCAGTGAAATTGAAAGGGAAGCAATACTTCCAAATTCATTCCTGGAAGCAAGTGTTACTTGATTTCAAAACCAGGGAAAGGCCCAACCAAAAAAGGAACTACAGGCCAATCTCCCTAATGAACATAGATGCAAAAATCCTCAACAAGATACTGGCAAACAGAATACAGAGGGTCATCAAGAAGATCATACACCCTGACCAGGGATGCAAAGATGGTTCAACATATGTAAATCAATAAATGTAATGCATTATATTAACAGAGCCAAGGACAAAAACCATATGATCATCTCAATGATGCAGAAAAAGCATTTGACAAAATTCAATATCATTCATGATAAAAAAAAAAAACTACAGAAAATTGGAGTCAACCTGATTAAGGCTATCTATGAAAAACGAATAGCCAACACCATACTAAATGGTCAAAAACCGAAACCTTTCACGCTAAAATCAGGAACGAGACAAGGATGTCCACTATCACCACTCCTGTTCAATATAGTTCTGGAAACATTAGCCACAGCAATTAGACAAAATAAAGAAATAAAAGGGATAAAGTTAAGAAAGGAAGAAGTTAAACTGTCAGTAGGGTTAAACTGTCAGTAGAGATTAAGCAGAGTAGATGGATACAAGGTCAACACTCAAAAATCAGTAGCCTTCTTATACACCAATAACAGACTCACGGAGCGTGAAATTAGGGAAACAATTCCTTTCACAAGAGCACCCCAAAAATGAAATATCTAGGACTCGATCTAACGAAGGAAGCAAAAGACATCTACATTGAAAACTACAGCGCTCTGAAAAAAAAAAGATCGTGGAAGGGGGAGGGGAAAGGAAACAAGGGAAAGGAAAAAATATGAAAAAAGGAAAAAATGGAAACAAAGTATTTATAAATAGGGAGGGCTAGAGGGGTTGAAGGGAGGGCAGGGGAGTGAGGAAAAATAAGAAGCATCAATCACGTAAAGGTACAAGTTCCCAGTGATGAATGTACATGTATTGTACACCTAAAATGTACCAACAGAAGAATTTAAGAATAAAAAAATAAAAATAAATAATAAATAGTGCTGTAAAAACTGGCTTTCCACATGCCAAAGATAGCTCTCACCATGCACTAAAGTAAAATCAAAATGGATCAAAGATCTAAATATTAAAACAAAAATACTCTACTGGGAGATATACATTATATCTAAAACTCTTGAAGATATAGGTGTAAGCAAAGACTTTACAAACAAAACCCTGATCACATAGGAAATATTACAAAGAATCAACAATTGGGATCACATCATATTAAAAAGCTTTTGCACAGCAAAAGAAACCAACAGAGTGAAGAGACAATATACAGAATGGGGAAAAACAATTATAGCAGCTATTGCTCAGACCAAGGGCCGATATCTAAAATATATAAAGAATTCAAAAAAATCAGGCCCCACCCCCAAATTTAAAGACCTAACTCAGAAACAGGCATCTGAACTGAACAGACAATTCTCAGATCAAGAAATACAGGCCGGGCTTGGTGGTACATGCCCGCAATCCCCGTACTCAGGAGGCTGAGGCAGGAGGATGCCAAAAGTTCGAGGCCAACCTGGACTACATAGTGAATTTAAGGCCAGCCTGAATTACATAGTGAGAAATTGTCTCAAAAAAAAAAAAAGGATGAAGAAATACAAAGAGCAAATAAATATATGAAAAAAATGTTCAACATCACCAGTCATTCAAGAAATGCAAATTAATTTTTCATTTTGTTTTGTTTTGTTTTGAGACAGGGTCTTTCTGTGTAGTTCATATTGGCCTTAAATTCACTATATGTCCCGGGATAGCCAGAACTCATGACAATCCTCCTGTCACTCAGCTTGAGAAATGCTCCACCATGCCCAGCAAAAACACTGAGATTGGTTAGATCTGTATCTGAGACCGTCAGGAAGCACAAGCAGCTGGCATTTGAGTCACAGCTCAAGACTTTGTTCATAAGTTAAAACTACAATTCTGGTCATAACCCAAGTTGTTCATGTGTCAGGCTGGTCATAGCTCGAAGAGCCACTGTACTGCATTGTAAATAAGGAGCAAAGCGGAGGGGGGATGTTGGGAAGCAGGAAGAAAATGTTCACATAGGAAGGGTGGGGGGAAGGAAGGAAAAAGGAAAACGAGAATAGAAGGAAAAATGGAAACAAAGCTTTTGTAAATAAGGAGAGGGAGGAGAATTGAAAGGAGGAGAGAAGGGGGGGGAAAGAATCGAGCTGTATCAGATACAAATTCCCAATGCTGCAGGGCCAGGGATTTAGCTCAGTGGTGCTGCCACCTGCCTTGTAGGTGCAAGAACCCGAGTTCAATCCCCAGTACCAAAAACCCCTATGATGAATGTGATCACTATGTATATAAAAGTGTACTGCCAGGCGTGGTGGCGCACGCCTGTAATCCCAGCCCTCGGGAGGCTGAGGCAGGAGGATTGCTGTGAGTTCGAGACCAGCCTGGGCTATACAGTGATTTCCAGAGCAGTTTGACCTACATAGTGAGACCCTGTCTCAAAAAAACAAAACAAAAAAAAAGTGTATTGATAAAATTAATTTTACAAAAAGAAAATTATCATTAAAAAAATCACACACAGCAGGATGCAGTGGCTGGCACACTCCTATGATCCTAGCACTCTGGGAGGCTGAGGCAAGAGGCGTGGAAATTCAAGCCCAGCTTGGGTAGCTTAGTGACATAGCAAGACTGTGTCTCAAATTAAAGAATAAAAAGGGCTAGAGATACAGTTCATTGTGAAGGCCCTGGGTTCAGCCCAGGTGGGGGAGAACCACAGATGAAAGGATGGGGTGAAGTACTGACATAGGAGGTCGGGGGATAGGTAGGCCGGCTGGGCAAGTTAGCCGGCTGGTTAACGACAAGATCCCAGGACACCTGACAGAACAGTACCCCAAGCCCTGCATCTGGACTTCTCCAGAGAACTCAAGCAGGTCTTCCGTAGGATGGCCCGGACGTACTCAGCCTGTGGCATGAGGTCCCAGCCCTGCCTCTCAGGTCCCAGTTATAGAAGTTCTCACAGGTTTTCTCGAGATTTGGACAATAGAAAAGGATACAGATGACAAGAAGAACTTGGTATTGTGGCTTTCCTCATGGTGACCCTACTTTCTCCAAGATGTCTTTTTATCTCTCTTTTTCCTTCTTCACTTGGCCTAAGCTCCCTCTGCAGAGCCAGTTTTGCCTTCACTTTTCACTTTTTCAAATAAACTTCCCACTGCTTTTTTTTCATTCAATTCTTTCTTTCTTTCTTTCTTTCTTTCTTTCTTTCTTTCTTATCTCTCTTTTTCCTTCTTCACTTGGCCTAAGCTCCCTCTGCAGAGCCAGTTTTGCCTTCACTTTTCACTTTTTCAAATAAACTTCCCACTGCTTTTTTTTCATTCAATTCTTTCTTTCTTTCTTTCTTTCTTTCTTTCTTTCTTTCTTTCTTTCTTTCTTTCTTTCTTTCTTTCTTTCTTTCTTTCTTTCTTTCTTTCTTTCTTTCTTTCTTTCTTTTTTGTACCAGGGATCGAACTCAGGACCTTGTACTTGTGAGGCAGGCACAGTGACACTGAGCTACCTCACCAGACCTTGTTCAGTTCTTTATTAGAGATAAGAAGAACCTGGAATCCAACTCCAGGAGAGGCGAGCAACCCGTTACCTGGTAGCAATTGGTGAGCCACTTTTAAAGGGAGCTATCTGGTAACATTTTGGCATAGCCAAGAAATTCCACTAACAGTATGACTCGGCAGTACAACACTTGACTAGCATGCATGGGGCTCCAGGTTCAATCCCAAGCACTGCACAAATATGTAAAAATCAGTAATGAGTGGAAGCCATACAACTGTCGTGGATGACTGGGTAAACAAAACATGGTATATACATGTGGTGGAATACTACACAGTCTTACAAAGGAAGGAAATCTTGTCACGTGCTGAAACATGGATGAACTTTGAAGCATTATGCTAAGTAACAAGAGCCAGTGGCAAAAGGCATAGGCTGAAATATTCCATTATATGAATGGTTGCTTCTATATTAAGTAGTCCAATCCATAGATATAGAAAGTCGAATGTTTATCAGGGGCTGGAGGAAGAGGGTAATGGAGCATTGTTTAATGAGTACAGAGATACAGTCCTTCAAGATGAAAAGGTTCTGGGGATCTGTTTCACAATAACATAGATATATTTAACACCACCAAATTATATACTTGAAAATGGTTAAGATGAAGTGAGTGTCATGGTGTATGCCTTTAATTCTAGCTACTGAGGAGGCTGAGGCAGCAGGATTGCAAATTCAAGCCCAACCTGTCTCAAAATACAAAATAAAAGCCAGGCATAGTGGCACATGCCTGTAGTCCCAGCACTCTGGAGGCTAAGGCAGGAGGGTGGGTGAGTTTGAGGCGAGCCTGAATTATATACATGCTAGGACCTGTCTCAGAAGAAAACAAAGTAAGGGTTTAGTGGTAGAGCCATACCCTCAGTTCAATCCTCAATACAAAAACTAAAAAACTTAAGATGATAAATTTTATACAAACATCTTTCTTTAGTTTGAAAACAATCACATGTTGAACTCTCAAGCTGATGATAGAGAAGCTACTTATTCAGTTATTATAGATATCCATAGTTCATGTGTGATATTCTAGGCACTCTGATAATTATTGGGGGTAGGTAAGTAAGAAAGGACTCTATTCTCAATGTGCGACATGTTGCATTACTGTAATCCCAGCACTCTGGAAGGCTAAACGGGGAGGATCACAAGTTCAGGTGGTTTAGAGACGCTGTCTCAAAAAAAAACCACAAAAAAACAAAAAAAAACTTTCTGAATTCTCAGTTGACAGGAAGAGAGAAGGAAACAGCGTGATGTCCCATACAACAGGGAGAGCACCATGGGGCATGCATCATTCAGTCTTGGAGTGGTGGTTAGGGCAGGGTTCTCATCTCCCTGATGGAGTACAGCAGGTGAGCAGAGATTAGCAAGGCAAAGACACAGAATGAAAGACCCAGGGAAAGGCATGGAGAGGAACCCAGGGACCGCGAGTAGCTGAGGAGGGCTGAGGTTGAAGGTTAAGGATATCAGGGAATTTGGATCTTATTTTGAGATCAGTAAGAAGTCAGGACAGCTTTTGAAGAAACGGAATAACGTGTCCAAATTTGTATTTTCAAAGGATTAGTGTGTCTGTGAGAGGAGAAAAAGATCAGAGGATAGCAGGCTGGTGGTAGGGATACTAATTTAACGATAAAGAAGCAAATGGTGACCTTTACAGCAGGCTCAAAATGAATGAGAGGGAAAGAAGCAATGAGTTTAGACAACTTTTTCTAGAAAAGTGGATTTGAATACAAGGAGGGAGCAAGTTGGGTGCAGGAAATCGGGAGCCTAGGGGGTGTGTCTACCTCTGTGTGTGACCTGGGGTGGGACGGAGAGAGCCAGAGGAGCTATTCCCTCAGAGTGTGGGAGGGGAGGGGACAAGATCTCACTTAATATCGTTTACTTCAGTTTGAGAGAAAGGAAAAGGGTGGCACAATACTTCCCTTTTAGCAGGAGAACAAAAAAGGATGGATTTAGATGTAGGTTTGAAAGTTTGCCATTAGAATATTGAGAGTTTTCCAAATTATGGTTTGTTTTTACTCTATAAAATAAAAGTAAATTTATCCTGGAGGAGTAAATGGAGAGATGGAGGTTTACAGAGAGAATTATGCGTGAACTTGAAGCTAAGAAAAACAGGAAAAGAACTGACTCTGGAAAGGAAAGACATTAGGGCAGCAGGAGGCCTAGTGGAAACTAGCAATCAAGTATATTTTTGTGGTTGCTTCTACAAGTCCTAGTATCAGAGACATTGCTCAGAATCCGACCTATGTGCTTTTCCTGGCCTTGGCCTGTGTATCAGGGCATCTAGACTCAGAAGACCTTAACAAGTAGCCTTTGAATTAACTATAGGCGGGAAAATTAATGAGGAGACAATTAAGTCAGAATATACTATTAAGTTATAACTGTCAGAGTAATATGACCTTGGCCAAATAGCCAAGTGGAACAGGACAATCCCAAAGCACAGAGAGTTCTGCATGGGAATATAGACAATGAAAAGTATAAACTGGAAAAGAAAGGTATATCGAATACATGACAAAGGGAACACTGGCTGATTGTTAGATGTCTACCATGGTCCATTTACAAAAGGAAATCCTCGATGAGTGAAAGATCTAAGTATTACGAAAATCTTTAAATAACTAGAGGAAAACATTTTTAGAAAAGTCTACCAAATAACTAATGACTAGGCAAAGTCTGCACCTCCTCCTCCATCTGAAGCAGCCATAAGAAGATGGACTTTTGCTGGGCATGGTAGCACACACCTGTAATCCCAGCACTCTGGGAGGCTGAGGCAGGAGGATCGCTGTGAGTTTGAGACCAGCCTGGGCTACATAGTGAGTTCCAAATATGATTTAAAACATTAATCTATACAACCAAAAAACTCTGTAAGTACATAAACAAAGCAATTCACTCCAGACACATCAGAAGAAAAATTCTGTAAATCAAAGACAGAAACATCTTGAAAGCAGTAACAGAAAAAACACTCATCACACAAAAGGAGTCCTCAGTAAGATTAACAGCAGACTTTTCATCAGAGGCAATGGAGATAAGCAGGCAGTGGGGTGATAGATTCCAAGTTTTAAAAATAAAATTTACCAAACAAGACTCATATCCAGCAGAATTATCTTTTTTCTTTTAAAAATGAAGACAAAATAAAGTAACTCCTAAATAAACAAAGCCTGAGAGTATTTGAAAGCACAGCTATCTACTTATATCTGCTTAACAAGATATACTCAGGCAAAAATCAAAGAACACTAGGTAGTAATATTTTTGTTTTGTTTTGGTTTTTTGATACAGGGTCTCACTATGTAGTTGAAACTGACCTGGAACTCACTGTGTAGCCCAGGCTGGTCTCGAACTCACAGTGATCCTCCTGCCTCAGTCTCCCGAGTGCTGGGATTACAGGTGTGTGCCACCATGCCTGGATAGTAGGTAGCAATTTAAACATACACACACAGATATGGTTACACACACACACACACACACAGTGCACATGCACTGGCAAAGGTAATTATGAAAAAAAATTAAAAAGATAGTATATAATTGTATATTTCTCTCTTTTTCTTAGCTGATTTATTTTAAAACTTCAGAAAACAATGTGTATATGATTGTATTCCTGGGTCTCTAATACACAGAAATGAAATATATTTGATAATAACATTATATAGCAGGAAAGGGAATGCAATGCTATATTGGAATAAGGAATGGACTCAAGATGATAGTTCAAATCCATAGCCAGGTGCAGTAGCACATACTTTAATCCTAGATATTCAAGAACTGGAGGTACAAGGATGGCTTGAGTCTGGGAGTTTGAGACCAGCCTGGGAAACATAGTGAAAATCTGTCTTAAAAAAGTAAAAACACGCCAGATGAGGTGGCACACAGCTGTAATCCCAGCAGTAGGTAGGCTGAGACAGGAGGATTGTTGCAAGTTCAAGGCCAGCTGGGGTTACATAGTGAGTTCAAGTCCAGTGCAAACTACGCAGTGAGACTCTGAATAAAACACACACACACACACACACACACACACACACACACACAAATAAAACTACTCAAATCTACAATAATAAATGAAAAGGGCCAAAAACATGGTAAATAAAAATGACAACAAACTCTAAATATGTGCTTTCTCTCCTCTCAATTTCTCTAAAAATCTTGAGACTAGATAATATATCAATTATGCCAATATGTTATTGGGTTTTTAATATAGAGAATATATAAATAAAATAACAGAGTAGGATGGAGCTATACTCTGGAATAAAATTTCTATAGTACTAATCATTATAAACCTGCAGTAGAGCTGGGGATTTAGCTCAGTGGTTCCACCACCCAGTTCGCAAGAGCAAGGACCCAAGTTCCATCACAGATACCAAATAAATAAATAAACAAACCTGCAGTAGATTTTGATGTTAGGCTAAAGTTAGGATATGATAACTATCATCAATCTTATGAATATACCAAAAACTTGAATTACATAACTTAAAACCAGTGAAGTTTATGGCATATAAATTATATCTCAATAAATCTGTTTTTAAAACAAAGTCAACAAAGCCAGGTGTGGTGGTGTACACCTGTAATCCCAGCACTGGAGAGGCTGAGACAGGAATATCGAGAGTTCTAGTCCAGTCTAGGCTACATAAGGAGTTCAGGGCTTGCCTCAACTACATAGCAAGACCCTGTCTTTAAAAAACCAATAAGTGATTAATTAAAATTTTAAAAATTATAATCAAAGAAAATTTGAATAATAATATATAACTGTGGTAAAATACATTGGTGTTGTGTTGGTCAAGGAATATGCATTTTTTTCAAATGAAACTTTTATCCAAAAAACATTTTACATTAGGCAAAAAGGGCATATGAAAGATTCCAAAAAAGTAAAATTTCTACTATCCACAATGATAAAACTAGATGTCAAATTTTAAAAAGATCATTAAAACAATCAAATAGCTTACCAATCAAAGGAAAACATAGTCTTTAAAAAATCTTGGGGGCATAGAAAGGCTTCTGGATATAATAAAAAATGGCAATCTCAGTTATGCTTAGAAAATAATGAAAAGAACAATATATATTAGATTTGAGGAATGCTGCCAAAGCTTTGTTTACTACTGACCCAAAAGGGAGCACTTTGTCCCTCGTGTCGCCATTTGGGGGATCACCCTCCTCCTGGCAGTGGAGTGGAATCCAGTACACGGACAGGAGTTCTGCCACAGGAGAACCCAAAAAAAATCAGATCGTACACAGTCTGTCCTATGGATTGCCTCACAAGCAGAGCCTTGGACAGCGGTGGATGAGACAAGTTTCAGATGGGTTAACAAGTGCAGAAGGGAAATCAATGGGTACAGGAGACTGACAAGAAAGAGAGTAAGTTAAACAGCCAAAGGTTAGGGAGACTTCCTGGGGGTTTAACCCAGCGAGCCTCGAGGCAACTGCTGGAGCTGTCCAAAGGGAAATCCACAAAGAATCACCACAGGGCTTAACCACAACCTCCATTTTAAGAATTGTGTATATTTGCAATTACAGCCTAAGTTTTCTGAAATATAAGACTGACTTTTATAATGTTCATTTGGCTTTCAAAGTGAGGCCACGATCATAACTTTTGTCACTCTCTGAGACACTTGGATTCCTGTTTTAAATGGGTTCATTCTAATTCCTCTTTTTAGGTACTATTTATCCTAGGATAATGAGAACTTCCTGTATATTAGCCTTTCATCCTCAATTGTTTCCCTAACATGAATTTCTTTTTTAAAAATTATCTTTATTGGTACATGCTTGCAATACATGATGATTACAATCATCCTGGGGAGTTTAATACAGGCACATAACACATCTTAATTTTTTAATTCCCCCTCCTTCTCTTCCTCCTCCCTCCCTTCATCTCTTGGTCCCCTTCCCATTTGCAAAAGATCTTAATGTGAATTTTTTTTTTCTCTATTTGTTGAAAAAACAAAGGGAGAAAACCCGGGGCCTTTAGAACCTAATGGCGTAACTCAGAACAGGAGTTCACTGCTGCCTCCCTACCTCCCCATCAGAGGAACAGGCAGCGGTAGGGTCCTCAGCATAGAGGGAAGAGCCCTCGTGACAATATTGCCCCTCAGATATCCCAATCTAAACACTGCTTTATCCTGAGTCATCAACAAGAACTGTCCTACTCCATTTTCTGTTACTGTAACAAAATACCATAGGCTGGATAATTTACAAAGGATAATGGCTTATTTAGCTCATGGCTCTGGAAGCTGGAAAGTTCAGTTGCTGAGGAGGGACTCCGGCTGCATCAGAACGAAGGCGGCGAGCTCAAACAGAAGAGAAGCCAGGCAGCAAAAGGCTTTCCAGACACCTGTTCTCGCGATAACACCCCTCACCGCGAGAAGTAGCTGGCTGACGAGCATTAATCCTGCTTGCCGTGGAAACCCCGTGGCAAAACACCCTTTAAAGTTCCCATCATGGCGAAGACCACATTTCAGTGTGAGCTTCAGAGGGGTCGAACCACAGCAACAACCAAGCAGAAATCAATCTTTGGACTTCTTATGCCCAGCATTTCTGTTAATACGCCTTGTTTTAGCTGCTGTTCCCGAGGAGACAGAGCCTCCTGCCACAGCTGTGGAGAACAGTGCTGGAAGACTTACCACGAGTGACGGTCTCGGCCCCGCAGGCGTGGCGCTCTCGCCTTTTAGGAAGCGCTGGGGTCCCACGTGGAAATCATCCCGAGCTGCTCCAGGGTAGGTGCGCCAGGCTCGGACTGACAGACAGCTGTCTCCTTGGAGCTGTGCATTCCAAACCCCTGTGCCAAAGAAGAGATGTATTTGATGGTGAGTACGTCACGGCCTGTTCAAATGCTCACGTGTGTGTTTGCGCTCCAAGCCTACCGACAACCCCCACCCCCGGCTGTAACTTTGATACGGCGTTTTTTAAAACCTGACGTAATATGCCTTTCATGGAGTAGCAGAAAAGACAGGGCTTTCAATAATGATTGATGTGTGGCTGCTATATTCTGTCTTTTGCCTTACCACAGTGACCTAAATAGCTTTTCCAAGAAGAGTTTCAAGGTCAAGTTTATTTTTCTGAAAGTTAAATGCATGTTTGAGCCAAACTCTGTGCTTCCCCAGCCCACCCCCAGTTACAGGGCGTCGAACTCAGTACCTTGCCCTTGCCAGGCAGGCCAAGCGCCATTGAGCTACATCCCCACTCTGGCCCCCTTTTTAAAATAGGATCTCACTATGTAGTTCAGGCTGGCCTTGAATTCACTATGTAGCTCAGGCTGGCCTCCTGGCAGTTCTCTTGCCTCAGCCTCCCAAATGCTGGGGTTACAGGGGTGCCCCACCCTCCCCACCTATGCTTGTTTTTGGATGTACATTCTGATGCAGTAAATAAATCAATTCCAAGTGAATGTTACTTGAGTAGATCCCTCCAGCGGTCAAGGTCATTGGCCATCAGCTTGCTGGGGATCGTAAACCGGAGTTAACCCAACTTCATTGGGTTTGCCCACCACTGGTTTTCTCGAGCCACACCATCTCCTGGGACCTTTCTGCCATTGCTTTTCCCACTGTGGGGTTCTAATCTAATTTACATTATGAAATATTCATGTGATTATTTAATTCAACCGGTGTGTCTTTGCTTCAGAGTACCGCCTCAGGACTTCAAATGTCTTACACCAGATATTGAATACTTAATACGTGACTAAATTGCTGAGCCACAAACAGAACTGGATATCCCTCTTCAGTTACTATAAATTCACCCTGTACATATATCTGCCATGGCCCCAAAGGGTGTGTGCAATTATTTCCGTGTGGGAGAATCTCAGATGATTAGCTACAACCTCATGTTTTGAAGGTGTGACTGTTCTGGACACAGCCGGATAATTAATTAGATTTGAACAGTTTGTGTGCGCAATGTCTGTCCTTGAAATTAACTGAAGCTCTTCCCTCCCCCTCAAAAAAATAAAAAAGAAAGAAAGAAAAAAAGAACTACTTGTGTCCTTTAGAACATTAATCAAAAAACTTTAAAATGTTTCAATAATTTTTAAAATGTCAGTAATTGCCCTAGTTCCCTGTGCTTAAAGGGATTTATTAAGAGTTATTTTCCCATAACAACTTGACATGAAAAACTCCAAGTTGAAAAAAAAACTGGAATAATTGGCTTTGATGCATTCAAGTTACTGCTTCCCACTAGAACTATGGGTGCAGAGAGTTTAAGGAGGCAGATGTGCTCTGAGAAAAATAGTCAGGAAATTAACACATACAATGTGGAAGGTGATAAACAATGCCAGGCTGTGCAGCATTTACTCAGTAACTGGGTCATCCCAGGCTTAATTCTTTCATGATTTCAGGACTATGCACAGTAGTAGGATTTTGCAGATAAAATTCAATGCCCTGGGCCAAAATACAGGAAAAATCCTCCCTGCACCAATCCCATAGGGCAAACCCAGCAGGGTGCCCCGGGCCCTGGCATCACCCTCCTGATGCCTCAGCCAGACTCCCAGCCCCGCCTGGAGGGCCTGAGGTCTCCCGGGGCAAATTGCAGGGCTTTCTCTCTTGCCTATTTCCCAGATTGGTTACATAAGCATCAGGAAGCCTTTGGCTCATGAGGAAAGTGTAAGAGCAGACAAGCAACAGTCTCCTAAAAATTACTTTCACCCTTCTGAGTTCATGATCCTCCTCAAAAGTTTATTTTCATGAATTATATCACTCAATGTTAAAGGGTAAAAGAAAGGTTACACTGTTGTGTGTGTGTGTGTGTGTGTGTGTGTGTGTGTGTGGTACTGGGGATTGCAGGGCCTTTGCCCTGAGCTACATCCCCCACCTTCTTTATTTTTTGAGACAGGTTCTTGCTGAGATGCTAAATTGCCCAGGCCAGACTCAAAATTGTGATCTTCCTGCCTCAGCCTCCCAGAGTGCTAGAATTATAGGTGTGCACTACTATGCCCAGCTTAAAAAATACATACCCCACACAAAACACTTTTCTAATAAAGACAAGATTGTATCAACTGGAGAAGGATATATAGGAAGCTATCATGGGTTCACATATTTTATGACAGCTGGGTGATGAACTTGGTTGTAAAGAACTTGACACTCTGGGAGGCTGAGGCAGGAGTATGGCAAGCTCAAGCTCAGCCTAGGCAACTTAGCAAGACCCTGTCTCAAAATAAAAAAAGGACAAGGAAGCTCAGTGCAAAGGCTCTGGATTCAATCTCCAGTACTACAAAATAAAGAAAGAAAAAGAACACATATACGTATACAGTTTGTGCCCCTAAATTCTTACAATGGTATGGAGAGCTGCTGAGACATTTAAGAGATAATTATGGTATAGTGAGTTCCAGGTCAGACTCAACTAGATAGTGAGATCCTGTCTTAAAAAAAAAAACAAAAAAAGAGAGAGATAATTATGGGCTGGGTGTGGGGGCTCAAGCCTGTAATCCCAACACTCGGGAGGCTGAGGCAAGAGAATTGCTTTGAGTTCAAGGCCAGCCTGGACTACATAATGAGACCCTGTCTCAAAAACCGTACCTCCCCCCCAAAATAGATAATTCCATCATAGAGGCTCTGTCCTCATGAAACGATTAATGTAGTTAACCCCCGCAAGACTGGATTAGTTATCTCAAGAGCAGCTTGCTAGAAGACATGCGTCCCCTCACTCGTTCACACATACACGCTTGTCACTCTTGCAACATGCTCTCGCCATGCAATGCCACATGCCAAGTTATAATGCAGCACGAAATCCTTAAAAGTCATGACTGCCTCACAATACTTGAACTTCCCAGCCTCCAGAGCCCTGAGCTAAATAAACCTCTTTCCTTCAAAATCCCCCAGCCTCGGGTAATCTGTCATAGCAACAGAAAATGGAGGAAGACAGCCTGTGACTGGTCCACACTGGGCTCCATGCCTCCACCTGTCCCCAGCAGCCAAGAGAGAAAAGTTTTGCCTCTCAGGCTTCCACAGAAGCTGGGGGGTAGGGAGGACAGTAAGAGGTGGGGACCTGGAGTTACCGCTCTGCAGAGAGCACAGCAGGATACAGGTCCTGACTCACGAGGATGGAGGTGTCACTGGGAGGGGCAACAGAAGCTGGGCAGCTAAGTCCAACCAGTGGTCCCTCCCTGGCTGAAAGGCAAAGAGGCAGCCTGTGATCAGGATCCCAGAGCCCAGAACTCCCAGGGCATCTACCCCGCAGTGCAGTGTCTTGAGTCACTTGTCACTTCACATCGAGGGCCCAGGCACCTCCCAGCAAGACATCCACTGCCTCCAGTGATCTCCAAGGAGGCCTTCACAATGCTAGGAACACAACAATGACTCAAAACATATGTGTTGACTGAGCGTATGAAACCACTGACATATGTGAAATCGCATTGCACTCTTTTCTGGAACACTCGCGCGCAGCATGTCTGGGGAGAAGCCATGTGGAGCAGACCCATATGGCCTCCCCTCCGAGGTCTGCATCCCTGGGCAGGTTATTTCTCCTCTTGGGGTTTCGGTTTCTTTGCCTTTAGATGTGGATGCTGACAGGGTTACCATGAAGGGTTGCAGAGAAAATTAGGGATAATATAGGTGGAGCGCCTGGCACATATCAGGCATCCAATGCTCCATTTAATAGTTATAATTGCACATGGACTTTTTCATACAATGTCTCCCAAACAGACACTTCATGCCGTGATTAAAGACAAATGTGTGTATGTGTGTCTTAAATTCTTCTTTAAAGAATCTTTAGTGAACCCCCAAATTTGCTTCGCATCCTAGAATATGTGTGCATTTCCTGCAAACATCTTTCTTAATTTCCAGCATTTTATACCTTGACTGTGGAAGATTCACCAGCGAGAGAACCTTATTTAGTGCTCCTTATATGCAAGGTATGGCCCTCAGCATTGATCTTGCACCAGCTGACAGATCAGCGAAAGCCCAGCCTGCTCTGGGTCCCTGTTCTAGCAGGTGAGACAGATCACAAATGGGCAGAAAGCAGAGGCAAACTGACCACTGTAGTGAAAGTACCATGGAGGGAAACTGGAAGATGCTAAAGGAAATGGGAGTGAGATAAAATACCAATTTTTTGTTTGTTTGTTTTTTGTTTTTTGAGACAGGGTCTCACTATTTAGTTCAGACTGCCCTGGAACTCACTGTGTAGCCCAGGCTGGTCTTGAACTCACAACAATCCTCCTGCCTCAGCCTCCTGAGTGCTGAGATTACAGGCGTGTGCCACCACGCCCGGCTAAAATTCCATTTAAATAGGATGTTCGCACTGGGGAATGTATCTCAATAGTAGAGTGCTTGCCTATCATGTTCCAGGTCCCCAGCACTGCAAACAGATAAATAAATAGGATGGTCAGGGCAGGCCACCTTGAGGCATGTGGGAGCAAAGACTTGCAGAAAATGTTAAGATAATTACAGGCCCTTAAAAGTGCGACCAGGTCAGAGTGTTTAAAGTACTCTCTCCAGGGTCTACTTCACTCTAAAGCCTGCCAATTTCATTTTTTTTTCCTCTTAGCACCTGCTACTGCAGATATAATCACAGCCATTCTTTTGGGAGATGTCTCCTCTCCTCTTCTTTGCCTTCTTTTGAAGGAATATCTTAGAAAAGCAAGCAGACCCCTACTAAGGGAAAAAAAAAAGTTCCTTTCTCTTAACAAGAAAAAAAAAATTTTTTTCCCCTTACAGGAAGCTTGTAGTTGCTGTTGTTTTGAGATTTTAAAATTCATTCAAACTACATACTTAGCAAATTACTGTTTTAAAGGGACCTATCGATTCAAAACATGTCCAAGCAAGAGCAAAAGGGAGATACCCAGGAATAGAGAGTGCTCTCTGATGCACAAGTGTAGTGACTGCTGTACCTATTGCCAAACCCCTGTGGGACCCACCAGGATGTCTTTCCTTGGAAGAGTGAAAGAGTCACAGCGCTGGGCCAAAGACGCCCCACCTGTGATAACTGGGATCTTTACATAAATCCAGATTGTCATGAAAAAAAATTTTTTAAAGCTGTTTTTGACACCAAATTCTCAAGAATCACATGAGGCACACAGATGCCAAATCTTGTTAAGAGTCCAAGGGTAAATCTCCAGTTAGCCCCCCCCCCCCACCGCCCCGTTACTACTTCCAAGACAGCAGCTTTGAATGCTCAGCTCTGCCCCCCTGGGATACGGAAGAGGAGGATAAGGGTTGTTTTTGATTACCGGTTTCTATGGTAACTGAGAATAGACAGTTGAAGAGAGGGATTTGGTTATGGCAACTGCAAACTCAGCTAGCTTTGGGACACCTAATGCCCAAATTCAGCTAAATAATCAGTTGGGAATAAAGAAACTACATCCTTCAGGGGGATCTATGCTGAAAATTAGTTCTGGATTCCTCAGGGATCAAGACCACATCTGGGTACTTTTGTTGGGTTTATTCTTGTCTTGTTTACCTCAGCTGTTTTCTCTCCTGACTCCTGTCTTCTCAATCCTGTATTTAAAAATCCAGTTGACCCTTCAACAGCATGGGTTTGAACTGCATGAGTTCTTTAAGCCTGGATTGTTTTGGGGGGGGTGATTTTTAACAATTTGAAAACACTCACAGATGAACCACTTAGTCTAGAAATAACAAAAAATGAAGAAAAACTAGATATGCCACAAATGCATAAGTTATATGTAGAGAATAGTGTGTTTTATCATTTACTATCAGAAAGTATATACAAATATTACAAAAAGTTAAAATTTCCCAAAAAAACACAAAGACTCTACATGTCATCACACAGTAGAGAGAAATATGAACACAGTATTAAATCATAACTGTATAGGGCCAGGGATTTAGCTCAGTGACGATGCCTTGGCAAGTGCAGGTTCCTGAGTTCAATCCCCAGTACCAGGGGGAAAAAAATTGTAACTGTATAGAATTAAGTGTTGTACATACTGTATCACTGAAATACAGTAGTGGCCACCTGTTACTATTTCTGTGAGTCACAAATCATATGCAGGGTTCTAATTGCCTGAGAAGTTGCATCCATGAGCCCTGGTGGACTCCTAGCTAAACTTCCCTAACAATAGTCCCATCTAATGTGCCCTTGACCGTGGAAAGTGTAGTCTTTGGGGAAAGTTTTGCAAACTGTTGATGAGGGCCTGAATTACAAATGCCATCAGTACCCTGGGGAGAATACTGCTGACTTGATTTCTCAGTTCCCAGACAACAGGAAAGTTTGAATTGTACTTGCAAAAGTATTCTTTTGGTTTTTAATCAGTTGCAAACCAGTATCAAACTGGTTTGAGCTGTTTTACTTTTTTTTTTTTTTTTTTTTTTTTGAGACAGGGTCTCACTATGTACTTTAGGCTGGCCTTGAACTCACTGCATAACTCAGGATGGCCTCAAACTTGCAACCATCCCAAGTGCTGAGATTACAGGTATGCTCCATCACACCTGGCTACTTTACTTTTTATTTTTAATGAGTTAGTATACTGAGGAAAATTGTACAGCATCGAAATGCACTAGTGTGAAATGTCACATGAGCACCCAGATCAGGGAGCACAAGCTCCCCACCTCCAGACATGCCCCGACTTCCTCCTCAAAGGCCCAAAGTTGTTTTGTCTGCTTTGAACTTGATGAAAATGCATTTCTGAGATAGTCTTTTCAATAACAGTGCTGGGAAAATTGGCTTTCCAATGCTGAAGACTAAAACTAGATCCATGTCCCTCACCACGCACTAAACTAAAATCAAAATGGATCAAAGATCTAAATTCTAAAACAGAAACAGGGCTGGGGTAGCTCAGTGGTGCTGCCACGTGCCTTGCAAGGTCCTGAGTTCCACTCCTGGTACCAAAAAACAAAACAAACAAGCAAGCAAACAAACAAACAAAAACTAGAAACAATAAATCTGCTGGAAGAGAGAATAGACAGAACTCTTGAAGACATAGGTGTAGGCAAAGACTTCATGAGCAAAACTGATTGCACAGGAAACAATACAAAGAATCAACAACTGGGATCTCATCCTATTAAAAAGCTTTTGTACAGCAAGAGAAATCACCAGCAGAGTGAAGAGACAACCCACAGAGTGGGAAAAAGTTTTAGCCAGTTGTCCCTCAGATAAAGGACTACTAACCAGAACATATAAATACTTGAAAAAAATCAGACCCCTCCAGATTTAAAGACCCAACCCAAAACTGGGCGTCTGAGATGAATACATACTTCTCAGATGAAAAAGCACAAGCGGCAGTTAAATATATGAAAAAATAAATGTTCAGCATCACTGATCATTTGAGGGATGCAAATTAAAACAATGCTGAGATTCCATCTCACTCCAGAAAGAATGTCTGTTATAAAAAAAAAAATCAACCAACAACAAATACTGGCAGGAGAAAGAAACATTTCTCCACCATTGGTGGGAGTTTAGATTGGTGCAACCACTGTGAAAATAAATGTGGAGATTCCTCAAAAAACTAGGTTACAGGTCCCATTTGACCCAGCTATTCCCCTTCTGGGCATCTTCTCAAAGGAGTTGAAAGCATACCACAGCAATATATGCACGCCCATGTTTACAGCAGCACATTTTGTAATAACTAAATCTTGGAAACAACCCAAATGCCCATCAATCAATGAATGGATAAAAAGGTGTGGTTCTTTTATGCAATGATGTACTACTCAGACATAAAGAAGGATGAACTTGAGCCATTTCTAGGTAAATGGATGCACCTTGAGACCATATTGTTAAGTGAAATAAACTGGACATGTATAAATATTGCATTGTCTCTCTGGTGTGAGAAACTGAAAGTGTAAACAGAGGCCAAAATGTATAATAGATATTGTGAAATAGGAAGAAATTGTTCAAAAGGAAAGAGGAACTGAGGGGGGAGAAAAATGAGAAAAGAAGGATGAAATGGAAACAAAGCTTTGTAAATAAGGAGGGGAAGAAGGGTTGAAGGGAGGAGAGGGAATGGGGAAAAACAGGAATCAAGATACATCATGTATAGGAACAGATTCCCTGTGATGAATGTGATCCTCATGTGTATCTAAATTGTACCAATAAACTTAATAAAATAAATAAAATGCATTTCTACAGAATACTTTCTCTGCACACTATGTTCATGAGAACCACTTGTGTTGGGAGCAGCCAATGATAGTCATTTTGTCTATAGACAACTATTGCATCACTGTACCAAAATTCATTGACCTTTTGAGCACATTTGGTTTGTGTTCCATTGGGGGCTGTTATTGATGCCTCTGTGAACATCCTGAACATGTCTTTTGAAGCTCACAGGTCTGCATTTCTGTCCCATGATTGCACCTAGGAAGGAACCTCTGGGTCACATGATGCGTGTCTGTTCAGTTTGAGTGTTGCCCAATCATTTCCCGAAGTGGTTATAGAAATTTACACTCAAAAACATATCATAAGTCCAGTTGATTCCTATTCTGCATTGATGTATATTCTCTAAAGATTTCTGTGTTGAAGTCCTAACTCTGACCACCTCAGAATGTGACTGGGTTTAAACAGGGTCTTTATACTGATCGTTACAGTCAAGTTCATCGTGGTGGCCATAACCCGACATGAAGCCAGGGCACAGTGGCACGGTCCTGTGATCCCAGCACCCTGGGAGGTTGAGGCAGAAGGTTTTCAAGGTAGAGCCTAGTTTGGATAATTTAGTGACTTAACAAGACACTGTCTCAATATAAAAAATAAAAAGGCCCATGATGTAGTCAGACACAGACACATCCAGAAGAAGTCTACACGAAGGCCTCGGAAGACAGCCACAACAAGCCTCCCAAAGAGACTAACCTGGCGACTAACCTTGGACTTGCAACCTCCAGAACTTGGAAGAAATAAATTTCTGTTGTTTCAGCCAACCAAGCTGTGGGGTAATGTGATAGCGTTTTATTTCGGCCTACTGCACCCGACCAACATCTTTACTGACATTGAGATGCTGTCTTTGTCCTTTTGATTTAGTCATACTTCAGGGAATATCTTCTCCCACCCTCTAGCTCACTTTATCACTCTCTAAATAGTGTCTTTTGGTGCACATAAGGTCCTAATTTTGTTTTTGGTATTGGGGATCAAACTCTGGACCTTGCACTTTCGAGGCGGGTGGCAGCACCACTGAGCTAAATCCCTGGGCCTATACGGTCCTAATTTTAATACAATCCAGTTTATCCATCTTTTTGTGTTCCGTCTATGTCCCATCTCCACTCCCACCCCCTATTCTGGGGATTGAACTCAGGACCTTGCACTTGCAAGGCAGGTGCGGTGCCGCTGAGCTAAATCCCTGGCTCTTTTTGTGTTTTGTGTATTTTGTAACAAGCTTATGAAAACCTTGTCTACCTCATGGTAATATAGATCTTCTCCCACGTTTTCCTCCAGAAGCATTGTTATTTTAACTATCACATTTAGATCTCTGAGATGACACAAACTGATTTTGTGGTTGTTATTATAGGCCGGCCTCAAACTCATTATGTAACCCAGAGTAGCCTAGAGCTCACTGTGTAACCCAGGCTGGCCTTGAGCTCAGGGCAATCCTCCTGCCTCAACTTCCCTTGTACTAGGATTACACACATATGCCACCACATCCAGCTAAGAACTGACTTGCTTGTGATGTTGTGGTCTGGAGTTTTTTTCTCCATAAGGATATCCACATACCATATTGAAAAAAACATTTTCCCTTCTACTCCGAAGTTGTCACTGGGATCATGAGTGAAGTATTTGTGTGTGCACGGATTTATTTCCAGGCCCTTGCTCTCTCTCACGGGTCTTGCTCTTTCCATACCAATATCACATTGTGATATTATCATCATATTAAAATAAGTTTCATTAGCTAGTAGTATAAATCCTGCAAATTAATTCTTCTTCAAGGCTGTCTTTGCTATTTTTCATACTTTGCATTATATAAATTTAGAATCTCTTTGCCAGCTTCCCTAGAAAACAAGCTGGAAACTTTATTTGGGTTCCATTGAATTTGGGGAGAAAAGATATTGACAAATTAAGTTTTCCAATTTGTAAACATGGTTATTGTCCTCACATATTATTTATATATTGATTGATTGATTGATTGATAGTGGGGATTAAACCCAGAGCCACTGAGGACTAAGCACATCCTCTACCACTGAGCTACACCCCGGCCCTTTACATTTATTTAGGTTTTCTTTTAATATACCTTCGTAAAGATTTTGATGGCTTGCTTATATTTCACTAGATTTATACCCATTTACTTGCTACTGCATACTGTTATGAATGACTCTTTTCTTGGCACTATGGGGACCAAACCCTGGGCTTTGAATATTCTAGGCAAGTGTTATATCCTTAGTCCAGCTGGCCATGTTGGTACTACTCACGTTATTTGTAAGTAGTAGTAGCTTTATTGCTTCCTTTTTATTATTATTTATTTGCTTGACAGGATTTTGCTAAGTTGCTGAATTTCCTAGAGTGGGCTCAAACTTGTTATCCTCTAGCCTCAGCCTCCAGAATGCTGGACTACAAGTGAGCTCCACCTCGACAGACTATTTCTTCCCCTTTAATCCCGATAACTTTTCTTTTCTTCTTGCCTTATTGCATTATCTAGGCCCATTAGTATATTGAATATGGAATAGAAGTAGTGATCACCAACATGCTATTTTAACTTTCAACTACTGATAGAAATTTCAATATCTCACCCATTTTCTGTAGGTATTTGAAAATACCATACCCCCCCAAAAAAGTTTACACTTATTTTTACTTTGCTAGAAATTTTTACTGTGAATGAGGGTTGAACTGTATTACACAATCCTTCTGTATTTATTGACAGGATCATGTGCTTACCCCCCTTATTTGGTTATTGTGGGAAATAATTTATTTAATACTACAGTAATCTTTTTGGAGGAGAGGGTAAAGATTATTCTGTCCTCAGCAAGTCAGTAAGGGCTTGCTCTGTTAGTAGTCCCTGGAACGTTGAGTAGAATCCACAAATGACCCATCTAGACTTAACATTTTCTTTCTGGATTTAATTTATTCAGTAGATATAAGATTATTCAGGTTTTTGTCTTTCCTTCATCTTTTGTCACTTTTACCAGGCTGTAGGGTTTTTTTTCTAAATTTTGTCTGAATTTCCAAATTCGTCAGCATAAAAAGTCTGTGTTCCACATATCCCCCTCTTATCTTTTTGAAGTCGGTAAGATCTCCTGTGACTTCCTCTTTGTCAGTTCCATGTTTGTCATTTGTTTTTTCAAGTTTTTCTTTTTTCTTAGTACACATTTGCAGCACATAGTGATCACACCCCTCCTGGGGGGTTGGTACACGTACGTAATGCACCTTAATGGTTTTTTCTTCCCTTGCCCCTCCTCTCCCTCCATCTCTTGGTCCCATTCCCTTTTTCCATGCTTGTCATGTTTTACTTTTCCTCTCTGTCCTTAATCCTGCCAGGAGTTTATAGATTTCAATCTTCTTTTTCAATAAGCTAATTTTTGTCTTTTGTTTCTTAAAGTCCATTTGTTTTTAATTTTTGGTTTCTATTGCAATCTTTATTATTTCCTTCCTTCTATTTTCTTTGGGTTTAATTGCTGTTCTTTTTCTTTCTTTCTTTCCTTTTCTGAGACAGAGGCTACACAATCCAAGCTGGCCTCTCACATTCCTCCTGCCTCAGCTTCCCAAGTGCTAGGAATATAGGTTTGCACCACTATGCCTGGCAATCTTTTTTGTTATTTTTGAGATGGATCAGTTTATCACTGATTTTTTTTAGCTTTCTTTTCTACCATAAGGCTATGAAAAGCACAGTATTACCTATAACCCATCATTTTGCTATATGATTTTTCTATTATCATTTCATTCAAACTATTTACCAAGTTTCATTACAATTTCTCCTTTGATCCAGTAGATTTTAGGAAGTATTTCCTTTCCCCCCTTTTGTTTGTGATACATAATATTTACATTCATTTGGGGGAGTTGGTATGTATATATGTACATACTTCGATTGATCATCTACCAATTCCCTAAAAAGTCTTTTTTAATTTCCAATATTTGGCGATTTAAAAAATCTTTTTAGTGGGCTGGGGATTTCAGCTCAGTGGTTCTGGCGCCTGTCCCGCAAGTGCAATGACCTGAGTTCGATCCCCAGTACCCGCCCCCCCGCAAAATCTTATTAGTACTGACTTCTAATTTAATCCATTATTGCAAAAAACAATTTTGTATGATTTTAGGTCTTTCAAATTTCTGTTCACCAACTTTATGAATATGGCCATTTGGGTGAGTTGTTATAGAACTGTGGAAAAGAATGTCCATTCTGCAGACGTTAGGAGCAAAATGTTATAAATGTTATTGAAATTAAAATCTGTTAACTTTATCGTTTATACCTCATACATGTGTCCTTATGAATTCTGTGAGTTCTATTAGCTACTGAGAGAGAGGCGCTAAAAGACCCAGGGATGTAGCTCAGGGATGCCTGCCTGAGTTCGGTCCCTGCGACAACAACAGCAACAAAAATCTCCATTATGTTATTTTAAAATGTGATCTTATTTTATCCCGTTCCCCCTCAAACCCCCACCCTCTTTATGTAGAAAAGCGTTGTTTCCAGTTTTTCCTTCTATTTTCACTTTTTTTCCTTGTCCCTTCCTTTCTCCCTTCCCATTTGAACATTTCCTTCCTATGTTCCAATATCTGTTAAACATTTTAGTCCTTATTTCCACCTTCAGTTTCTCACACCAGAGAAACGATGTGGTATTTAGACACGTGTGTCCGATTTATTTCTCTTAGAAGTATCGTCTCAAGGTCCATCCGTTTAGCTAGACATGTCTGAAGCTCATCCTTCTCTATGGCAGATTAGTACTCCATTGTATAAGAAAACCTCACATCTTCTTTTTCTGCTTGTCAGTCGATGGGCTTTTGGGATGTTTCCAGGATTTAGCTGTTACAAACTATGCTGCTATAAATATGAGTGTGCATGTATCTCTGTGGTGTGATGCTTTTAATACTTACGGGAAGATACAAAGAAGAGGTATAGCTGGGTCAAATGAAACCTCTAGTTTTAGTTTTTTGGGAAATCTCCACACTGATTTCCACAGTGGTTGTACCAATCTGCACTCTCACCAACAGTGGAGGATTCCTTTTTCCCCACAGCCCCTCCAGCATTTGTTATGGATTGATTTCTTGATGGCAGCCATTTCTTCTGGAGTGAGGTGGAATCTCAGTGTTGTTTTAATTAGCATTTCACAAATGACTAGTGATGTTAACATTTTTTTCATATATTTGTTTACTGTTTCTAATTCTTCATCTGAGAAGTGTCTTTTCATATGTCCACTTTTGGATTGGGTCTTTAAATTGGGGGGGTCTGGTTTTTGGAGTTCTTAATATATTCTAGATAATAGTCCTTTACTGAATAGCTGGTAAAAAAGTTTTCCCACTCTGTGGGTTGTCTCTTCATTCTGTTGGTGGTTTCTCTTGCTGTGCAAATGCTTTTTAATATGCTAAGGTCCCAGTGGTTGATTCTTTGTAGTGTTTCCCATGCAGTCTGGCCTTTATCATGAAGTCTTTGCCTACTCCTAGGTCCTCATGAGTTTTGCCTATTCTCTCTTCCAGAAGAGTCAGTGTTTCTGTTTTAATATTTAAATCTTTGATCCATTTAAATTTTAGGTTAGTGTTTGGTGAAAGATATGGGTCTGGTTTCAATCTTTGTCATGTAGAAAGCCAGTTTTTTCATGGGCCGGGGATTTAGCTCAGTGGTGCCGCTGCCTGCTTTGCAAGTATAAGGTCCTGAGTTCAATCCCTGGTACCAAAAAAAAAAACAAAAAAGGAAAGCTAGTTTTTTTCAGTACCATTTATTAAAGAGGCTACCTTTCTTTCAGTGAAGGTTTTTGGCTCCTTTGTCAAACATAAGGTGGCTAAGACTGTCTGGAGTTGTTTCTGCATCCTCTAGTCTTTTTCACTGATCCTGGGGTCTCTTCTTTTGCCAGTGCCATGCTGTTTTCATCAGAGCAGTTTTGTAGCATTATTTAAAGTCAGGGATTGTGATACCTGCTGCCTTGCCTTCATTGCCCAGAAATGTCTTTGCTATTCTAGGTCTCTTCTGGTTCCAAATGAATTTTAGGATTTTTTTTCTAATTCTGTGAGATATGCTGTTGGGATTTTGATTGGGATTGCAATGAATCTGTATAATAATTTGAAAATATGATCATTTTCATTATATTTGTGCTTCCTATCCAAGAACAAGGGATATCTTTCCATTTTCTGATGTCCTCTTGACCTCTTTTTTCAGAGTACTGTAGTTTTCAATGTAGAGGTCTTTTACTTGCTTTGTCAGATTTATTAGGTATTTCAATTTTTGGATACTACTGTAAAGGGGATTGTTTCTTTAATTTCTCTCTTGATGAGTCTGTTATTCATGTACAGGAAGGCTATTAATTTTTGAATTTGTATCCAGCTGTGCCACTGAATTTGGTTACCAAATCTAAAAGTCTTTTGGTGGACTTTTTGGGTCTTCTATGTAAAGTATCATGTCATCCACAAATAATGATAGTCTAACTTATTCCTTTTGTGTCCTTATTCCTTTTATGAAAATCCCCATTGTGAATGAACCCATTTAGCTCTGATTTGCTTTACATATTTAGAGCCTATGTTATTACATGCATACAAATTTAGAATTGTCATATCTTCTTAAAGATCGACTCTTTTTTTTTTTCTTTTTTTGAGACAGGGTCTCACTATATAGATGAGACTGACCTGGAACTCACTATGTAGCCCAGGCTGGTCTTGAACTCACAGCGATCCTCCTGCCTCAGCCTCCCAAGTGCTGGGATTACAGGCATGAGCCACCACGCCCAGCTCACTCTTCTAATTATCCCTTTTTAGCTGGTTTTGTTTCTTGGTTTTTTTGGCCATACTAGGGACTGAATCCAGGGCCTTTGCACTTAGCTATAATTCAGTCTTTGATTTTTTTTTGTTGTTGTTGTTGTTTTGAGATTGGGTCTAAGTGACAAGTTGCTTAGTCTGGGCTTGAGTTTGCAATCTTGCCTCCGTCTCCCAGAGTGCTGGAATTACAGACATTCACCGCCATGCAGATCTTAGCCATACATTAACTGTCTTCCTGCTTCCTGCTTGAACAGCTAAATTTTTCTGATATTAATACAATTGCATCCACTTTCTTTTGGTTAATGTTTGCAGTGTCTATATGCTTTCATTTTTACTCTCAGCTTTTCTATATCTTTTTATTTGAAGTATAACTCTTGTGAGCAGTGTTTAGTTAAATCATTTTATTATTCAATCTCACAATTGTGTTTTAATTGGAATATTGATCTCTTAATATTTAATACAATTAGTAGTACATCCAGATTAAAATCTAGCATCCTTCCGTTCCTCCATGTTTATTTTTTTCTGATCTTCGTACCATTGTTTTGAGTAGTCCAGCCATGTGTACCCACCCATTTCCTCCTTGTAGTAACTTGTCAAAGTGTAAGAAACAAGAGAGACTTTATGATGATGGGAAGGGGTCTAGGGATGTGGAGAGAAAGGAGGGATGGGAGGGGAAGGGCAAGTAAAGGATCAAGATGCAATATTATGGGTCCCAATTCCCACCATGAATGTAGTTATTGTGTATTAGAAACATATACCAATAACAAAGGGAAAAATGTGAAAATTACAAAATGCATCTATTATTTATGAAGAGTCATTATGCATTGCTGCATTGAATTCTTCCTAAATAATTAGAAATACATTTAAAATAGTTTAACTCTCTTCCTGTGGAAAATGCCTTCGCGCCTCACCTCAGTCCCTTGGCACCTAACATTCCCATGCTGGTTGGCTCCATTTATGGTGCCCACCATCTGTGACTCAACTCTGCCCAAGGGCTTCTTTGGATGCTGAGTTCAGAGCTGGCCGGAAGAGCTGGGAAATAAAACTCTCGGGAGTACAGTTCAGCCAATTAGTGAGCACAGTTCCTGGCTAAATATTCCAATTTCTGTTTCCTTCAGACAGGATTAACTCTGAGGAACACACTGTACTCTGGCTCCCAAAGTTTCCCAGCTGGAGAAAGCTTCAAGACCCATAGTGATCACATGCTGGATTGGATGGTGCTCTTCGGGAATGGTGACTGGACTGGAACCCAGGGCCTCCAGCCCTGAGCTACACCCCAGCCCCTGTGTGTGTTTATTGATTCCCCTGCCTTCCCTACTTCACCTCCTCAATCCCGTACTGAATTATCTGGGAGCTCAGATCTTTGTTTTGGAGTTGGCTTCCACCCCAGGTTGTGATATTGTTGTCATGTATTTGTTGTTGTTGTTTTTGCTTGTTTGGTTTTTTTGTTTGTTTGTTTTGGGTAACGGTGATCAAACTGGGGAATTGGTGCTTGCAAGGCAAGTGGTGGCACCACTGAGCTAAATCCCCAGCCCCACATGTATTTTGATTCTATGTGCATATAGATCTACCAGTCATTATTATTTTTGTTTTATGTAGTCAGTACTCACCTATACCTTTTTTTTTTTGAGACAGGGTCTCACTAGGTAGTTGAGACTGACCTGGAACTCACTATGTAGCTCAGGCAGGTCTCGAACTCACAGCGATCCTCCCGCCTCGGCCTCCGAGTGCTGCGTGCACCACCACACCTGGTCTTCACCCATACATTTTACACTTTCTTAAATCTTAATCTTTCGTCCTTCTAAATTTCCACTCTTAATTCTGGGATCTTCTTTCTTCCTTCTTCCTCTTCCTCCTCCTCCTCCTCCTCCTTCTGCCAGAAGTCCTTTTAGCATTTCTTCTACAGTAGGTGGGCGAGTAACTAATTCTCCCAGCTACTGTTTGTGTCAACATTCTTCCTTTCACTTTTATTTCTGAAGTATATTTTCACTGGATGTGGAGTTCTAGGTTGGCAATTATCTTTTATTCAGCTCATTAAAAATATTACTCATTTCCCTCTGACTTGTCCTATCAAATATTCAGCGTTCCCTTCAAAGAGAGTGGGTGGGGTTTTTTCGAGGTAGTTCAAAGATTGCTCTCTCTTGTTTTTATTATCCTCATTATGACATACCTAGGCATCTTTCTTTGTATTTATGTATTTGGGGTTCAAATTCCTCTTATTCTGGAGCCCCACAGTGTGATTTTAAACATTTGTAACATATCTCTTAAATTTTTATTGTCATATATATTTTTTTTTGTGGGGGTACCAGGATTCAAACTCAGGATCTTATACTTGCGAGGCCAGCAGCAGCACCACTGAGCTAAATCCCCAGCTCATAATTTCTTTTTCCTATTTTCCACATTCTTCCTCTCTGTTCTTCAGCATGTACCTGTCTTTCAGTTCATTGACTCCCTGGTCTCAACAGGCTGCTTTTAAATCCACCTGACCTCAGGTTTACTAACCTTTCTTCAGTGCTCCCTCAGGCAACACTATCTATTCTCAGCTCAATTTTCATTCTTATTTTTTTCAGACTAGAATTTTCATTTGACTATTATTTTTTTAAAGAGATCTTTGTCCCTGGTGAAATTTTCCATTTAATGATTTTCTTGAACTATTTTAAAGCTATTTTAAAGCTACTTATTGAAATAAAATTTATTAGAAAATGGACCGGTAGAATATGTGTGTGCACATCTGTGTATTAAACGACTGATTATGAAGAATTGGCTTATGACATTATAGAATCTAAAAGTGCAGATCCAGGACGACTGATTATATAATTTCCAGTGAGGATGCAATTCTGAATGCAGGAGAAGGTCAAAGACAAACGGGCAGGGAGAAAAGCCTCTCACTGAGTCTCCAATCCCACCCAGGCTTCCGTGGAACGGACGAGGCCCCTACACTGAAGATCTGTGCACAGACTACTGATCCAAATGTTCACCTCGTCTAGAAACACCCTCAAAGATGGGCGGGAAAAGCGTTTAGTCAGATATCTGGGTACTCCGTCAGATTGTCAACCAGTCAGGTTGACATATATATGGTTTATTTTTTAATTGTAGTTTTATTGATACAATTTAGATATAAACATAGGGAACTTGTACCTATGTGATGTATCTTGATTCCTCTTTTTTTCCCATCTCCTTCCTCTCCCTTCAACCCTCTTCCCCCCTTATTTACAAAAAGCTTTGTTTCCTTCTCCCCTTCTTCTCTCACTTTTTTCTTTTTCCTTTCTTTCTTTTCTCCTCCCCTCCTCTGTAGTTTCCCTTTCCTTATGAACAGTTTCTTCCTATTTCACATTATCTATGATACATTTTTGTCTCTATTTATACTCTCAGTTTCTCACACCAGAGAGATAATTTAATATTTATACCTATGTTTATTTCACATAAAAATGCAGCTTCAAGGTGCATCCCTTTAGCTATAAATGTCTTTTTTGTCCTTCTTTATGGAATAGTAGTACTCAACTGTGTAAAAGAACCATTTCTTTTTTATCCATTCATTGGTTGATGGGCATTTAGATTGTTTCCAAGATTTAGCTATTGCAAACTGTGTTGCTATAAGCATGGGTGTGCATATATCATTGTGGTACAATGTTTTTAATACTTTCGGGAAGAGAGCCAGAAGGGGAATAGCTGGGTCAAATAGGTCAAATGGGACCTCTAGTTTTAATTTTTTGAGAAATCATTGATTTCCACAGTGGTTGCACCAGTCTATACTCCCACCAACAGTGGAGAAGGTTTCCTTTTTCCCCACAGTCCCGCTACCATTTGCTGTTGGCTGATTTCTTGATAACAGCCATTCTTTCTGGAGTGAGATGGAATCTCAGCATTGTTTTAATTTGCATCCCTCAAATGACCAGTGATGCTGAACATTTTTTCATATATTTAATTTCTGTTTGTACTTCTTCATCTGAGAAGAGTGTATTCATCTCAGATGCCCAGTTTTGGTTTTGGTCTTTAAATTTGGGGGGTGTCTGATTTTTTCCGAATTTTTATGTTTTGGATAGTAGTCCTTTGTCTGAGGACAACTGGCTAAAATTTTTTCCCACTCTGTGGGTTGTCTCTTCACTCTGTTCGTGGTTTCTCTTGCTGTGCAAAAGCTTTTTAATAGAATGAGATCCCAGTTGTTGATTCCTTGTATTGTTTCCTGTGCAATCAGTTTTGTTTGTAAAGTCTTTGCCTACACCTATTCTTTGAGAGTTCTGTCTATTCTCTCTTCCAGCAGAGTTATTGCTTCTGTTTTAATATTTAGATCTTTGATCCTTTCTGATTTTAGTGCATGGTAAGAGACATAGATCTAATTTTACTCTTCAGCACATGGAAAGCCAGTTTTTCTAACACCATTTATTGAAGAGGCTGTCTTTTTTATGGGGAGCATGTTTGGCCCCTTTGTCAAAGATAATGTAGCTGAGTGTGTTCAGATTGTTCAATTAGGCAAGAGAACGAAATAAAAGGAATTAGGATAGGAAAGAAAGCGTTAAATTATCATTACTTGCAGATGATATGATACTGTATATCGAAGACCCCAAAACTCCACTAAAAGATTTACAGATTTAATAACCAAATTCAGTAGTGGTAGCAGGTTACAGTCAACACTCAAAAATCAATGGAATTCCTGGGCCAGGGATTTAGCTCAGTGGTGCCATGCCTGCCTGGCAAGTTCAAGGTCCTAAGTTTGATCCCCCGTGAGAAGGAAAAAACAATCAATAGCGTCTCTGTACACAAAGGACAAGCTTACTGTGAGAAAAATTAGGGCAACAACAATTTTCACAATAATACCCCCCCAAAAAATAGAACACATAGGAATAATACTTACAAGTGAAGTGAAAGGCTTCTACGTTAAAAACTACAGTACTCTGAAAAAGGAGATTGGAGATATCCAAAAATAGAAAGATATCCCTGGTTCTCAGGTAGGAAGAATCAACACAGTGAAAATGACCCTACTTCCAAAATTGTTATATAGATTTAGTGCAATCCTGATCAAAATTCCAATGGCGCATGTCACAGAATTAGAGAAAACAATCCTGAAATGTATTTGGAACCCGAAGAGACCTAGAATAGCAAAAGTAATTCTGAGCAACCGAGGCAAGGCAGATCCCTGACTTGAAATTATCTTACAGAGCTACAGTGATAAAATGAATGTGGTACTGGCAAAGTACAGACCTGAGGATCAAGGGAATCAACTAGAAGACATGAATGTTTCATTTCCTCTGGGTCTCTTGCTTTCTGCTTAATGGCTGCTGGGGGTTGGGCAGATCGCTCCCCCACATTCTTCCACCAGAGCCATTTGTGCCTTGGAGTCAGTTTCAGAGGACTGAATCCTCTGAAACCAGAAGCCAAAATTAAGCTCTCCTCCTCTAAGTTGCAAGTGTCAGGTGTTTTGTTGCAGCGGCCAATGCAATACGTAAAATTAACCACCAAAGATACGTACAGAGAACTGTGTTTAAGTTTGCCTACTAATGGATTTTTATAAAATGAATACTGCTGTGTGTCCCTCAGCCCCATGAATTAGTAGGACATAACCAGCACTCAAGAAGTCCCTCTTCTCCTTTCTACGTAACTTTCCCTTATGGCTCACTACTACCCTGACATCTCATGCTATATATGAGTTTGGCCTGTGTTTATATTTGCTGGCTAAATGAAATCATGTGGCATATTTGTTATTTCTGCATGACAAATTAACCCCAAACTTCACAGCTTAAAAATATTTATTATGTCACAGTCTCTATGGGTCAAGAATCCACATGTGGCTTAGTTAATGGCTCTGGCCCAAGGTCTCTCATGAAGTTGCAGGCAGGCTGATGATACGACAGCAGTCACATCTGCACACTCAGCTGGGGGACCGTCAGGTCCAGTTGGCGGGTGGATAAAATTCGTTGTTTATTTTGTATTATCGATGTGTGTGTGTGTGTGTGTGTGTGTGTGTGTGTGTGTGAGATACTGAGCTACACCACAGCCCTTTATTATTTTTATTATTTTGTATTTTAGGGCAGAATCTCAGTAAGTCACTAAGTTGCCTAGGCTGTGTTTGAACTTGGGACCCTCTTGCCTCAGCTTCCCAGAGGGCCAGGGTTACAGATGTGTACCACCCAGTTAAATGTTGACTTATTTATTTGTTCGTTTTTGTGGTACGGGAGAATAAACCTAAGGCCTTTGCACTGGGCTGCATTCTCACCCACTCCCCTTTTCACTTTTTATTTTGAGACAGGTTCTGGACTAGACCTTGTGATCTTCCTGCTTCAGCCTCCCAGAGTGCTAGAATTACAGGCATGCACCACCCCGTCAGGCTTGTTGACTTTTAATGTCAATCATGTCGATATTGATCCTGTGTTCCAGTCAGCGAGATTCAGAGGAGCACAGGTCGCTGGTCTGAGGCCTCTCTCCACCCCTCCATATGAGCCTCTCCAGTGGCCGGCTTGCAGTAGGGCAGCAGGTCTTCCTCGGGGGGACTGAGTGACAGAATGAGAGAGCATCAGAGATGTAATCCAACGTCATTTGTGACTCACTCTTAGAGGTGACCTTTCATGCTTTTTTCCCTTTTTACCATGAGAAGCGAGTCACTGGGTCCAGCACATACTCAAGGAAGGGGTAGGTATCAAACAAAGGCATGAACACCAAGAGACAGGAGTGACAGGGGTGATCTCGTACTCCGCCACCACATAGGTCCTCCTCTGCGTCCGGGTTCTTTTGTGCAATATCATTTTTGTTAAATGTTTGCCTAGTTGTAAATCACTCATTCTTAACACTTCCTGATGTTTCATTTATTTGTCCACTCAATCAATGGCTGGTGGGCATTTGGTATTTTCCAGCTTGGGACTGTCACAGGGGTGCCACGGTGGGATGTTTTAGGACACATTTAGGTGAACACTCACAGGCATCTCTGAGGGGTAGGTAGCTTGGGTAGAATTCCTGGGTCAGGGGGATGCCTACGTTCAGTTACAGTTCAGACTGCTAAACTATTTTCGTGCTCGTCATTCTTTGTACTTCTCCCAGCAGTAAATCAAAGTACCAACTGCCCACATCTTCACCAACACCTGCTATTTTCCATCTTCTTCATGTTAGCCATCTTGGATGTATGGATCACATCTCACTGTGATTTCATATTGTGTTTCCATGATGACTACTGAAGCCAAGCATCATTTCACATTTATCAGCCATTTGGATATCCTCTCTCTGTCTTTTCCAACATTCTGCCCATTTTCTATTGAGTTTTCTGCTTTTTCTTACTGCTTTGGCAGAGATTTTCATATAGTCTGCATGCCATTTTGTTAGCTTTACATATTGTACTTATATCTTTTCCCCTTTCCTTAATTTTCTGTATGATCACTTTCCTATTAGTGAAAGGACTATTTTCTCAGTAAATGACAGTGAGTCAAGTGGACATCTAGATGGAAAAGTAGATATGGTTACCTTGCCAATGCAAAAATCAAATTTAGATTCACTGACTACCCAAATGAGAAGTGTAAAACAATAAGACGTTTGAAGTAAAATACAGGCGACTATCTTCATGATCTTAAAATAAGCAAAGATACAGATGGCAATAACCATAGAGAAAATAACTGACACACTGACTCTCTCAAAGTTTGTTTCAAGGAGAAAGGGACTGCAGAATGTTGGACTTCCTCCCTTGCTGGAATTGTAGCCCTTAAGTCCTTGTTGTCTTGGTAGTTCCCTGCGACCTTCCGTTGTTTCTTAGGCTTTTCCATCTTTTCTTGTTGTTCTCAATGATAGTGTTGGTATAAAACATTACAAGAAATAGAAATAACTAACGTGATTTTTTTTTTGGTTATGTGTTTACATGTTTACTACAAACAGGGAGTAACAGCAAAGAGTATAATGTAAGACATTTTTGTAAGGAGACCGTACCAGGTAACTGAGTCATCAGAAAGAAGTACAGAATCTCTCTGTTATAAGCCGTGCATTTCAGTTTATTCTTTTTTGTGAAGGGTGGACTCCAGAGCATTCTAGAAATACTGAGCGTAATGAATGTTGATAAAGTAATGGAAAACCAGAGTGAGTTTAGATGACCTGCCCAAGGCCAGGAAAAGCAGCAAATGTTACCTGCAGATGTCTCCAACAGGAAGAGAAAAAAAAATTTTTTCAGGAAAAACAAACCTTTGAAAGTGAATACTGAACAAAACAAAAAAGGAAAACAACAAGAGGAGATTCTGAAGAATAGACTACCAACAATCTGGAGTCTTTGGGGAAAGAATTCCTGTTTTTTTTGGTACCAGCGTTCAAACTCAGGACCTTGCGCTTGTGAGACAGGTGGCGGAACCACTGAGCTAAATTCCTGGTACAAGAATTTCCAATTTTAATCATGGGTAAATGGATATTTATCATAATTGGAAATGTGTAGTTAATCTAGTCTCTAGATATTTGATTTAAAGGTCATGTGAGTCCTGAAACATAAGGAACTAAAATCAAATCTATTAATCATGTAAAAAATAAAAATGAATTTTTTTTATAATTATTCTTTTTGTTTGCTTTTTTGTTTTAATGTCTTTTTTTTTTTTTTTTTTTTTTTTTTTTTTTTTT
>NW_022900931.1:56480550-56509333 GCF_012274545.1 Fukomys damarensis
GACCTGGAACTCACTATGTAGCCCAGGCTGGTCTTGAACTCACAGGGATCCTCCTGCCTCAGCCTCACGAATGCTGGGATTACAGGCGTGCACCACCACACCCAGCCATATAATTATTCTTATAATTCAGTTTCGCCTTTTTTTTTCTAAAATATTTATTTGTAAGCATTCTTCAAAAAATTCATGAAGCTCAAAAAAAAAAACTTTTCTTAGGAAGAAAGGACAAATCTTTGCTTTGCAGTAGAAATTTTCTTACTAAGTATGTATTTGTTGTTTGTTTTTGGTACCAGGGATCAAATTTACAACCTTGGCTTATGAGGCAGTCAGCAGAACCACTGAGCTAAATCCCCGGCCCTCTTACTCAGTATTTGTAGGAGGGTCTCATGTTTCACCATCTTTGAACAGAACAGCACTTAACTCCTGTGGGAATTCCACCATCATCACTACTGCCTACAAAAAAACTGTCAAAAGTGAAGATGATAACATTTTGATGTTCTGAATAAGTTAACAGGAAAATATAATCTGACTTGTCAAAAGAAAGTTACTTCCCCGTGATGTTCAAATACCATAGTTATTCATTTGCGTAGCGAAGCAAACTGGAATTGGGGAGTGGGCGTTTCTCCTCTGGACACTGTCCACCCCCTGTAAGGTCTGGGTGGACAGAGAGGTGATGTCACAGAGGGTGACAATATCTTAGAGATTATTTAAAAGAATCTAACATGCTAAAAATTAAAGCCATATCTTACGCTACATAAGCCAGATGGAGTTCATAAGACTCTCTCATTGGGGAGGTGTTGCCAAGGAGAAGTGTTCCTGGGCTTCCCGGGTGGACTCTGCTCATTCTAGTCGTTGTGGATTTATTCTTTGGGTAATAGTACAAGATTCTTCTTCGGAGGACCAACTTGGCCTCATCAAATCGGAGTCACGGTGCTTGATGGAATATGGACCAGGGCATAGGACCCGGGCTAGAGCGGTCACGTGTTCCTCTCAGGAATTCAAATAACAGCAGCAATGACAAACGCAGGATGGTTGGAGCCCGTTCATCTCAACAACAGCCCCGCCCTCAGGGACTGTCAAGGTCTTTCTGCTTTCTGACTCTTGGAATTGCTGTGGTTGCTGCTGCCTTTACAGAGCTGTTCTGTTTTTGTTTTGCTGTTGTTGTTGTTGTTTTGTTTTTTTCTTGAATTCGATTAGATTCTGCATTTTAAAATTAGATTATTTGGTTGAAGTTAGCCAGACTCAGTTTCTCTTGTTTATAAGCCAGTAAGATTTGTAGTAAGACCCTAATGAATTCTGGACTTGCACAGTAAGAAAATGCACAAAGAGATAATTTAACCCATCTCTAAACTGTTTGACAGAATTAGATATGATCTCAGAAAAGCATAATCTGGCCTTTGTAAAAACAGTGTATGCTACGGTGGCAACTATTAAGAAACGTGTATTTACCAAGAGGGTCTTCCTTACGTCCAATATGAAGATCTCAGTGTTTGAACCATATCCACCTGGTGCTGTTATCTCATATACTATTTAATAGACACATATTTGCTAAATGCTTATTGGATTATAAGGACGATAAAGTGTTAACGCACAGTGACGAGTGTGTAGGTTTTCTTTATTTTTGTGAGGTTTGAAAATGTCCATGATAAACCATTTCTTAAAAACACCTATCAGGTGTAAGACTGTGGTGAAGTACGAGGCAAAGTGCTGTCTTCATGAAGCGAGGAAGGCAAAAGAATGAAAATTCAGAACTCGGGTCCGCGGAGGAAAGCTTTCGAAGGCAGGAACTAGCGTCCCGGTGATGCTGCTGAGGATCTCGAACATGCGAGGGAAGCGGCCGGCGTGTGGACGGTAAAGGTGCACCAAGTGGGGCGTGAACCAAGGCTTCGAGGAGTCAGATGCTCGCTGGGTGATACGCGGATAAGCGGATGTGCAGCTATTGTTGACCTGGACTGAGGGCGGCGCGGCAAGACGGCAGCCACGAGAGGCCAAATGGAGTGGGAGAAACGGGTTTATCAAAACCCACCGGGAGGAGGTGGGGGGGTGGCTCTCGTCTTAGTCATTTTCCTCATCACCGGAACAGAATATTTGACATCCACAATTTAAAGGAGGAGAAGTTCATCTGGGCTCACGGTTTGTCTTGTTTTGTCTGGTCCCTAGTCTCTGAGGTAGAAACATGGTGGAAGGGTCACAGTAGCCTGAAAGCTCAGAGAGAAGGAAGGAGACCAGGAGGGAGTCACACCCTTCCAGGCCACACGCCAGCAACCCGCCTCTTCCAGCCAGACCCGGCCTCTAACAGTACACTCAGCTGCTCACAGCAGATCGAGCCACAGATGACTGCAGCACCCTCCAAACAACCCTCCAAAATCCCCGCCTTTGTGCGCACGTGAGTTTGGAGGGAGATTCGCGATCGGAACCACGCAACCTCTGAACCTACCAAGAAGGGATCCACTGCTGAACTGCTGGAGGCTGGGAGACAGAGACTTCCAGGGCCCTGCTCTGGCCAGGGCGGGTGATGGACAGATTGTCTTCCAAGGCACAGGCATCCGGTAGCCGCAGGACCAGTGTGATCAGCAGACACTGTCCTCAGAAGAAGATGTGGATTTAGATCTTAGCTCCACTCCTTCCATTTTTAGTGTCTTTAAAAAATTTAATAGTGGTACATATGCAATATATACAATAAAACGTAACAAAAATTTACCATCTTAGCCATTTTAAGTGTGCAGTTCAATAGTGCTAAGCACATTCATATTGTTATGCAATGAATTTCCAGAGCTCTTTTCATTTTCAAAATCTGAAATTAAGCTCACTAAACCCCAACCCCCCCACATATACACCGTGGCCCCTGGCAACTATCATTCTACTTTCTGTCTCTATGAATCTGACTACTCTAAGCCTTCACATATGTGGGAGCATTTGTCCTTTTTGTGACTGGTTTATTTCATTTAGCATAATGTCTTCAAGATCACCCGTGTTGTACCTTGTGTCCGAATTTCCTTTTAAAGGCTGGGTGTGGCCGGGTATGATGGTGCACACCTGTAATCCCAGCACCTGGGAGGCTGAGGCAGGAGGATCACTGTGAGTTTAAGAGCAGCCTGGGCTATGTAGTGAGTTCAAGGCCAGCCTGTACTACAAAGTAAGACCCTGTCTCAAAAACGCCCCAAATAAGTAAGTTAAATTAATTAATTAAAAAATGAAGGCTGAGTGATATTCTGTTGTACGAATCCACCATCTTCTGCTAATCCATTTATCTACTGGTGAATACTTGAGTTGCTTCCAACTTTTGACTATTGTGAATAAGGCTCCCACAAAGAAGAATATACAAATAACTTTTGAACCTCTGCTTCCAGTTCTTCTGGGTTACACCCCAAAGCAGAATTGTTGGATCATATGAGAATTTTATTTTTATTTTTTTTGAGTAACGGTCATACTCTTTTCCACAATGGGCGCACCCTTTTCCATTCCCACTGCTGATGATGAATAATTAATTTCTCCCTTTTCTTGCCAACACTGGTTATCTTCTTTTTAAATTTTTCATTACTGCACCCTCCCAGGTGAGCTTGTGTGTCTTGGCACTTGCGTGCAATGTGGGAAACGGAAATCTGCAAAGTGCAATGTGTAAGAGGCAGAGCCCTGCAAGCATCCAGTAGCAGGTTGGTGGGGAGGACTCTGCAGGAGGTCACAGGTCTGCTAGAGTCAGAGAATAGGAAAGGATCAGCAAGAGGCAGGGCTGCTCAGAGGAGGGAAGTATGGTAGGGCACACCCTGAAAGCCCTGCTCAGCTAGGGTTGCTTTCTACCACAAGAATATAGAGAAAAGGCTGGCAGAGCACAAAGAGGAAGCGAGGCTATTAAAAGAATGGAGGAATTTAACCAGAACAGAAGACCAAAGCTCCAGGGCAAAGTTTGGGTCATCTGCGTCCATTTACAAAACCAGCAGGGAATTGTTTTTTTGTTTGTTTGCTTGTTTTTAAAGCAAGTGGGTGTTTTAAGTAAGGAAATGATATTGCAAAGCTTTTTTAAAAAGAAGAATCTGAGTTCAGTATTAGACCAAAAGTATTACTAGGAAGCTATACGAAATGAGGAATAGTTGTACCAGAAAGTGGGGAAGTACTATTTTCGGAAGTCACTCTGCTGAAAGCTGTTTGTCTTTTGGAGAAAAAGTTCAAACTCTCTGTAGATCAATCAAGTAATAAAAGAAGATTCAGCTCCTGGCTCCTTTGATTTTTCTTTTTTTTTTAATGTTGTCATTCAGAATGTTTCCCCGTTCCCCGTTGATCTCAGAGAATTATTAAAGTCAGGCTTGTCTGTCTTAACACAAACTCTTCTTCCTCCCTCCCCTCTTCAATTTTTTAAAAAGTTCTGCTGGTCCTCATGGCCTTTGGAACCTCATGCTCCCATGCTGTGCTCACCGCTGACCTGTCAGGGGAGCTGTTTTCCGAAGCTCCCTCCTGCCTTCACTCTCTACCATCTCTCCTTTGATTCTCCCTCCGGCCTTCTCTACCCTCAAGGCCAAACTTCCTCAGCAGTGGTCATCTCTGGCCTCCCTCACTTAGGCTGGGGGCTTCTCTACTGCTCCATCCTCTTCATCACCACATCCCCCTCTGCATAACCCTCCCCTCTTACCTTCTGGGGACACCTTCCAAGACCCCGAGGGCATTCCTGCATCCGTGGGCAGTACCAAACCCTACATATACTGTTTCCCTCCATTTATGTGCATTCCTACAAAAAAGCTCAATTCATAAGTTAGACATAACAAGATATTAAGAACAATGATATAAAACAGTTGTGACAGCGCTCTGTTATAATTGTAATAAAAGTTATTTATAATTTATTAATTCTTTATTAATGGAACTTACCATTTAATATTTTCATCCCATGGTGGGCCTAAAGGTAACTGAAGCCACAAAAAGTAAAATCTCAAGGGGAGACTACTGTATTCCCCGCCTGCTTCTCCCCACCACCCTGCTCTACATTGGATTTGGTCTCAAAGCCATGCAAGATTTCCAGTTTTCCAAAGAGCAGTTTGGAAAAACTCTAAATGACCTTCAAAGTGAACTGGCCTCCATTCCATATGTATTCACTGCTTCCAGGACTCACCATTTATGCTTTTAAAAAGTTACATTATCGGCAGCCAATATTGCATAGCAATGTAAAATTCTCCACAATTCCATCAGCTACTGAAATCAATATTTCTTCCTAACACCGTGTTAGTTACTTTTTCTCTTATTGCTGAGACAAAAATACCCAACGCCCCAAATTAGAGGGGAAAGGGTTTATTTGGCTTACAGTTTGCAGAGGTTTCAGTCTGTAATAGACTGGCTCCAAGGCAGAGACAGCAAACAGGTGTTGCAGAGGAGAAGCAACAGGGTGCACACACACAAAAAATAACGAGCTGGGTGTGATGGCACACACCTGTAATCCCAGCACTCAGGAGGCTGAGGCAGGAGGATCGCTGTGAGTTCGAGACCAGCCTGGGCTACATAGTGAATCCCAGGTCAGTCTCAACTACATAGTGAGACCCTGTCTCAAAAAACCAAAAAACAAAAACAATAACAACAAAAATAAGGGACCTTGACGGCATCTTTCTGCCCCTTTTATCCCGTCCAGACTATAGAATAGGGTGGTTCCAAACCAATCACTCACGTGTAGTGGCTTAGTAATCAAACACCCTTAACCTCAGCATCACACATTCCAGATTCAGCTACCTCTGGAAAAGAAAGTCCCACCTCATCCACATGAGCCTTTGGGGGGGACATCTAAACATAGACAGTTTAAGGACTTGCAATAATTTGGGGAGAATTTTGATTCTTCCTGAGAATCACTTTCCATTATGTTACTCTCTTTAATCTCTTGTCTGACTTTTACCAATGCAAACCATGCTAAAATGCCATGTTGGTGTAACATACTTACAGATGCATAACTTGATCTCTGTATAGGATAGAATCCCAGAAGTGCCTCTTCTGAATCAAAAGGAACAATTATTCTTTAATCTGAATATATACTGCAAGATTACATCTCCAAAGCATCAATTAGTTGATGTCGCCACCAACAATGTACAAATTGTGTGATTTCAAGCTTTTTATCAACCACTCTTTAATTTTTGCTTGTCCAATGATTTTTTAAAAGGTATCTCAATTTCTTCAATTTACATTTCACTGATGATTAATGAAGCTAATCTTTCCACATGTGTATTGGCTATTTACATTTCTTTCCCCATGAAAAGCCTATTGAATGAATCCCTTTCCCATTTTTCTATTGATTGTGTTTTTCTTGTCAGCTTGAGGCTTTTTGTGTATAGGAGGATTAACCCTTCATTTGCCACTCATATTGTAAGTATTTTTACAGTCTAGATCTCTCAGGCCTCTTCAGAATTTTAGAAAAGTAAACGCTAAGTTGGCATGGTGGTGGATTCCTGTAACCCCAGCACTCTAGGGGGCTGAAACAGGAGGAGCACAAGTTCAAGTTCAACTAAGGCAACTTAGCAAGAACTTAGTGAGGCCCAGTTTCAAAATAAAAAAGGGGCTGGGAATGTAGCTCAGTGCAAAAGACCTATCTTCAGTTCTCGGTATGAAGAAGAAAAAGGAGGAGAAGGAGAAGAGGAAGAGGAGGCAAAGGAGAAGAAGAGAGGGGAGAAGACTAAGAATTCCCTGTCATGGCCCAGGAGTCTGCACCCAATTACTGCCTCCATCTTCCAATCTGCTCCTCATCTGGTTAATCCCTTTCAAAGTAAAGTGATGTCCAGGTGCCTTTGGGAGCACTGAGCCTGGGAATAAAAAGGCAAGTGGGTGAGTGAGTGAAGGTGTGGTGGGCAGGACCGGAGAATGGCACAAGATGTATTTGGAGGGACAAGCAGCAGCTGGTTCGTGCAGAGCCTCGTAGGGTTATTGTAAATTCAAGGACAGCGTATGAGTGGCTATGCTTCTGAAAGGATGCCTCTGGCTAATGGATGGACAAGGGCAGGAGCAAGGACAAGGGTCAAGGTTAGACAAGGGCAGGGGCAGGACTGGGTGCCAGAAGCCCCGTTAGGAGGCTGTCACTGTGGTCCAGGTGAGGGACAGAGCTTGCTGGGACTAGGGTTTTAGCAGCAGGTATAAGGTGAAGTTGATGGATATATTTTGCACCCTAATGAAGGGCTATTAGGTTACACTAAGAGATTGGATGGAGTAGCAAATCGAGAAGGACAGGTAGAGATTATCTCCAAGGATTCTGGTTTAAATAGCTGGAAAAAAGGAGCAGGTTGGGAGGGAAACACAATTCAGCCTTGCACTTGTAAAGGGTGAGATGCCATCTGTGAAGTGAGCAGATGGAAAGGTTGGATGGTAGAATATGGCACTCAGACTCGGCATCCGGAGACACAAATTTGGGATTAGGCAGCAAATAGAGGTACTTAAACCCAGGGAGAGGATTAGATCCCCCCAGAAAGAGTGTGGATAGAGGCTAAGCTTGGATGCAGCTTAAGTGTGTTCCCCAAAGCTTGGTGTGTTGGCAGCCAGGTCCCCAGTGTGGTAAAGATGAGAAGTGGTAGAGTCTTTGAAGGGGAGGCCTAGTGAGAAGTGGCTGGGTCATCAGGGGTGTCATCCTCAGGAGGGACTAAGGTAGTTCTTGTGGGACCTGTGTAGCTCCTATGAGAAAGTTGTTCTAAAAAGAGCAAGGCTGGCTTCTTATCTTAGTATATGATCTCTTCTGCCCAGACCCCTGCCATTGTGGTGGTTGGAGGCCTTCATCAGAGGCCAAGTAGATGGTATACACAGTCTTGAGCTTTCAGTCTCTCAAACTGTGAGCTACTAAACCTCTTTTCTTTGTAAAATTCTGAGCCACGGGTATTTTGTTATAGCAACAGAAAAATGAACTGATACAAAGGAGAAAATAATTCCCCCAAGGCTAGGAGAGGAGGAGCTGATAAGGGAGACTGAGAAGCAGTAGGTTGAAGCCAAGAGAAGAAAGCATTTAAACAAAGGGAGAGTATGAAAACTGTCCTGAAGGAAAAGGAAGTGAGGATTGAAAGGTGACCAATGGATCTGGGAGCACCAAGGGGACCTTACCAAAGGCTGTTGCAGTAAGGTGCTTGGAGCACAAGTAGATTTGATTGTCAGGATATTAATGTCAGGTGAGCTAATAGAGATGGTGTATGGAGATACTGTGTTACAGCTTGTATCTAGATGTCCCTCCAAAGCCTGGAACAGTCGTAAGTGGGGCTTTTTTGGAGGTGGCTGTATCTAGGGTGTGTGATGCTGGGAACCATGATGTGATGCTGGGATTGACCCATGGTACAATGCAAGGATTAAGGCTGCCCCAACCTGGGTGCAAGTGCTGCTTAGCCTAGTGTGGGTAACCTGGATAGGGTATAAGGGACAGAAAAAGTGTCACTGCTTGTTGCTTGCTATCTTGCTGCTGTCTGCCTTTTGCCTGACATGAACTGTTTCTCCTCTGTTCCACCCTGCCTTGCAGCCAGCCAACTCTGAACTGAAACCTCTATAAACTGTGAGCCAAATAAACCTTTCCTCCTTTATATTGTCTTAGCGATGAGAAAAGAAACTAAGGCACACCTCTTACTATGAAACTTAGCCATGAATGAAGAGTGTGAGGCTAAACCTCTGTGAGGCTGAGGCAGGAAGATCACAAACTCAAGGCCAGTTTGGGCAATTCAGCAATTTAGAGAGATCCTGTCTCAGAATAAGAAATTTCAAAAGGGCCGGGGATGTAGCCCAGTGGGAAGGTCCTGACTTCAATCCCTAGTATTGAAAAAAAAGAAAAAGAGAGAGAGAGAAAAATAGGGAGATGAATAGGAAGGGTACGGAGTTGAAGAGAGACACTGTGCTTTGTCTTGCTTTTTAGCTGGAGCACCTTAAGCAGGGGTGAATAATGGGGTGGTGATGAGAGATGTGTCCAGAGCACGAGCTAGGATTCCCTTTCCCAGCTGAAGAGAAGAAGGTGAAGATGGGTGAGGATCCGTGAAGGGATGAAGAGAGAAGAAGGGCAAAGAGGAAGCCCAGCCTAGAACTTCAGAACGCCCAGAGAAAATCCTCAGAACACACAGAGGGGACTAGACTGCTCCCAAGGGAATAAGACCCATACCAGCGCTGTATCTCTCCCTGCAACACTGGGGCTATGAAACAGTGCGATGACGTATAGAGAGCTCCGAAAGAAATTTAATGTTTGGGCCCAGTGTTCCATGCCAAGTCAACCAGAATTCAAATGGAAAACACAAACTAAAAACATTTTCAATCATTCAAGGACTCATAAAATTTGCACTCAGTCATCCCTGAAAAATGTACTAGCGAATGAATTCCAGGAGGTCAGAAACCAATCCAAGAAAAGGACGAGCGACACTAAAAACAGTGACAAAGTGTTTCGGTATTGTGCACTTTTCACTAAATAGAAATAAGTGATAGCTATTTTAAAATATTCTTAATAGAGACAGTAATTGTACATATTTATGAGGTATAGGCAGGCTAATTTTTAAAGAGAGTTTGAAAGTAAATTTCAAGTTACGTAAGCATGAAAGATGGGGGGAAGGGAGGCACTACTAAGTTCTTGTTCAGGGGAGCAAATAAATACTTATCGTCTCTAGGTATGAATAGAAAAACATTTCCTTAACAATGTGATCATTTAAATCCCCGGTACCAAAAAAAAAAAAAAAAAAAAAAAAAAAAAAAAAAAAAAAACAAACGGTATGGTGGCACAGGGACAGGAGAATAGCAAGTTCAAGTCCAACCTGAAAAACTTAGTGAGAACTTGTCTCAAAAATATGCATTTTTTTAATGTCTGGGAATGTAACTCGATGGGAAATTCCTGGGTTCAATCCCCAGCATCAAGAAAAAAAAATGTGTTCATACTCCTAGGAGAATAGAAGATGTATAAATTCTATGCTTTCTTGAATTCCCAAAAGGAAAGCATGGAACAAGGAAAATCTTATTCATCGAAAGAAAGTAAGAGTTATTAAATGAAAAGAGAGACTAGAAAAAAATAAATCTTTCTGTTCAGAAATAAAATAGAAAATCTTTTAAAAGATAGTATAAAGATTCCCAAAGAATCTCACGGCCAGGAGCAGAACAGTGAGTTACTGGAGAAACAATAAAATTTCTGGGAAAGATCGTGTCCTCTTTGTCCTCCCCTAACTGGAATGTATAGAAGACCCTCTAAATCTCTTAATAAATACACTGACAGCCAGTTATGGTGATGTGCACCTGTAGTTTCTGTTACTCAGGAAGCCGAGGCAGGAGGATCCCTCAAGCCCTGCAGTTCAAGGCCACTCTGGGAAACAGAGGAAATCCCGTCTATACTTAAATAAATAAACATGGTTAAATAGTACATTACTCCAGGCAGGGGGCACCATGTTTTCTCAACGTAGACTGAGACAGGGCTTCTCCAAGTGGCTTGGACTCCCTCACAACGTACTGCCTGGGTTCCCAGGTCAAATACTACGACAGAAAAGAGCCAGATGGAAGTCGAAAGCCACACATCACTTTTAGAAGTGAGCCACTGAGGCCAGCTGATTTCCAAGAGCGGAGTTAGGCTATATCTTTTGTGAGAGAAGTGGCAAAGAACTAGTGGACACCCGCACTCCGCGAGGCTGAGGCAGGATCACGAGTTTGAGTCCAACCCCGGGTAACTGAGTGAGACCCTTTTACAAAGTAAAAATAAAAAAGGGCTGGAGATGTAGCTCGGTGTGGAGGCCCAGGATTTAATCTCTAGTACAGTAAAAAACAAAAAGTTGTAGACATATTTTAAACCATCCCAATAGCCAAGTGGAAGTCTTTTGGACAAAACTCAAAGTTTAGCATATAAGCAAACTTTAAAATGTTAGCTCTACAACAAAACAAAACATAGTAGTATATTATTTTTTAGAAGTATGCTAAACAAGGATAATATATACCAATCCAGGCCAACTTCGAAATAATATTAGCCAGTAATTTGTTATGCTAAGTTTCTCAAGTTTTCTCTTTTCTAGTCCCAAGGTTGGGCCCATTTAGAAGAAAACCAGCTACATGCTATCTGTGTGACACAGACAAAAGAAAAGAAAAGAAAACCTTCGAAATAAAGAAATATAAAAAAATACCAGCTCGCCTAAGAAAAATAGTTCAGGGTGAAAACGTTAGGAAATTTCATATTTATTAACCTGGTCAATACACAGGAAAATAGAAACTGCAACAAGATACCATACAAAGGAAATGCCAGCGTTTAATGACGTCCATGTTTGCGTGGGAGTGGGAAAGGTCTCTGGATTCACGCAGGCAGTGCGCCCAGGTGGAGAGCCAATCCGCAGACTCTGTTAAATTTTAACCCCCTTACCCTTTGACCCACCAGTTGCACTCATAAGTACTCAGCCGACACACATTTTGCTCATTTTTAGTGTTGTTTGAGGCGCCGGGGTGAAATCTAGGGCCTTGCACATGCCAGGTGAGCACCAGCCCACTGAGATCCGCCTTAGCCCACTGTGCAGGATTTTTAAAAGCAAGGAAGAAGTATGCTAGAGATTGGGAAACCTTTCTGGAGTCCAAAGGGATCGTGAATAAAACAAGCAGCAAAGCAATACACACAGAGAGAGTCCTTTCATTTTTTTAAGTTACAAAACTACATTCATGGGTCTCCATCTTGGTCACGTACACACAAATACAGAAAGAAATGCCAAGAAGGGATTTACATTAATTTGATGACCGTGGTTTCCTCTCAGGACTGCAGTAGGATTAGAAGTTTGAGATAAGGGTGTGGTTAAAATGGTTTTTTAAATCTATCCTTACTGTGACTTCCTTTAAAGTAAAATGTACATTTATTAGGTGTACACTTTAAAAGTTAAAATTAAATGATCCTTTCTGCCTTACTGTGCAGTTTATTGATATCTTTTTTATTGAGATATAATAGTCACTCCTCTCCTCCCCTTGCTCAGTCCTGGGGACTGAACCCAGGGCTTTCACACTAAGTCACAACTCCAGATCTTTTCTATTTTTTATTTTGAGACAGGGTCTCGCTAAGTCACTAAGATGCCCAGGCTGGGTTTGGACTGGCAGTCCTCCTGCCTCAGCCTCCCACAGCGCTGGGAATATGGCATGTGCCACTGTGCCTGGCCAATTCCAAAGTCATTTAAAGAACACAACGATTTTTAGTGTATTCACAGAGTTATATAATCAGCATCACAATACATTTTAGAACAGTTTCTTCACTTTCAGAAAAAATCCACAGGCCCTTTAGCTGTCATGCCCCTCCATCCCTGTCCCAAGTCTATCCTGCCTGCCCTATGCAATCATTAATCTACTTGTGGTCTCCATACATACCTATCTCTTCAGGGCATTTCATACAAATGGAATTATGTGATGTGTCATCTTTTGTACTTGTCTTCTTCCATGTTGCATGTTTTCAAGGCTCATCTGTGTTGTAGCATGTACCAGTACTTTTTTCTCCCATGTAATATTCCACTGTGTGAACAAATCACATTTTGTTTAGCAGTTAGTGAGCATTTATGTTGAATCCACATTTTGGCCATTAGAAATAGTGCTACCATGCATATTTGCATACAAGTTTTTGTATTAACGTATATTTTCATTACTCTTGTATATATACCTAAGCATGGAATTGCTAGGCCAAAGAACAACTCTGTTTAACTTTTTGAGTAACCTCTAGACTGTTTTCTGAAGTGGCTGTACCATATTACATTCCTAGTAGCAGTGTATATGGTTTGTAATCACTCCATATTCTTTTTTTTTTTTTTTTGGTACTGGAGATCAAACTCAGGACCTTGTGCTTGCAAGGCAGGTGGCAGAACCACTGAGCTAAATCCCCAGCTCATCCACATCCTCATTAACACTTACTGCTTGTCTCCTCCAGTATAATCACCCTCATTGGGTTTTGATTTTATTTCCTTGATGATTGGGTACACTTGCACGTGCTTATTGGCAAATTTTTTTTTTTTTGAGACAAGATCTCATTATGTAGTTCAGGCTGACTTTGAGCTCACTATGTAGCCCCAGCTGGCCTCAAATTCCTCCTGAGTGCCACCACATTTGGCTTTTTTTTTTTTTTTTTTTTTTTTTTTAACCAGGGATAGAACTGGGGACCTTGCCCTTGTGAGGCAGGCAGTGGAACCACTAAGCTAAACCCCCAGGCCACATTTGGCTTCTTTTTGGCCATTTCTAGAAATTTTGTTTCATTTTTTTGAGGAAGGGACTTGCAGTTTAGGCTAGTATTAAACTTGCAATCCTCCTTCTTCGGCCTCCTGAGTGCTAGGATTACACCACCACACCTAGCCCTTTAGAAAAGAATGTTTGTTCAAATGCTTTGCCCATTTTTTATTTAGGTTAATTTTATTGTTGAGTTGTAAGTGTTATTTTTATATTCTAAGTTCAAGTCTTTTGTCAAATATATGGTTTGCACATATTTTCTCCCATTGTGTGAGTCTTTTTACTTTTTTTCTTTTTTACTTTTAGAGACAAGGTGTTGCTGTGTTTCTCAGCCTAGCCTTGAACTCCTGGATTTAAGCAATGCTCCTGCCTCAGCCTCCCAAGTAGCTGGGATTACAATAGTGCAATAATCAGTCCTCTGGCTTCATGTTCTTGATAGTGTCCTTTGAAGCACAAAAGTTTTTAATTTTGATGAAGTTATTTTTAACTTTGTTGCTTGTTCTTTGAGAGTCATAACCAAGAAACCATTTGTTTAATCCAAGTTGAGAGGATTTTCTCCTATGCTTTCTTCTAAGAGTTTTATAGCTCTTCTCTTACACTTAGGATTTTGATCCATTTTGAGTTAATATTTGCATATGGCACGAGGAAGATAAGGGGTCCCACTCCACTCTTTTGTATGTAGATATCCAGCTGTCCCAACATTATTTGTTAGAGAGACTGGGATCTCCCCACTGCATGGAATTGGCAACCCTTGTTGAAAATTCAGTTTATCACAGATATATGGATTTTGTTTTCCTGGACTGTCGATTCTTTTCCATTGATCTGGATGCCTAACTTTATGTAGTTACCACACCATCTTAATTACTTATGCTTTCATAATATATTTTGAAATCAAGAAGTATGAGTCCTTCACACATCTCTGTTCCTGTGAAGACTGTTTTGGTTATCATAAGCGCTTTGAGTTTCACATGAATTTTAAGATCAGAGGTGTACCAATGGCTACAAAGAGGGCTGTTGATATTCTAACAGGTACCACACCAAAAAATATTAACTTTTGAGTGGTAGATATTATTGTGTTGTTCTTATTTTTATGCAAAATGGGACTAAAATATTTCACCAACTGGGTTTATGATACTGAACTTGCAGGAGTTAATAGATGTTGTGCCTGTGATGACGGAGATCCAGAGCTGCCAAATTTCCATGATTTGCCTTTCTATGTATCTTTCAAAACCCTATTTCCAAGCCAGGTGTGGTGGCGCACTTGGGAGGCCGAGGCAGGAGGATTGCTGTGAGTTCAAGACCAGCCTGGGCTACACAGTGAATTCCAGGTCAGTCTCAACTACCTAGAGAGGCCCTATCTCAAACAAACAAACAGAAACCATCAAAACCCTATTTCCCTGTCCACACTTGTTCTGTGGGTTAGAGGACACCAAGCAGGAGATAGAAGAGAAGATGTCCAGCACCAGACTGGTTACACGTAGAAGACTTTGTTTGTATCTTAACCATTGTTTTCTGTGTGCGTTTTAGTCCTCATTACTCTATACTTGATAATGCTAATTACTTTAGTGAACCATCTGGTCTTTTGAGATAATTCTCAAGTGCCTGATACATGTTAAAAAGTACGAGTAGTAAAATAACACAGTTTGTAAATGTATTTTTGTTAGCACTCACATGAGTGTTATTTTGTGGGGGGAATAGGCAGACCCCCTCCTACATGTTGTTTCTGCACTGGTTCTCTGAACAGAAGGAATTTCAAGTGCTGTGTTCGCCACTTACAGCGAGGCAAATTACCATGGTCCCTTAGCTCTGTGCGCTGTTACTGTGCTGTGTATGTAGGGTATGTAAAGGATAAATGAGACCTTATATATCAGCTAGTCTTCCTAGATGGTAAAGAGGTTGCTGGTTTTGATAAAGGTAGAGTTAGTAAACTGACATATTTTGTATTAGAATTCCTAGGAAAGATTGTCTTCTGAAAATATGAGCATTTTAGCCCATTGGGTTAGTGGAGAAGGGAAGGGTTCTAGACTCAAATGCTCATATTTCAAGCATAAAATGCTTTTATAAACTAATTCAAGACACTTTCAATCATGGTTACATGTGTGCAGTTTAATCAAGGCTGCTGCGTATATATAACAGAAAAATTGAGTCTTTACTTGAAACATCTAGTCCTACCTAGACGTTTAGACGTGCCCAATGTAAGCTAAATGTAGAGGTAGTAAAATATCACTTTGTAAATATCTTTTTGCTAAAGTTCATATGAAATGTCGGTGGGAATGGGATGGTTAAACCACATCTTGAGCAATATGGTGCTGTCTGTACTCGTTTGGTGGTTTGGAGGAGGTAGGAGGGAAGCAATTGCAAAGGTATTATGTTAGTGCATTTGTACTTGGACACTTTGAGACGTAATTTTTCTGTGTGTTTTGTGGGTTTTGTTTTGCTGTGTATACAGTGTATATAACAGACAAGTCCAATTTTTGCAACATCTAGTCCCTAAGTGTTAAAGAGGTCGCCAAGTGCATGACAAAGTAGTAAAGTGAACACATTTTGTACACTTTGTGTTGAAATATACAGAAAAGCCTGTCCTCTGTAAATGAATTTTGGATTCAGCCATCTCTTCCTGTACTTGTCCACTGGGTTGAAGGCAGACAGAAAGAAGAAAGGCCAAAATTGTCCCATGTAGAAGATACCTCAGATTATAACCATTACTATAGGTGCAATTTTATTTATCCATGCTGTACGATAGCAGACAAGTTCTTATATGAAAAAGCTAGGTATGTAGAAGTGCTTGATATAATTAAAAGTACAAGTAGTAGAATAACACTTTGTAAATAGCTTTTATAAACGAATAGGAAGTACTATGTTTGCAAAGAGAATGGGTGACCCACCTCTGAACAGCATACTGTCTGTACTTGGCCACTGGGTTGAAGGAGGTGGGATGGAAGAAATTGTGAAAGGTGTTTTGCCAAGTGTATGGTGGAAAATTTCAGCAGACATTGCTCTTGTGTTACCTGCGTTTCACTTAACTTTGCTCTATGTATGCATAGTGTGTATACTGGACACACGAGCCCTAATTTTATCACATCTGGTCTCTAGATACTAAAGAGGTTGCCAGTGTATGAAAAAAGTAGAGTTAGTACACCTTCATTCTATTCTATAGATCTGAGTTAGAACTTGGCTGTAGCTCCTATCAGTCTGAAGAAACTCCTTTAGCATTTCTCACAATGCAGATTTGCTGCGGACAAATTTCTTACATTTTTTTAAAATCTAAAAGTATTTTTATTCCAAATTTACTCCTAAATTTACTTGACAGAGCATCTCGAGTTGAGAATTTTCCCCCAGTTGTTATTCCATTATTTCCTGCCCTACTTTATTTTTGGTTAAAAGTCTTTAAATCATTCAGATCTCTGCATATAAGGTGTCATTTTTTTTACCATGTTCAAGGTTTTATTTTTATTTACTTTCAGTAGTTTGACTAAGATATCCCTTGATGCATTACCACTAAGTTGTTATTTTTCAAATCTGACTTAGGAACTTGTTGTACTTTCTGAATCTATAAATTTATACCTTTATCAACTTTGGCTATTCTTTCTTCAAACATCATCTATCCCATTTTCCTCTATCCTCTCCTAGTACTCTGACTATGTGCATATGTGTTAAACCCTTGGTATTATCCAACAGGACCCTGAGGGTCCACTAATTTTTTTTAAAAATGTGTGTATTCTTTCAAATGGATGTGTTATTGAATTATGTTTCATTTTACTGAATTGTTCTCCCATCATTTTTCTTCTGTTCTCAAGGCCATCCGGTAAATTTCTTACTCCTGTTATTGAAGTATTCATTTCTAGAATTATTATTTGGCTCTTTTTTTTTCTTTTTTATTTATTTATTTTTTTTGTACTGGGGATCGAACTCAGGACCTTGCACTTGCAAGGCAGGTGCGGTGCCACTGAGCTAAATCCCTGGCCCACCATTTGGTTCTTCTTTACAGTTTCTCTTCTGCTGAGACTGCTTTATTTTATTTGTGGCAAGCATATTCCCTTTATGTCTTTGAGATTAATTGCAATAGCTACTTTAAAATCTCTGCCTGCTAATTCTGGTGTCTGAATCACCCTGGAATTGCTCTCTATTAACTATACTTTCCCTTTAACAGGTCAGGTTTGCTTGGTTTTGGTACATAGGGGAATTTTGTGTCTTGGACCTTGTGGATGACACATTGTGGAGGCTCTGGGTTCTATGTACTTCTGAAGAACACTGACTTTGCTCTTTAGCTCATAGTTAACTTGACTGAACTCAAGCATAAAGCCTGTCTCTGGTGGGTGGCAGCTCCAATTTAAGCAAGTTTCTTTTAGCCTTGGCTAACTGATGTCTGCCCCATACATATGCAGTTTGTGGGTGAAGCAGAGACTTTGTCAGAGATGATGCACAGAATTGGGATTTGAACTTCTTCTCTGGGGTCTCACGCTGCACTTTTCAGAGACTATGGTGGTCCCAAACCCTATCCTTTGGTTTATCAAGCCAATCATATTGCAAGTTTTTCTATCAGAATTTTAGCATCCTTGCCCTGTGCAAAGTGTTATTTAAAATGAAGCAAACTCGCTCTGTGATGTCCCTTTTTTCCAAATGTTGGTTTCCCTGAGCATCTGCCTACTTTTGTGCCCTTCAGTACCTTCAGGTAGTTGATATTTTAGATTCTGTCCAGAGGTTTTTGTTTTTTTTTTTTGTACTTGGGATTAAACCCAAAGCCTTTGCACTGAGCTACATCCCAGGCCTTTTTATATTTTATTTTGAGACAGGGCCTCATGAAGGTGTCCAGGCTGGCTTGAATTTGTGATCCTCTTGCCTCAGCCTCCCAGAGCTGGAAGTACAGGCGTCACCGCCATGGCCAGCTGGTCCAGAGTTCATGTTGGATGTATCCTCGGATTTTTGATGATTGATTATTCTAAAAGAGTCTGTGAGCAGGAAAAAAACAAAAAAGCTAAGACTCTCTGATCTAGTTGTTCAAGGGATTTTATTTTAACCCATTTAATAAGGAATTTTCTAACTCTCCATATTTTTTTCTCCTGCCCCCTTTCCCTTCCTCCTCCTACCCCTCTTCCTCCTCTTTCTCCTTCTCCTAATAGTGGATTGTTTTACTTATTTCTTGCAATAACTCTTCTGGCTATAGGGCCATATCTTCCCCATCTGAAGGATGAGGAAGCACAGCAAAAGAGGTTAAGCCTCTTACAAAGTCACTGTGCATCAGCACCATTGAAACCAGCTGCTGACTCTGCCGCCATTTTCTTCCTTCATCTGGTTATAAGAAATAGCTCGAGTCAGGACTGAGGTGGTAGCTGGAGGGAAAAGGTAGAAGGAATCATCTATCACTTTCAACTTGACCAGGTCCTCATTAGTCATGCGACTCAGAGGCTTATCCCAATGGGGCCTACCCAACAGAAAGCACTCCAATTACAGACAGAATAAATGTAGGAGAGGATGTCAGAGAGTTAGCAGCATCTCCAAGATGGCCAGGGGACCCCGTCTGGTGGCTGCGGGACCCGTTACAATGGCTGTCTCTGGGCCACCTTCACCAGTCCCGCTCACTCCTTCACAACTCTTGCTCATGGCCCAGTGGCTCTCACCAGTGCGTGTGCTGTCAGAACGCCTCAGAGGTGAGGGAAGCTTTTGTGCACATCGTTCTGCTTTCTGTGGGGAGGTGGAACCCCTAAGGTGGACACTTCCAGACATCGGAAGAGGGGCCAAATGGTGTCAGGCAACCAAAGAATTTGACTAATCCAACGTGCACAGCCATGTCAAGGAACCATTGGTCGATCTCGTGTGACCTCCTAGTCTTACAATAGTAATAATAATTTCTCCCAGAAAAACAAGACTAGAACAGCCCCATTCTGTGCTGATGGTCTGGAAGCTTCCCTCATTTAGAGAAACACTGAACTCTGGAAGAGACAGTTTTATTGGAGTATGACTCATGCTGGTTTTTGTTTAACTGTTATTGCACCTTGACTAAGATAAAAAAAAAAAAAGCATTTTGGAACATAAGCTAGATTTTCTAATCAATTTTTTTAAAGATCAATTCCAAAGTTATACTAGTTGAAACCCAGTTTGTTCAGTGTCACCTCCACCTTTAGGCCAAGTAGACAAGGGCGTGTAACAGCATTTCTCTGGTTCCCAGGACCCTGTGCTGGGATGGGACTGTGGGGGCATTAGCCAGCCAACAGGGAGTGTCTGGACAGCCTGGAGGGTTACTACTTTCCGAGTGACCTTTGGAATTCTGACTAAAAGTGGTAGAAATGGGACCAATTGGAAAAGTGGTATGGGCCAAACCTGCACTATCCACAGTCCCTGAACTGCTAAATCAATACAAGCAAGAATCTCAGTTCCATGCGGGGGGAAGGGGGGATTCATAACTAACTGGTTTATAGATTTTTCTTGAGTCCACCAATGAGAATAAAGCACTGTGAAGGATTTTACAGTCCATTTGGTTCTGTTCAACTCTATAAAAACTAAACTAACTCCCTTCTCATTTTCTTTAAGGCTCATGTTTTGGGGCATACATTGCAGTCACGCTTTAGAATTTGAGGAACAATCACAATTCAGTATCATTTAATTCTTTTCTATATTTTAATATACAATTAAAAAATTCTCCCCCGTTTGCAAGGGCCTCTTCCTGTAGTTTCCCTGCTTGTGTGTCTTTCTTGAGCTATTCCAGGCATAGATGAGCATTTATACAGATCCTGCCCCATTCTTTTACACAGATAGAACATATTATATTACATTTTGTACACTATGTATATGTATACATGTATCACATGCCATATAACCTCTCCAAATGTTCTGTAGATTTTCTTTGGGATTGCAATTTCTTTTCATACTGATTTGGGAAATTTTTTTTAGACAGGGTCTTCCTATGTAGTTCAGGCTGGCCGTGAACTCACTATATAACCCAGGCTGGGCTTGAACTCATGGCAGTCCCCCTGCTTCACCCTCCTGAGTGTTGGGATTACAGACCTGCACCGCCATGCCTGGCCGGAAGTTCTTTATAATTTATAAATAAATTATCTTTTTTCCCTCTAAAATGAAGATGACATTAAATGTAGCATTAAATATGATTTTTTAAATCTATAACTGTATGATTTTCATGTGAGAAAACTCACAGATGAGTTAAAGCATGTTTTCAGGTCCATATATACATATGTGTGCATAACACATATGAATGATTGATAAATATATATCTTTCCATATTCTTCCTCTTCATCAAAGGCACAGAAGATTATTAATGACTACCTTGTAGTTATTCAATGAACCACAAGACGATTTATAGACACTCAATTGTTTCCACTCACTTGTTACTCCCAATGTTATAGTCAATATCCTTGTATGTCCCTCTTTTTGTATATATGAGAATTTGTGCAATCACATTTCTAGAAATGGAATTGCTAGGTGAGAGGAAAATAAGACTTTAAAATCAGATAGGTATTGCTAAGTTGTCCTGCAAAGAGACTGTATCACTGAATAATCCTATCTTTTGGCCCTAGCCATGTTAGTCCAACACATGATCAAACATTTTCATCTTAATCTGTCCAACTGCTACAGTTTTAGTTTGTATGCCTGTCATTTAGATTATCACTTTTAAACATGTTTTAAACCTATTTACACTTATTGTGTTTTAAATCAACTGTGCGTCCCAGTTTTCTTTTGGATTGTGACTCTCCTTCATAGTGATCTATAGAAGTTATATACAAATAAATGAGCTGCTTTCTTTCAAAATAATGATGACTTATTAGATGCAGCATTAAATGTGATGTAGTGTCTGTAACTGTGTATGATTCTTCATATGTGAAAGCTCACAAATCTGAAAAAAAAAATCCATTCTTAGAACATGCTTCCAAATTTTTTTATTTGGAAAACATGGTCATTGGAAAATATTTTGAAGTTATTACAAAACTATGCAATCCATTGCAGCATTATTTGTGGAGTAAATTAAGATGAGTTAAAAGTATTTCATAGTTTATAAAACTACAAAAATTATAAAACTATAAAATTAAGATGACTTAAAGTATTCATATAGCTTATAAAACTGTAAAAGTAATAAATACATGCTCATCTTTTTTAAAAAATCCAATATACATAAATATATAAATTACAAAGTTGAAGCTATCCCCTCTCTTACAAAGGCAGAAAGCCTGTTAACAGTTCAGCATTAAGTCCTCCTAGCTTCTTCCTATATGCCTATATATCTATAGATATATAGATATATATATTTCATGAGTTTTTCTCCAGAAAAGTGGAAGCTACATGATATTCTATGACTTTGTGTCAGTTCATTCTGGATGTCAAGAATGGTAACCTTTGCAATCTGGGTTTTTGTTTTGTGTTGTTTCCATGGTACTAAGGATCAAACCCAGGGGCACTTTACCACCAGAACTATAGCTCCAGCCCTTTGATTTTTTTTTTTAATTTTAATAGTGTTTTGCTAAGTTGCCCAGGCTTAAACTTGTGTGATCCTCCTGCCTCAGCCTCCTGAATAGGTGGGATTACAGGTATGCACCACCATTCCTGGCTTGAACCTGTTTGTCTCAATCTGTACGTTAGCAGTGTATACCACAGACCACAGCAGGACCTGATAACAGCTTCTTTTGAGAAAAACTGAGCCCCACATTTGGAAACACAGCAAGTACCCCACTGTCTGCATTTGAGGAACATTTTACACACACTGTTTAGGGGCTCAGACTTGGGGCAACTGAGTATAACCACAAGGTCACAGGGCTAGAATTGGGGCTTTCATGCCACCAGCACCTAAAATCTCTTATTTTGACTTTTCACAAAATTTGGCTTCTTACTTTGCTTAGAATTGTTTTGTTTAAAATGAACCTTGAGGCATAAATCCTTGGACTCAGCAAGGAGAAGGAACAGGGTCAGAATGGTCGGTGCTCTGGAGCAGGAGAGGTCACGGCAGTGGGGCCTGTTGAGCTTGCCGGAGCGCCCCAATTCCCATGGGAGCCCTCTGGGAGTCAAGCCCATTTTCTGGAGTGGGCAGGGATGAGGGGGGACGAGCACCTCCCCAGCTAGCCACTCCCAGAGCACCCTCCCAGCAGCACCCCACAGACAGGGGTGCTCTGGAGCCAGGGGGAGGAGCGCTTCAGGGTTCACCTCAGGGAGCCCCCACTCACCAAGACTTGTGCCCAGCCTGGATTCCCCCAGAGAAAGAGGCCCTTTTCCCTCCCAACAAAGGCAGGATTTGCTCAGCCAAGCCCTGGGGGGCCCGCATCTGCCTAAGTGTGTGTGTGGGGGGTGCTCTTTGGAGTTGGCCCAGAAGAACGGTGCACTCTCCAAGGCCTGGCGGTCTTGCCTGGACCTGCTTCAGGAGGCTCCCGATTGGTCTGCCCCAGGAGGCCCTGGCCCAGGGGGTCTGGTCTTCTCCAGCATCCTTCAAGGCCACCCCCAAGCCGCCCTCCTAGGCTTGGGAACCACTGAGTTCCAGGAGGGTGGCTGGGTCGCAGTTTTCTTCAATAGAATCCATTCTGTGTTCATTCAACAAATATTTGAGGCTCTCCCCTACGCCAAGGCCTGTTCTAGCTCTGGAAATATGCAGAACAGGACCGACAAGGTCCCTGCCTTTGTGGAGCTGGCATTCTAGTGGGGGAAGCCAGATAAGGAACAAGTGAAAGAAGTAAACAAGACCATTTTTCTGAGAGTGCTAGGAGGAAAGTAAAACACACAATGGCCTAAGGAGTGGTGGGGGAGGGACAGCTAGCATGGTGCTCACACCTGAGAGGAAACTTTCTGAGAAGGTGACACTCAAATGACAGGAAGGAAGGCGTCGTGCCAACCTGGGGAGAACATTCCGGGCAGCAAGAAGAACAAAGGGCAGCACCAGAGGCTGGGAGACGACGCAGTGGGAAGCTAAGGAGAGGAGGAGGGTGAGGAGAGGTAAGAGCTGATTTTCGCAGGGCCCAAGACCAGGTAAGTCCATTGGGGTTTCTTCCACATACACGGGGTGGTCACAGAAGGATTTAAGTAGACAGTAGCAAGATTTGAGGGTGCTGTTTAGAGATAACTCAGGTTGCCCCACGGAGAGACCTGGGGCAGTGGGGGGGACAAGGAGGCAGGAAGACCAGTCAGAGGCTGTGCAGGATCCAGGGGAGGAGCATGGAGGCTGCAAGCAGGGTACGGAAGGGGAGGTGGAGAGATGGGATGACCTGGGGATTCAGGTTTGGGATTCTTGCTCTCTGCCATGTCCTCCTACAGAAGCAGGGACCAACCAGGACACCTGTAATTCTAGGGATAGTACAAGTTCTAGCTCAGCCTAGGAAACTCTGTCTCGAAATAAAAAAAATCAATAAAAAAGGCTGGGTATATACAAAAGCCCTGGATTCAATCCCCAGTGCTACAAGGAGAAGGAGAAGGGGGAGAAGCTCCAGACAAGGTGGGGACCCCAGGGGGGTCAATAATCGCCTGCAGCCCCTGAGAAAGGGCTGGACTCCGGGATGCTGGGACTCTACTGGTGCATGCCCAGCCCGCTGTCAGACCCAAGCACAAGGACCTCAGTAGAGAGCCCCACTCATACCCACTCTGGAGCTCCCTCCCTTAAGCCAAGGAATTTCCTGCTCAAACAGCCCAAAGCTAGCTGCTTGGGCCTACGAGGGCCTCTTTAGCAGGTGGCGGCCTGTGTGCACCTTCCTAGATCCACATGGCAACAGGGGAAGGAGGTGGCGGTTTTCAAGTGGCATGTGGAGCATTTGAATCCATGTGCTGGGAATTCATACCTGCCTAAGAACCTAGGACCCTCCAGAGTGGATGGGACAAGGAATGGGAGGAGGAGGGGGCTGACTGGCTGTCCCAACATCGGCGTGTTCCTGAGCATCTGGCCACCTTCCAGAGTGTTCTGAAGATATATCTGTGAAGACCGGAAGACAGAACATATTTTATCTAACAGTTTCTAAGTTTGATTGGTAACTTTTAATATTCAAACACATGGGAAGAGGGCTGTACACAGTGTACCCGCCTATGCCCAAGGCTGCTCAGCAGCATTTCCCAAATGCTGGATGGGACCCATGATCCACCTGAGGAGTTTTTCACAAAAACAGAATAAGAGACTTTTCCTAGTTTGCTAAACAAAATTCACATAATAGGAGTCTTCTAAATTTTACATTTTTACTCGATATTTTTTTCAGACTCTTTGGTGCCTACCACCCCTTATCAGCTATCTGCTGCATGTAAATTAATAAGATGAACAATGAAAGAAGCCACGCGTCTACAGCCATACCACCCTGAATGCGCCCAATCTCTTCTGAAAGAAGCCACACACATAACATGGTAGAAAGATATTTAGAGAAAGTTGTTTCATGAAAGTGCTGATTCTCATGAATTGAACAGTGTGTTTTCTTACAGTCCTGAGAACACATGGCTGTGATGTTGATGTTATCCACGCACTACATTTATCTTTCCCAACAGCTAAATAATTTCCAGCTCACAGCAATGGAATTAATTATGCCATAAAATGCTCTGCAGAAAGAACTACGATTTCTAGGTGCGTTGATCTATCTAGACCACACTGAGGGGACACTGGCTCTAATGTACCACTGGAAATTTGATAACTGTGTTGAAATGAGTTTTTGTAATATTCAAAGTTTCTGGAGGAAGGTAGAACCCCAAAAATGTGCTTCTAGAGAGGAAGAGCATGTAAGGCAAAATCTAACAGGCTCATATTTATCAAGCATCAGTGGCATCCTAGAAGAAACTCTGGTACCTATATTCTCTCTAATCCTTCCCACAACCCTACAATGAATTATTGGCCTTGGTTGGTAGGAAAGAAAACAGACTCAGAGAGAAGTGCAGTAACTTATCCTAGGTCACCCAGCTAGTAAGCAATGTGGTAGGTGTTCCAATGGGGCTGAGTCCCCCATGTCACTGGGCCTCCTGGGGACATGGGTTGTATAACTTAATGGGTTAGCAGGGTCTTGTTCTTCTTCTACTTTCCCTGTTGATACCTAAAGCATAAAATGCATTTGTGTAAGACTCAATCGAGAATGCATTTGTAATTAAAAAATAACTAATACTTTAATTTTTTTGTCCTTTTGGTCTAAGTTTTGAAAGTATCTGAGACCATGACATTGAGTCCCTGAAACAGTATATATTTTTTTTAAAAAAATTTTTTTTACTACTGGTGAAAGAACCCAGGGGCTTTTGCACTGAACTACATCCTCAGCCTTTTTATTTTTATATTTTTTGTTTTGAGACAGAGTTTTCACTAAGTTGCCTAGGGTGAGCTTGAACATGTGATGCTCCTGCCTCAACTTCCCAGAGCAGGGATTATAAACATACACCACCACACCTGGCTCATATATCATAGCAGGTATTCCTCTAAGCAGAGCTCAGCTATGCCTCAAAATTGCAGCTTGGTTTTTCTTGTTTAACCTTATTTGTCCTGCTTTGGAGTGACCAATCTTACCTCCACCCTCTAGCTTCAGATAAAGTTACAAAATTACATTGGAAGGATTAATATGCCAGTTCTGCTATTCAGAATGTGATAGATTTTCAAATTTATGTACAAAGTCTCTTGTGCATCATATTAGGAAATGGAATAAAAATATAAAAAGTTCCTAGGGCTCTGTTTGTCTTTTCAAAATGGTTAGCATCGCCAGTGCCTCTATAACCAAGCTTCATCTCAGAGCCCTCAAAAATCAGGACCACCTCCCAGGAGGACCTCCTCTCACCCAACAGGACCACAAAGCTACTGGAGAACACCTACCCATGAGATAAGGCTTTTTCCTTCACCAGGAATGACCTTGGCCATCCACCCAGCCCTGTCTGGGGATCGGCCTTATCTCAGCCCCTCCCCAGCTGGCCCCAAACTCCAGTTGGTCAAACATCTTGTCCTTTGTTACCAGAACACTCCAGGTACTTGCAGTATCTCCACCTTTGCACCTGCTGTCCTTCCTTCCAGAAAGACCTGCCTTCCTTATCCTTGTGGCAAATTCCTGCTCTGCTCTCTAGCGCGCAGCTCCAAGGTCTACTCCTGCATGAAGCCCTCTCACCCTTCTCGCGTGGCCCACAATGGGGTGCCACTGACTGGGGTGATGTAAACCATAGACATTTGCCTTCCACAGCTTTGGAGGTTGGAAATCTGGGATCCAGGTTCCATTATGCAGCACGGTGGGGTTCTGGTGAGGTCTTTCTTCCGGGCTGGCAGATGACAATCTTCTCTCCCTATGCTCATATAGACTTACTGGGGGGGGGGATTAAACCCAGGACTTTCACATTGACCTACAGCCCTCTTTATTTTGAGATATGATCTAGATAAGTCGCCCATGCTGGACTTGAACTTGCAAACCTCCCATTTCAGCCCCAGAGTACCAGGACATTCCTTATAAGGTCACTGATTCTACCTGATTAGGACTCTACCCTTGGGATTTCATTTAACTTTACCTCTGAAAAGCTTTATCTCTAAATATTGCCACATTGGGGGTTTTGAATTTTGAAGGGACCCAATTCAGTCTATAGTACCTTTCCAGACAATATTGGTGGCAGCCTCCTCCAGAGCCCCATATTCACCAGGGCAGGATGTCCCTTCATCACAGCGCATCCATTCTTTTATTTGTTTGAGACAGGGTCTCCCTACGTAGTTCGGACCGGCCTTGAACTCACTAAGTAGCTCAGGCTGGCCTCAAAATAGCAGCAATCCTCCTGCCTCATCCTCCTAAGTGCTGGGACTACAGACAGGCACCACCACACTCAACAACACAACCATCCTTAATCCCCATTTGTGTCTCTAACACACTGGATGAGTTAATGACAAAGCCCTAACCTCTGCTCTCCCGCGTCCCCTCTGGCCATCAGACTTAGTCTGACCTGCTGCCCCCTGCCGTGTTCTGGGCCCCTAGAGGACAGGGGCCACTTCTACATCTTCTAGGGGCACTGCGTCTCGCACAGAATGGGCCTGGGTGAATCCTGTTTCTGCTATAGAAAGGCCTGCCGCCCTTGGGGTGGGACCCACTCCCTGCCTCTCTCAGTCCACACACTCATCAGGCCCCCTTATCCTGGGAGGCCTTATTCCCAACACTGGGATTTCTTCCAGTCCTAAAACAAGTGCCTCTCCCTGCACAGGCAAGGGCAACTGTGAGCAAATCAGGTGTCACTTTCCTCCCTGCATCTCTGCTGCTAGAACAGGACATCAGCAGCATACTTGGTACTACAAAAAACAAAACAACAACAACAACCACAAAAACCCTGAAAATCCCTTTGTTCTGATTTCCCTGCAGCTCTCTCTCTGCAGGTGCAGGGTGTGTTAATGGACCCAGCATCTGGAACCGAGGCGACCCTCAGCTTGCATCAGATTGTTTAATGTATATGCTTTTTTCTTCCCTCTGCCCAAATGCATCAAGTTTAAAATATCTTGTTTATGAGCTCCGGACCCAAGATGAAGCAGCTGGGTCATTAATTATTGGGAATATGTTGAATAGGAACTTGATTAAAGCACAGATGCATTCCCCAGACAAAGTTGTTCTTTGCTTGACCGCAGTGGAAGGTTGGGGCTCCCGAACCATGTTTTCAGCTGCGCCTCCTTTAGGGCCCTGGGAGGGTCGTAGCGTCTCTCCAGACCCAAGAAAGCGCTCCGTGGGCTCTCCACCTGCAGACCGAAGATTCCCAGGCAGGAACACCTCCAGCCAGCACTAGGGGGTAGGGAGGTGGGGAGACAACGATCCGGGCTCGAGAGGCAGCAGGGGCTGAGCCAGGCGGAAGCTGGAGACTTGAGTGCTCCCGAGGCCCTACCTGCCCACCACCGAACCTCGCCCTGGGGCGGGCCGCCACGTGGCAGGGAAGACAGCGCCGCAACTCCAGCGTCCGCAGCCGTGAGCACGGGGTCGGCACGTGCCCTGAGAAACCCAGGATCTTGGGGATCCTGCGCCCTGCGAGCCAAGCGGCAGAGCTCTCCTAAAGCCCCTTGGCCCTGGCTCTCTGGACACCCAGCTCCAGCCGTGGGCCTCGTCCCTGAATTGGCAGGGAGGGACGAAAGCTGCGGCTTCGAGCCACTCTGATTATGGGATCCGCCACGGGCTCCTGGTCCTGAAGTCAAGTCCTCCCTGTCCCCGTGCCTGCCCTCTTCCCTGCCCTCGCTCGGGTGTCCAGCTCGGCCCGTCTCGGGGGACCACCTGCCCATCCGGAAAGAAGAACTTGGCCGAGATCAGCACCGGTCTCGCGCGCCTTAACAACGCCCGCGCTCCGGCCTGGAGAAGTAATTTAAAAGAAAGTTTTCCAGGGCGGCTGGACCGGCTCGGTCCGCCAAGCTCCCTAGTCGCGGCCGCCTCTGTGCCCCGCAGGGTCCTAGTGCCCTGCGCTACGGCGCCCGTGGGACCTCGCAGCACTGTACTCAGAGAAGCCGGGCGGGCGAGAGGGGCTTCTGAATGGCATCTGAAGGGTCGCTTGGGGAGCAGAACTAGCAGCCGCCGAGTCTCCGCGCTCCGGGTCTCTCCCCTCGGCTGTGCGCACAGTGCGAAGCGTCGGAAGCCGTCTCCACCGCTCCGCGCTCTGTGACAGACACCGAGGTCTGGGACAGGCCTGGTTCTGCGGACCGAGACTCCTCCGCCGATCCCCTGCGCGGCCTCTCGGTGCTCCGCGCTCTCCGGCTGTTAGCTGGAAGTGAATGCTTCGGGGAGGCCAATGGAGTGGGCAGCCA
>NW_022900931.1:56510590-56521478 GCF_012274545.1 Fukomys damarensis
CGCGCTCAAGGGGCTGGCGTCCGCGCACCCCGACCTCCGCACGGGCGCGGGCAAGGCCAAGAAGTCGGTGGACAAGAACAGCAACGAGTACCGGGTGAGACGAGAGCGCAACAACATCGCGGTGCGCAAGAGCCGTGACAAGGCGAAGCAGCGCAACGTGGAGACGCAGCAGAAGGTGCTGGAGCTGACCAGTGACAATGACCGCCTGCGCAAGCGGGTGGAACAGCTGAGCCGCGAACTGGACACGCTGCGGGACATCTTCCGCCAACTGCCGGAGAGCTCCTTGGTCAAGGCCATGAGCAACTGCGCGTGAGGCGCGCCAGCCGACCGCCCTGGGCCGGCCCTTGCCAGGACCCGGGGAGTGGTTTCGGGTCGCCGGATCTCAAGACTGCCCGGCCGTGCGAGCCACGACTAAGACATTCCGGTGCCGCCTGAAAAAGCCTGGCCTGCTCGGCGCGTCCCTTCCCTGTCTCTGGCCGGACTTGGTGCGTTTAAGATGAGGGAATGAGATGGTGGTTTCTCCCTGGGACAGGGGGGAATTCTTGGGGCCGAGCTGGGAGCCCAGCGACTCTAGTATTAAGGAATAACCTAGTGCCTTGGAAATGCAAACTCGCTCTGATTCCTACCGAGTAGGGGGAGCAAACATGTGCCTTGATATTTTATCTGGAGGGTTCCTGCCTCTTCTGCCGCTGCAGGAAGCCTGGAGAGCAGGCTGGGTCCGGGCCCATCAGGAAGCTGAGATCCTAACCATCCAGCCCCAAGGCTCGGCTGTCTGCGAGGGTCCAGAGAGGGGAGGAGGCTTCAACCGAAGGTTCTCCCCTAGTTCCGCACCGCGGTGGCAGGTCCAGGATTTCTTGCCTCTCTCACCTCCACCCTACCCCATGTCAGGCTGCAACCCACGGAGCTGCTTGGGTTAGCACTCACCAGGGCACCAGCAGGAGACCCCGCCCCCAGTCCCACTGGAAAGCTGGGGCCTGAGTTGGCCCTAGGGACTGGTGTTCGAGGGGGTGGTGACCTGGTGGAGGAGAGATGTGGTCTTGGGGTGGGAGGGTAGAAGGATATTGGGACTGTCAGCCTTGTCTGTACTGTATGTCACCAGCATTGCCGTACAAACATGAAGCACAATCCGTCCATCCCAGAGGAACTGGAGTTATGACAAGCTTTCCAAATATTTTGCTTTATCAGCCGATATCAACACTTGTATCTGGCCTCTGTGTCCCAGCAGTGCCTTGTGCAATGTGAATGTGCACGTCTATGCTAAACCACCATTTTATTTGGTTTTTGTTTTGGTTTGGTTTTGCTCAGATACTTGCCAAAATGAGACTCTCCATCAGCAGCTGGGGGGGGGGCTGAGCCTCTTTCCTTTGGTTTTGGGATTGCTTTTGCCCCCTGGGGAACCAGTGAGGTCAGATGCGCTTCCCCTTCCCCCTAGGCTTTCCCTGTCCTGGGTCCTGGGCCTCCTGGGCCTCTGCTACCTCTGGCTGGGGCTGCCCGCAGGCTTGTCCCCCAAGAGGACCTGGCTCCGGGTCTGGAAGGAAGTGCCCTCCAGCCAGTGTGTACACATGGCCAGGGCTGGGAGCAGGGAAGGACCCCTTGGCTGTCTTCTTTGGGGGAGAGCATAGAGTTTCGTGTTAGATGTTTTATGTACTATATCTATAATATAAACATATCAAAGTGAATTTTGGTGTCTTTTTAAAACTAGAAAGAAGCTACTTCTGAGAGTTTCTATGGGCCAGGTCACACATTTTATCTGGCTGAGATCTTGATGAATTAGCCTCTCTCGAGCCCCTCTTTACCTTGAGGGGGTGACTTCCCCCAACCAAGACAAATAACGGAAGGAGAACAAAGCTCCAGGCTGACTCTAGAGCCTGAAGGAAGAGTTCTGTGAAGGAAGGGGTGGTGCTGGGGGTGTCTTAGAGAGGTGTGTGGGGCTGAGGTCCTGGTGTGGCCTGGGAGAGAAGGACCCAGAGAAGGCAGACCCACCCAGCGGCTCCAGGCTCTGGGGCCCTTCGGCCACACTTCCAAGTCACTGGGCTCTAGCGTCAGAGCAGCCTGACTCACCTGCCTTGGCTCCAGCCTTCTTCCTGGGTGGGCAGGAAGAGGCCTGGAGGGGTCAGACCCTCCACCCCTCCCCACTTGCCCTCACTTTCCCTGAGCCTTATGACTTTAGCACACTCCAGTGATGCCCAGAAGGGCAGCCTGCAGCCTGAGCCCCCCTCCTCATCCTCCAGATCTCTCCTGCCCAGCCAGCCAAGAAAGAGGGCCACAGCGTGACCCACCCCTGCACACTGCCTGTACAGCCGGCAGCCCCAGCATCCACCTGCTGATCCGGTACCAAGCAGGAGACTGAGAGCTGATGATCACCCCATGAGGACAGGCACGCCAGCATCCCCTCAGCAGCAGTGACAGCCAACCTAGGGAAGGTGGATCTCACCCCTGCCTTAGTCCAGGAGGCCTAAAAGCATTAGCTCAGGAGGCTGCTGGTGCTTTCAGTATCTTCCCCTCTGCAAGGGTAAAAGGTGAAACATGTTTTATCCCTTTTCACAAGAGGGCATACCGATGTGGGCCAGGGCATTTTTGAGAAATTACACATTCTTTTAAATTCTGAAAACTGCAGCTTGATTTGCCTGCATAGATAATTCCCTTCTGCCCCCTCACCTCTGTCCTGTGCTTTGCCGCTGCCTCACCCATGACTGCCCTTGGCAGAGACCATGAGCCCAGTGAGGAGGCGGCAGCCTGCCCCACCACCCTGGGAACCGAGGAGGCACAGCCCCACCACCTGCCTAGAGGCTGGGGCAGGCCCCAGCTTGCTAGGCCCCAGCAAACCCTCTCTGAGTTCAGTGCTAATTCCAGTTTTTCTAGTTTAGAGGGGCTGATCCTTCGCGTCCCCCTTTGCCCCCAGATCAGGTCCCAGGATGTACAGGGGAGGGCCGACCCTCTTACCCTCCCTTCTTCTCCCTTCTGCTGGGCCTTCCCTCCAGGGGCTTCCTCTTTCAAAGCTGGCAGCTTTCCAAAGGGTGGCCCTGCTGCTTTGCACCATGAGATCCAGGATGGGATGTGCTGGAGACAAGATGGAACCAATCACATTAGCCCCAGGAAAGACATGGGGAGAATAAGACCTCTAGAGGGGCTAAAAGAAGACAGTGCATCTTGTTACAGAACAGTGCAAAGCCCTCCCAAAAGCAAGGTGAATGTGGGACGAACATGTCCAACGTTTGTTCTGTGCCCGGCAGAGGTGCCCCCAGGAACAGACACTTGTGGACACCCACTGCTTCCTGCAGGGCTCTCCTCGGTTCCTCTCCTGACTTGAGCCTACATGAAGACCCACTCCAATAAGCCTGGCACTGAACCACCCCAAGTATTTATTGGACGCCTACTGTATGCTAGGGTCCATTCCAAGGATCCGGGCACTTGCTGGGAACAAGCAGACTGTGTTCCTGCTCTTGAGGAGCTCACAGACTCAAGCTGTAGTGTCAAGGTGACCAGTGCAGTGGGGGAGGGGTATCAGGTATCCCAGAGGCAAAGGCGTCGACCCAACACCTGGTGAGGGCAGTGCCACCCACAGTCCCAAGGTGCTTGGATGCTTCTGCCTTGCATGGCTGTCCCCACAATGGGCAGTGCCTGACTGCCGCCTTCTCCAGGCCGCCCTTGAGTCCTGTGTCCTCTGACGGTACTGTTCAGGGGAGCCGGCCTTCGGGAGAGGAACAAGCACTGATGGGAGGGGAGGCAGCTCCTTTGCCACCAGCTGCCTCGTGATGGTTTAGTGCCCTCACAGATGTCACCTTTATCTCTTAGATCTCCTGGGAATTTGCGAATATGGGGTTTAGCCCTAACACCTGCAAGAGCCTCTGGGACTGCAGGAGTGTCTGCCCCTCCCAGATCTCCCGCCCCCTCCTTTCCAGGCAGGAACCTGCCAGGCCTCCTCCAGGCTGATTTCACAAGAGGGGAGGGGGCCCCTCACAGTAAAGGTCAAGGGGGAGCAGAAACCCTGACTTTGCTTAACTCACAGGCTTCTCCTTGCAGGGCACCCAGAGGCCTTTTGCAGAGACTCAGTAGAGTCCTTGCCTGAATAATGTTGTTATCTCAGCTGTTTCTTTCCTATGCTGGTGGGCAGAGGACACCTTTTATCTTCTCTTTAGATAAACCATCCATGTGTGGTAGCACACACCTGTAATCCCAGCACTCTGGGAGGATGAGGCAGGAGGATCTCAAGTTCAAACTGGGCAGCTTGGTGACTAGGGTGACCCTGTCTCAAAATAAAAAATGAAAAAGAGCTCAAGATGAAGCTCAGGATAGAGGCCCTCAGTTCAATACCCCCCTCCCCAAAAAACCCTAAATCACCTTCGAAAGAACTTCCTTGATTCTATGAAAGACTCCGGCTTTCTCTCTCATCATCCCTACCACTCCCCTTCCCCCATACCCTTCTCTGTGGATGGAGCATTTGACGTAAGCAGAGACAGAGGAAAGATACCAATTCACTATCAAAGCATCCTAGCCCCATCCCAGAGCAATTAAAAAGCCAGATGGAATCTCTGGGAAAACGGCATTAATAACACGAACAATCTGTGCAGGCCGGCAGGAGCCCAGGAGCCTCAAGGAGGGTGGGGACTGGGGAGGGGAGGAAGGCTGGGGTGCTGAAGGACGAGCTCCAAGCAGCATCTCAGCCATGTGGTGGCCAGCCAGTGATGGGGCCATCACAAGGGTGTGCTAGGTCTGGCCACAGCTGAGCCGTCCTCTCCAGACCTTGCAAGACCCTCTGTGCACCCTGGATCCTGGTGGCTGCAGACAGAGCCAGACAAATGTGGAACCCATTACTCAGACAGCCACAGCTTCAGCCAGAGAGAGATTTGCTTCTCCTCACTTTTGTTATTATTTATTATTTTTCTAGCTTTCTGGCCCTACCCAGTAGAAACAAACCTCCCCACACCCACTGCCAGGGCCTGACAATAGAAGACGGAGTTGGGCCCCTCCCCCAGGGCCCAAGCCAAAGGAGCTCCCCTTAGAGAGCAAAGTGGAAGGCACTTTGGGCAAAACCAGCTGAGCTTTCGAGGGAGCCGGGCACAGGGGCCCAGGTTACTCTGGCTGCCTTGCAGGCCGTAACACGCTTCTGTTGTTCTGAAGCCTGGTCTAAACAGAGTCCAGACGCTAGGTTTTTCTACAGTAGCCCCTGTGTTCAGACCTTGTTCTGGAGACCCAACTAAGGTGAGTTTAAAGAAGGTGGATCACAAGTTCAAGCCCAGCTGGGGCAATTTGGCAAGACCCTGTCTCAAAAATAAAGATTTTTGAAAAGTGTTGAGGATGAGCTTAATGTGAAGGTCCTGGTTCAATGCCCAGTGCTGTAAAAGAGAAGGAAAGTTAGTTTTCATATAACCATCAAGTTGGAATGGGAATTCGCTCATTTAAGAGGTATTTTTTGTGATTCTCATGTGCCCAGAGAACCTTCATCCTCATTGTCTCCTGACCTCATCCTTCACCCCCATCCTCCCTGGAAATTGTTCTCTCCAAAGTCACCACAAGCTCCTACAACTCCTCTGAGGTCCCTCCTGCCTTGCTCAGCCTCCTGCTGAATTTGGCTGCAACAGATGTCCTGTGCCCAGCCCAGGGCAGGTCTTTGACATGGTTTTGAATGCAAGAACTTCACTCCAACTCATCTCTTCTTTACAAAACATCTTAGTCCTCTCCTTTCCCTTCAAGGGTCTTCTGGGTTGGCCTGAGATCTACAAGGCAGAACCTTGAAGGACCAGGGCCTGGTACTGTTGGAAGTAACATAAGACACCAGAAAGAAGCCCCCTTAGATGAGTCATTGCTTCTATAAAGTGGCTATGAAGTACAGGAATCCTAAGCAAGGTGGCCTTTCCAATCCTAGGTAGCCATGCCATGCCTACCTGGCTTTGGTAGAACCAGAGTCAAGCCAGACCCCAGTGGGATGATCATGCTCTGCAGAGATATGGGACAGGAAAGAAGCAGGATTTCCAGAAGAGGGGACAGGGGAGCTTCCAGAGATGCACAAAGGTCAGGGGGCAGCCAGGAATGTGGCATTTCTGTTTTAAAAGGTATTTCGGGCCTTCGGGCCTCCTTCATATCCCCAGTCTAGGAAGAGTAGCAAGGTCCTTATGGTGGGACAATGCCCTGAGCGTGGGGACACTAGTGGACAAATGTGGTGACCTGGAGCCAAGGCATAGCACTCAGAGACCCAGAGAGGCCCTGAAGGGGGCCATCACAGCCTGTACACAGCCCCCTTGGATCTGAAGACACTTCTGTCCTTGGCAAGTGACAGCACAACCTTTCACTGGAAATAAAGCCTTTCCTCCCTAAGCAACCACTGTCCCTCCCCTGTCCCAGCCACGGAGGCCTCAGAGAGCCCCACCCCACCCCCTGCCTCCCCTGAAGCCAATCAGAACCCCCTCTGGGAGCCTCCCAGGAACACTGTGCCCTCTTGCTGATCAGGAAATGCGGCTGATTTATGGTGCCCCCCCCACTCCCTGCACAAGTTGGGCAATGGTCTCAGCTGGAAGTGGCAGCTCAGATCCTTGTCCAAAGAGCAGGAGGTAAAGGGATGTCAGAGATGGTGGGGGGGGTGCCTGCTTCACAGGGGGCTGCCGTGACCTTCAGCATCAGGTTAGGGCCCGTCTGAAGTAGCCTCCTTGAGTGATTTACAATTTGCAAACACGTTTTATTTGATTCCTGAGTTTTGCTGGAGCAATTACAGTGACTAAGCACGAAAAATCACTCCCAACACAGTGTCTCCTCGCTATTAGGAAATGTGTTTGCTTCACTTTTTTGCCTGGTGCGGCAACATTTTAAAAACAGACTCATTCACTGTACTTGAAGGCAATTTGTTCCAAATTTTCCCACTAATTTGATTTTAATCTGATATTTAAAATTTGTGTGACCACATTCCCACTGATTTATAGGGAATAAGCCCTACCTGGCAGAGGTTTAATTGGCCTCCACTCAGTAGTCCACAGGACAAAGAATTTATACCAGAACAATTTGAAGGCACTCTGGTCTCTAATGCTTTAAATACAGGCTAAATCAGCGCCACTTGCCTGGGGGCAGGACGGTAAGTGTGAAGCTGTGGTTCTCCTGCAGTGTTCTAGCATGCAGGAGGCCTTCTGTCCTCTAAGGAGCAGTCAATCAAGCCAAACTCCCTGACTCAAAGCTCACTTGATGTTGATTCTGAACTGAGCTCTGGAAAAAAGCAATTTGTTCCCAGGTGACAAATACAAGTCTCCGATTCCTCAAATCCTGTCCTGGGGATGCCTGAGGACCATGAAGCCCTGGCACTGAGCTGAATTTTGCCTTTGCCTCTTGCTGACTGGGTGGCCCTCACCAAGTCTCTTAATTTCTCTAAGCTTCAGTTTCCGTTTATGCAAAATGTATGCAAAACTAGTACCACACCTCCAAGTTGTGAAAGGTAAACAGGCAAAGCCTGTGAGACACTTGGCCCAAGCTCACCATTCCCATGTGTTGGGGCAGCAGGCAGAGCGAGAGGGGTTGGGCACATCTTGGTCCTTGGAAAAGCCCCAATGGAAGGACATAGTCACTTGAATAATTTAGGCCCAGATTCTTGTACCCCGATACCCAAGGGGTTATAGTCATGTTAACCTCGCTTACATTTTTCTTTTACCCTCAAAGAATGCCTTTCATTTGCTTAGAAAGGGCTCCCTGAGCAATCCCTGGGAGCATTCCCTCTCACCAAAGACCTTGAAGACTGGACACAGAGGTCAAATCCTCTACTGCTCTTAGAAGACAAGGCACCATTGCCCTGCGTGGTGCTGTGATAGAAGTTTCTTCATAAAAGTGAAGAATCCAGGTGATGGCAGTGGTGAGTGAGGATAAGCATTCTCACTGGGGTGGCAGCCTCGCCAAATCCTGATGGAGCTCTTGGCCTCAGAGGCTCCCCATGAACTCCTTCCGCCCAGGAAGCTGTACCTCAGCAGAGGGGTTAGCCGTGGCTTCTTCCCTTTACTGGTGGGAGGGAAGCGGGAGGTACATGCTGGCTGGGGACCTCTCCTGCTCTTGTTCCCCTCCATTCCTGGGTCATCTCAATGGTTGTCCAAATGGCCTGTTCCCATTTGTCCAACCGACCTCTAGCCAGTAGATGAGGGAGGCTGGCTCCAGTCTCACGGGAGGGCTTACTAGGCCAGGCCAAGTAGATGAGGGAGGCTGGCTCCAGTCTCACGGGAGGGCTTACTAGGCCAGGCCTCAGATACCTGGGGAGTTACCTGGGGTCCTGAGATGGTGGGAGAAGAGCACAGAGGCAGGCAGGCAAGAGGCCTCACACAAGCTTCCCCAGATCTGGGGCTGTCAACCAGAAGGAGCTCTGAAAATTTATCTGGCACCTTTTCCCTTTGCTGCCAGGAACATCACTGTGAGAGTCATTCTAGTTAGTGAGCAAACTTCTCAAGCAAGGCAGGAAGGCAGCTCTCAGGCTGCACCTCACCGCTCAAGCACAGGAAGCTGCTGGATTCCACTTAGCAAGCCCAGGAGGATAGCAGGTACAGAGTGGGAACAGGAGGCCTTATATCACCAGCTCTCCACACCCAAGTCAGCTGGACTTGGCACGGGGCAGCAGGGAGGACAGGCTCAGCTGTGGGCAAGTCCCAGGGTGGCCCAGAGAGAGCGGCGTTGTGTGGCTGCTGCCATGGGGGCAGAGTGTGCCATGTACAGAGGAACATGGGGCTGATTCTGAGGCTTAGAATAGAGTCCATGCCCACAAGGGGTGAAGTGTCTCCCCAGGAACCATTCCCAAGCCCACCAAGGCCCAGTCCCCTCTGCTCAAGGAGCAGTCTCATTTGGAAGAGGTGGAGGCATGTGAGTCATGGCCCGGCCCCTGAGCTGAGGGGAGGTGGGGACGGTGGCTCTGAGCCTAAAATGTGTCAGAGGCAAGATGAGCATCTTGAAGGACGCGAAATTTATGTAATTATGTGGGACAGGGCTGCCTAGGTACATAAGCCACGCTAGAAAAGAGAACAACCCACTCCAAGTCCTCTACCTTCCAGAGCTGCGCGAGTCTCACCAAAAGCTCAGCTGTCACCAAGGAACCTGGCACCCTGAGAGGTGACCCAGCCTGGTCTCCTGAGTTCCAGAGCCATGGCACAGCAGAGGCTCTGTCCCACTAAGACCAGAGATAAGACTCGGCTGGGACAGGACAGGACCAGCCCGTAGGCTCTTAGGGTTGGCACCCAGTGGAGTGGTTTAGCCCTTGTCATCTCCAAATCCACTCACAGGAGTGAAATGTTCGTGTTTCCCTAACACTCTCCCAACTGGCTTCGTTCCATGACACCTTCCCCCACCCGCCTCCACTCAGCCTTCCTCAACTTCATCTATTTAGGTTTTAGTTATTTAAATTAAATCAGCCTCGTGTAGTTTGGAACATCTTTGAGAATTTCCATATTGGAATGGCATGTCCAAGTCATTGCAAGGGCTAGGTTTGGGGGCTAGATGGGGGGCTCGATTATCATGGGCCACCCTTTTCTGCTTTGCCATGAAACAAGGACTCATGGGACACCACAGCACGGTGGCCTGGAGGAATCCACTGCTGGGGCTGGGGGAATCTGGCACATGTCTGAGGGCCAGGGTGGAGCCAGGGCCTCCCTGAGACTCCACCAGAGAGCTGCTCACAGCACCCAGGCCTCGACACTGGTTACACAAGGGCTGGGCCCGCATTCCCACCCACTGGGGGCGTGAGGCTGTGTGTACCCTGGCCTCAGCACACACCTGCTGTGTGACCAGCTGCAGGTTTGGCAGCCTCTCTGTTTGAGCATGTCTGAGAGGTGTGCCGGGATTCCCAGAGGCAAGATGATGAATGGTCTTCCTCTGAAACAGAGCAACCACAAGAACCTGATCCCAAGACGAGTCACGATGAGGAAGAAAAGGACCAGGGCACCTGGCCACTAAGAAGGGAGCATGAGTCATAAATAAACTACCCACGTGCCAGCCAGATCATTCATCTCTCCAAGAGAGCTAAGGGTCGGGAGCTAGAGGGCTACAGGACCTAGGGTTGGGCAATGCCTCCCTCTGGAGCTCAGCTCCTGGATCCCTGCCAGCTGGGTCCTAGGTGATGTTAATGGACTGGGCAATGAAGAACATTAATGCTCTTTGGTTCATCCTGAGGATAGCGCTGGAGGACCCTAGGATGATGCTGGCATCTCAGGACTCCTTTGGTTACCGCACATGGGCATTTCAGCTCCAGATACCCCACAAGGACCAGTCCATATGTCACGTGGCCAGTGAGTTTCCACCAAGCAGTCTTAAGAGCCCATACCAGATCCCAGAAACATAACAGGGAGATGGAAGTCAGAGGAAAGAAGGGGAGAAGGGGCCATTCTCATCACTGGGTGAGAAATGTTTTCCTTGCTTCACCTAGGCATGCCTCACTGGCCATGGAAGGACCCTGGGGAATGCTGTTCTACTGTCTCTGGAGCCTGGTTCACAATACCCATGGAAGGGAAGAAGAAACAAAGGGATGCAGCTGTGAGCAACTCAGGGCTGCCCAAATAGGCCCTAAGAGTGCACTACAGAGGCAAAGACAGGCAAGAGTTGAATTTTCACTCCCTGATCTTGTTTCCATGTGTCCTTTGCTACATTTTGCTTGGTATCATAGAATATTCTGACCTTTGGGCAGGAGCAGACTGACTCTGCAAACTCCCTCTAGAATCGTTAAAGCTCTGGGTTGTACCAAACATGGAGCTGGATAGATTTTCACCAGAGCATGGCCGAACTATTAAGAGAATCAATGTTTGTCTTAGGCACCCATCCTCCAGTTCCAGAACAGTTTTAGTCATTTTTGCTCAAAGCGTTGTCTCTGCTCCATTTTCTCTCCTCTCTTTTTCATGGACAATATTGATCCCTATCTTTTTTTTTTTTTTTTTTTTTTTTTTTT
>NW_022900931.1:56521572-56526891 GCF_012274545.1 Fukomys damarensis
CATTGAACTTGGGCCCTTGAGCTCGTGAGGTAAGCACTGGAACCACTGAGCTAAATCCCCAGCCCTCATGGACAATACTGAAAACATGTTAGATCTTTTCTTCCTCCTTATCTCGTATCTTGTCTTCTGGTCTTCTTTTTGTCTTTATGTGTGACATTTGTGACAATTTCTTCTGACTCTTTTTCTAGTTTGCTAATTTTCCTCCCACGTGTATTTAATTTTCCATTTAATGTGTCCATTGAGTTCTTGCTTTAGATTATTGTAGTTTTTGGTTTTAGAGATTCCTCTCAATTCTTTCTTTACCATTTATAAAGTCCCATCCCTGGAGGTTTTAAAAGCATATCTTACTTGTTAAAGCATTACATGCCCAGTTATGTTCATATAATTTGGTGTTTTTCAGAGTCTTTTTCTGTTTTTTGTTGATTCTTCCAGTTTTCACTCATAGTATCATATCTTCTTGTGCTCTTAATTATCTTCATATGCTGGTCATTATTTCTGAAAAAAATTATTCCTAGAAAAATTTGGGACTTAGGACAAAGGTACCTTTCACTGGAAAGCAATTTCATTTGCTCCAGAAAAATATCTAAGAATGCTGCTAGTCCAGGACATCTTAATCTTGAAAGCTTCCTAGCCTATCCAGCAGATGAGCATTTAGATTTCAAGATCATATGAGGGCTGGTTTACTTCTGGTTCACTCTTGTACTAAGGGGGCAGCCTCTTGGAATCCCATCTCAGTATGGGATAGACTTTCTAATATGTGTCCCATTTTGTGTGAGCCCTAAGTTTAATTTCTGCCTTTCATTCTGTGGGACTATCCAAATAAAATTCAAATATGTTAAGGTCAGAAAATGCCTCAGGAAAAAAGTGGTTTCTTTTGCTTACTTATCTGGATTCTTCCTTGTCCCCTCAGTTTTGGCTTGGCTACATTTAATGTATTTTAATAAAATTATCCTATGTTTTCAGTCATCTTCAATCAGAGGACGGGCCCAAGTAATCTACCCTGTCAGTACTGGAAAATGGAAGCCTTTCCTGCTCTCATTCAACAAGTATTGGGGAAATGCGTGTGTGTCAGGCAAGGGTCAGGGCAGTAAACCAGATAGAAGTGGGCTCTTGTAGAGCTCCCAGTCTCTGTGTAGAGACAGACAATAAACAGAGAGTTACAAAGCTAACTAGTTAATTATAGTTGTGATGCATATTGTGGAGTAAGGAAATTCAGAGGTGGTGAGAGTGTCCAACTGGGAGTCTTTGCCTGTTTCATGGACTCAGGAGAAATCATTTCTAGGAATGTGATTTTTTTTAAGGACCCATAGGATTATGTCATTTGGAGTTGGAGCCCAACAATGCAGGTAGAGGGAATACCACATTTAAAACTCACACACAGGAAGGAGCATGATGTTCTAGATACTGGAAAATGACCAATATGTTTAGCTATAGTGCACGGAGTAGGGCAGGGTGAGGGACAAGAGGTGAGGCCAGAGGGTTATCTGGGCTCTCACAATCAGGGGGTCCGATTTTGGTCAGTATGCTAAGAACAAAAGGGACCATGGCAAACACTGAGGTCAAGTTTTCTGGTAAAGACCACTCTGCTGACCCAAGGAGGATAAATCATGGCAGACCAAGGGAACATCAGCCAGGCCACGAGGGAGGCTCCTTCTCACAGAGGGAAGTAAGTAATACTTAGCAGATAGGATAAAAAGGATTTCCACCAAGACTGACGGTAGGGTCGCCTCAGAATGCTTTACCAAACTGTGCTGGCTCTTGTTCGTTGGCTCTCTACACCTCTTTCCTTACCACATGGAGGGCCTGCCATGCCTTTGGCTCCCTGTTGGGTTTGGCCAATGGGATGATGGGAAACAGCAGCAGGCTATCAGAGGCTACTGTTGAGGCTGGGCTGCCTCTTTCTGACTCTCTCCTTGATTCAGGGCTTCATCTGCATGTCCCCAAGAATACAGCCCCTGCCAAATGACCCTTCTTCTGACCTCCAGGGCTCCAGTTCTCACTTGTAACACCAGTTTCTCCCTTATCCCTTCCCCTTGCAGGTGGTGGTGACCATATCTGCTAGAGCTAGTTTTGGGGGGCCTCCATACCCCTTTTGGATTCCCTTAACTCTGGTCACAGCTCTCTAAATAATCCTTCTGTTAACATCTCTTTATTAGATGAGATAGGGGGAGTTTGATTTTCCGCCAGAACCCTGAGTAATCACCAGTTTCTTAGAGATAGTTTTGTTTGTTTGTTTGGGGTTTACATTTGTGTGTGTGTGTGTGTTTGTTTATTTGTTTGTTTTCCTTTAAAGAATCCTGAGAAGCAAATCTGTCTGGGAATTCTGGAGGGAAGCCAGTCGTCCATTACAGCAGCTAAAGGAGTGGTGTCAGGGCCCACATGAAGGCTCTGCTGCCGGCTGCGTTCTATAAACAAACACATGCATGTGAGCACAGGGCAAGCCAGAGCCAAAGGACAAACACAGCCATCAAAATTTTATGGAGCCCAATATCAGCCAGGATAGAGGTAATTAGGCAAACCTGGTGTCTTCTGTCTGGCTGTACCATCCCTGAGTCTGTCTGCTAGGAATTCTAGCCTGGGGGTTGGAGGGAGGGTGCTTTACAATCTGCTTTCAACTTGAGGCTCCAAACTCCTCTCCAAAGAAGCATCAGAGAGCTGGAGGTTAAAGTGCATCTGATTTCTGGGGCGGACTCGCTAGGCCCGGTGGTGAGCACAGTTCCAAGAAGAACTCTTTTAGCCAGCCTGCCGATCGCGGGTTTCTTCTTCCCTTTTCTTGCCTTTTCTGCTCCTCGCCAAGCTCCCCAGCTGAAGTTTGCTTCACTTTCCCTTTAGAGAAATTCAAGCAGCTATTGGAAGAATGATGGATGCTTGGGGGACTGTATTCTATAATTTAGGGTTCTCTCCCCACCTGCTTCCGCAGGGGCTCAGGCAGAGAAGAGGGTCAAGGGCAATGAGGAATACGGAATGCTACGTCATGGCCGAGGTTGTCTGGGAGGGGCCGGGTCTTCCGGGAAGGGCTCTGTGACCAGGCAATGTTCAGCGGTGATCAGTGTGACAAGAAGGATCCAGCTCCTCCAAGGACTTCTGCGCAGAAGAAAACAGACAGTACAAAATTCCAATGGCAGGTCCTGTGGCCAGATGGGGGGAGGGGCCGAAAGCAAAGCCGGAGCCCGGGAGGACAGTCCCCTGGGGCCCTGCAGGTGGGGTGGCCATGCCTCCTAGTTTGCCTGGGACTGTTCTGGTTTACTCCTGCTATTCCAGTCCAACTGTTTGCCTCATTCATCCCCTTTGACCTGCCAAAATGTGTCCCTACTCGTTCCATAAATGACACAGTCACCACTTAGAGGGCAGAGCAAGATGTCTAGGTTTTTATATGTTTTCACTGCCATGAGGAGCCATTGCAGAACACTGAGCAAGGAAACGACAGGATCCAGGCTTCTCCTTCATTCCCCAAATGTTTACTGAGTGCCCTGTATTCTTCTCAGCTCCAGGGACAGAGCAATAAACGACACTAGATCGGACTTCTGTCCTCACAGAGTTGACATTCCAGTGTTAGAAATGCCGATGTCTAAGAAATGTAACCAATTCTGCACACACAATGCCCTGGTGTCTGGGCCACATCGAGGTGCTTGTTAGATGGAAAGGCAAAAGAATGTTCAGCTGGTCCTTTTTGTAAATTTATTAACTGGAACATCTTGAAGTCTGCTCCCAAATTCACCCCTTGAGGAAGTCTTCATGAGGAGCTATGTACGGTATGGGTTGCCCCATTCTTAGCCACATACCCAGGCTCCTGTGGTTGGTAATCCCAGCTAGGTGATGGTTGGCCTGGCTCAGCCCCTCACTCTATGCTGGTTGTAGCTCTAGGTAACTGGCTTACAAATGCTCACTGAATCCTAGCCTGAGTGGTCTAAGCAGAAACAGGCAAATGACACTGAAACATCTCACCAAAACTCCTATCTCTGTGTTGGGAACTCAGGCATAGAGACTAGTACAATAAGAAAAACAGAACATGACAGGTTGTCTTCAGGTATGGCTGGATCCAGATGCCAATCTTCTCTTGCTCCATCTCCCAGTTATACCATCCTTTGTTCAGGCTTCAATATACTGGTGCGGTTCCCAGTATTTCACATCTTCCATATAGGCATCCAGCAACTCAGAATAGAGCTCCAATTTTCTGAATAATTTAATTAAAAGTCCTGGAATTGGGTTCTGTTGGACCTTAGTCTCATCGCTGAACCAGCTACTATATCCAAGAGAATGGAGGATGGTGACTGGCCAATCCTGAACCGTGTCCTTCCTCCCCTCCTCCCAAAAGTTTTGGGGTAGGAGTGTGGGGATGCAAGTTTCCCTAAGAAAATTCCATATGTTGTCTGAAAGAAAAGAAATACATCCTGAAGCAGGAAAGACAATGGGTGTCCACTGTGCCTGTCTTTTGTCCCAGGAAGAAGCGGAGCCCATAGCGAGAGAGAGCATGACTCAGCGTGACTCCTTTACCACTGCCTCAGAAGGAAAAGTGAGTCCACAACCGCAGGGAGAAGGTGAGACCCAGATGTGTTCCAGTCTTCTGCCCTGCCTCAGCCTACTGTGGGTTTCTTCCTACAGGTGACATGGAACAACTTGGGGCCCCAGGGTGTCCATGAGATCTGTGACTCTAGGCCATGGAAGTAAGGCCAGGGGAAGACATGTGGCAATGGATGAGACTTCAGAGGGGTGCGGGTAGAACCAGAGAGGGATTGGGAACTAACCTGAGGCCTCTGAAGCCATTGGGTCCTATCTCGATGGGCACCTGGAACTCCCTGACTCTAGAGTGCAGGGTCTGCCTCCTGTTCCCTGGGCCCAGAACTGGGAGGAAGGTTCAGGAGGATGGATGTTGAGAACAGAGAGGTCAGGAGAGGACCCCTGCCCTTCTGACCTTAGAAGGGCCTCCAAAGAACCAGGCTGGTCCTTGGGCCCCTCATTCACCTGTATTTCAAGGATGCCCCTCAAGGGTGGGAAGAAACTGCATTTACTGAGCCCTAATGGTGCAGGTGCATTCTCCACTCACTCATCTTGTGCCATCTGCAGCTTCTGAAGGTGACCGTCAGTCTGCAGCTGACGAGGGATGGAGGTTCTCAAAGCCAGAGTGCCAGTCTGTAAGGGGTGAAACCCCAACTCCTTCCTGAAAGAATGCCGTGGAGCACACTTCTAATCCTAGCACTCTGTGATGCTGAGGCGGGAGGATCACAAGTTTGAGCCTGGCCTAGGAAACTTAGCAAGTCTCTGCCTCAAAATAAAAAATAAGAAAATGAAAAAAAAAAAAAAAAAAAAAAAAAAAAAAAA
>NW_022900931.1:56527026-56547167 GCF_012274545.1 Fukomys damarensis
AAAAAAAAAAAAAAGAAAGAAAGAAAGAAAATGCTCAGTGCAAAGGCCCTGGATTCAATCCCAGTACCACCCCCGACACACACACACACAAAGCATGGGAGGTGAGTCAGGGAGGGTGATGGGAGAGACCTGGGGAGGTGAGAACACAGAGAAGTCATCTGGTCTGGGAGAAGAGCCTCCCCGCCCCACCCAGGAAGGTGGGTGACACTGAAGTCCAGCCTAGCAGAAGCAAGAGGCCCACTAGGATCAAAATGATGGCTTCCTCTCAGTGTCTTCATGCCACAAGATGTAAAATAATCCCCTCAGCCCAGAAAAACACATTTTATGGCTGTCTGACTCATTTCCCACAAAACTAGGTTCAGCAACCCCCCCCCAGCATTTACAGCTTTTGTTTTGAAAAATAAAAAATAAGTTGAAGATTTCAGGATGACTTTTAGACATAAATTGTCCCTGTCTTCACCCTTGTCCCAGGCCCCCCTCACCTAATTTCCCAAACATTGGCTGCCAGAGCCTCAAGAGAACCAAGTCCAAGTGGGTGTGGGATGACTCGGAGTCTCTGGGCAACACGGCCCCTAGGGCAGGGTGGGAAGATGCCAGCTGGGCATAGAGATGGGTTACAGGGACCCTCCAGAGAGGTGGCCTCCCTGGCATCTGCCCACCATATCCCCGATCTGTCTGGTTTGGAGTCACATGTGGGTCCCAACAATGCTGCTGCCTGCTCTTAGCCCCACAGTATCTCTAGGGGACTTCTGGGGACGTGGGTGGTGTCAGGCTGGTGGCTTCCATCCTTGGCATTCTGAGCCAAGAAGAGCACCACCAAGTGGCCTGGTTCATGGGTACAGGACATGCCCCCACCCCATATTGCTGTACTGCTCCTGCCCAGTAGACCAGCGAAGTCTGACCACCGTGAGATCCTTCAAGCAAAGATTGAGGGGAGGGTCCTTCAGTCCCCCCAGTCTATGAGTGTTTTTGGCCTCCTGCTTTTCTCTGACTCTTCCATTCCTTGCATTTTCCCAGTACTCCCAGCCCAGGGACTATCAGCATCCCTATTTCTCAGGCCAGAAGCATCACCAGACAATGCATGTCATTTGTCAGCTGAGAGAGTCTGACCTATTACTAGGCCTGTGCAGGGGAGGAGCCCAGGTACGAAGCCCAGGACTCAGATGGGGGACTGGAGTGGGAGGCCCCTCCTTGGAGGTCACTGGTTTCTGGTAGATGACTCAGCCATCCCCAGAGTGCCCACCGCCCATGGAACTAACTCCCCTCCCTGCAGCTTGGCACATTCAAAGCCTTCCACATGGCACCCAGTTGGCTGGTCCACATCATTTCTCCATCTTCCTAAAGGCTTCCCAGGGAGGGGTGGCAGCTTGGGACCAGGCAGGGGCACCCACCAGCACCAGCCTCCCATGAACTAGGAGCCCCGCCTGGACAGGAACCTGCCACATTGAGGCCACAGCCTCAGCTCATGGGCTAGGGCTTCTGGGATCTATGATGAGATCAAGGCCCCGCCTCTTGTTGCTGTGAGTACTCTTTCCCTTACCCATCCTTCAGGAACCCACCCTTTGCTTCTTGCCCTCAGTGGGGTCTCCAGGCTACTGAACACTGAGAGATTGGAGTCCTGATGTCTGCCATGTCCTAAGAGCTGCCCAAGCCAGGGACACGGAGGCACTGTGCCAATCCAGAGGGGCCTCTGTGCCCTACAGGAGGCAGAGGCAGAGACCTGCGGGAACTGCCCAGATCTACCCAGTCCCACTCCGGTTCTTCTCCTCGTCGGCCTGCTCTGGATGTGCCTCTGGTCCCAGCTGTCCAGAGCTCTGGACTCCCACGTGGGAGCAGGAAGCAGCCATGGAAAGAGTCCCAAAACGGTCAAGTGTCTGACAGTCGGGGGCTTTGCTGGGAAGACTTGGCATGAGCTGGGGAAGGCATCCCTTCTACCAGGAAGGAATGTGGATTGGGGTCCCTCAAGCTGGCTGGCCATGGGCATTAGAGGAAGGGCCAGAGGTGACCCGGACTTCCTTAGCCACAAGAAAATGACTCAGCTAAATTGAGGAAGATTTCTGTTTCGGCAGAACATTTTTTTCCACTATGGTAAGAGCTTTTCACCCACGGACTCCAGAGGAGCTGAGTACCCCAGAGAAGGGTTTGGGGAGTTTCAGTTTGAATAATCAATGCTGATTCTTAATCATTATTTTGAAGAGGCAGCTCTTGATTTTCCAGCAGGTGGTCAGATCTTCGGCAGCCAACCCAGGCGTGTGTGTGTGTGTGTGTGTGTGTGTACACACATACATGAGCACGTGCAAATGCAAGGGTACACTGGTGCCTTGAAGACCTAGGGGAGCGGAAAGAGTGGGGAAATTCTGTCATGATTATTTCCTTTGGCCAGCAGCAGCCCCTGCCCAGGTCCATAGAGATGATCTGGATTCTCCATCCCTCACAACCCTGCTGGCATGAACAGGGCAACAGCTATGCTCAGAGGTAGATGCGTTTCAAACAGCGGGCTGGACTCACCCTTACCCTACTGCCTTTGAATACTCACAGCCTAGGAAGTGAATCTCTCCCAGATATCAGCTGAGGCTTGGTGGTAGGAAAGCACTAGTCAGACACTTACTCAGGCAGCCTGGCATCATCCCAATGGCTGTGCCTCCCTCCCATCCATGATATAACACTGCCCAAGGTCATCTGCCATAGCAACTAGTAGCCCTGGGCCCATGAAGACTTTTTTTTTTTTTGGTGGTGGTGGTGGTAATGGGGACTGAACCCAGGGTCTTTGCAGTGAACAGCATACCCAGGCTTCCTTTTTATTTTTCATTTTGCCACAGGGTTCTACTGAGTTGCCAGGGCTGGGCTTGAATTTGTGATCCTACTGCCTCAGCCACCCAAAATGCTAGGATGACAGGCATGTCCCACCATGCCCAGCTTCAGGACTTGTTTTGAGGGTCTTAAATTGAACACCATCCCACTGGTGAACGGAAGCCTCTCCTCTCCCTGAATTCCAGGACGTGAAGTCAGGCATCTCTTAGCAGGTAGCATTTTCCAGGAGTGACAAGGCTGACTCTGACCACGTGACTTCTCGTCTAACAAGCACGGGGAGAACAAGCCCTCTTCTGGGTGCTTGATGGGCCAGAGGGTTGGCTGCTTTGAGCCTCTCCCTCTTTCTGGTCCAGCTCAAGTGGGGACCCTAGAGGTGGCACCAAGCAGGCTTTTGGCCTGGACAATGGACAGGGAGAGGGTGGTGGCTGCTCCTCCTCCACCCAAATCCCAGGGTCTGTTCCCACCAGCAACAGCACCAGCTGTCAAAGGGACCCAGGTTCTCGTTCCCCCTTCCCAGGCAGGGTCTGCCCTGAACCTCACTTTCAAGGGGGATGACAGGGCGCAGCAGCTTCATCCACCTCCTCACCGGTTGCACCAGTTCTGATGGGGCCTCCACATCCTGCTCTACCTGCCTCCTACTCTGAGCCGTGGTAAGGTTTTCCAGACCAAAGCTGCCAAGTGAAGAGGCCTCGATCTGGTCTCCAAGGAATTTAGAGGACAGACAGGACCTGGCTGGTGGGACTGTGGGCCTGGGGCTGGGGTGAGGGTTCTGCCTGGGGCTAGGTCATATGTCCTGGCTTTATGACCTCTCCAAGGCCCAACTTGCTGGCCAGGCTCTGGGAGGAGCTGCAGAGGCTGAGGGCGGAGGCCAGGCCAGCAGCCCTTGGGGTGCTGTGCTCTAGGACAAAAGGCAGGTTGGTTCTGGAAGCGGGATAGGGGGCAGCAGAAAGAGAAGGCAGGTCCCAGTCACCCAGAGAGGCTTGAGCCCTGGGCCTCTCCTGGGCCGCCCCCCAGGGAGACAGAAGATGGGACCAATAGGGGAAAAGGCAAGGAAGAGAGAGAAGGAAGAGCAGAAAAAGGCAACATCAGAGGAGCAGCCTGGGGAGAAGGAAGCAGACACAGCAGAGACCCAGGGAAGTCTCCCAGACACCCCCTTCAGCTGGTCCTGCTGCTGGCACAGAGCCTGTCCCAGGCCAGAGCCCCGGCAATCGGGGAGGAGCCCACAGGCTGGAACTGTGGGGTGGGGAATTCCAGGGTGGGGTGGGGCATTCCTGGGAAGGCCAAGGGCTGCCTGTAGTCCTGCCTGCTCATGGCCCTTGGCCTCTGCCAAACAGAGGCCCCCAAACTCCTACTCGTGTCTGCGAGTGGTATTTCTATACCCAGATGTGTGTCCTTGCATGTGCACATGGCTGTGCAGCGGTTCTGACGCCATTTACATCTAGGAACATCTACCACCAGGGGCATCCAGGCAGCCTGGGCACCAAAACAGGCCTCTGCCTGAGCCCAGCCCCGCACAGCCAGCTCTCCCCAGCGGCCCGGAAGTCTCAATGAGCCTGGTTCTCTGCTCCTACAGAAGGCCCAGACGACCTTCCTACTTGGCAGTGGAGCAGAGAAGGTGATCCTCGGGCCCCCAGGAACCACGCAGCCCCAGTAGTGGGAGGGCCTGACTGAGCAGAGGCCGTGTACCCACCGACCTGCCGATCCAACTCAGGCCTCTGCGGCGGGAGGAAGCGATTCAAAATGCTCCCAGAGTGGGCTGCAAAGCTCAGTGTATGCATGCGAGCATGCGTGCTTGTGTGTGTGTGTGTGTGTGTGTGTGTGTGTGTGTGTCCATGTGTACGTGAACATTCACATCTGTCACCTGGTCAGTGGGCTTCAGCCTCACCTACAATTTACTCATCATCCCCTCATTCAGAACCCACGATGTCTCCCAAAAACCCAAGTTACCAACTCAAGTTCTCTTCCTGTCGCCGATTCTTCCCTCAACCCGCTCACATAGCCAGGTGGGTTTCCCCACCGGCCCTGTTCTTCATGTACATTTTCCATGCAGATGGTTAGCAGCGGTGCACCTGCGGCCTATGCATGTGTGGTGTCTCCCTCTGCAGGGTCTGAGTTGGGTATGAGAATGTGCAAAGCAGGGGAGAGACCCAGTGGGCACTGGTTTGAACAGAAAAGGAATTCTACTTCTTGGCAATGGAAAAAATCCAGACGGTGCCGGTTCAGGCATAGCTGGACCTCAGTTAGACGACTCTCATATCCATATCCATCTTTCAGCTCCACTCCCTTTTTCCCTTCTATTTTCCAGACAGGATCCCAGCAAGAAAGTTGCTGGGCTTTTATTCTTCTGCTTTGACAGTCAGAGAAAAGAAAACAATGTTTCTCAGTATTTCCAGCAAAAGTCTCAGGGCTGATACCATTGGCCAGACCCAGGGCCAGGGCTTAGGCAGCCCTGCCTGAACCATGTGGTCTGGGAGAGAGCTGGTCTTCTAAAGGGGCTGCCTCGGAAGAAGGATGTAAATGGTGGAGAGCCAGGACCTCGGGGGTCTACCTAGGTGTCCCTGTGTTGGGTAGGGTGGGGACTTAAGCTCTTCTCCTCTCCAAATCAGTGTGGAGTTTAGAATCCTTTTATTTCACAAATGGGGAAGCTGAGGCCCAGAGAGCCAGGGCACTGGTCAGGGGTTGCACTATCGGTTGGGCTAGAGTCAGAAGCAGAACACTAGCCTCCTAACAGTGGGTTCTGACCATGCACACAGGCCCAGAGCTGCAGCCAGAGCTGCACGTTAGCACCACCTACCTTCCTGGCCTGCTCTTGAGAGTCTGTCTGTTCAGTCTGGGATGCCACTGATGCCGTGGGAAGCCCCAGGTGTCAGCATCTACAAGAATCACATCAAGCTCTGTGCAGGCTGCAAGGTTCAGCACTGACAGGCCTTGAAGCACCCCACCCGGCAAAGCCCACTTCAAAAAGAAGGGTCACATCAAATAGGGAGACCGGTGCAAAGGGAACAGGCCTGGGGCCAGGGCCGGGACTGGATGGCAGGCAGATCCAGGATGGGAGTTGAGAGGCCACAGCTGCAACTCAGCAACTGAGGAGGGGGAGGGGGCTAGACCAGGAACACAGGGAGGTCAAGGGGCAGAGAGGCCTGGAGGGGCCCAGAGGGCTCCAGCAGGCTGTGGACACTTGGCCAGAAAAGCCTGTTTACTCAGAGGCCCCTGAGGTCAAGGCCCAGGCTCAGGGTTAATCATTAACAGCTCACCCTGCTGGAGGTTGCCTAGTGTGGTATGGGCCAGAGCCTGGAGCCCAGGCATCACCCCCACTGCTGTCCTGCCCAGGAGGGGCTCAAGAGCTTCACAAGGCACTGGCTCTACGGTCCCCTGGGGCTCTGACATCCCCCTCCCCACCTGGGAAGGGCATATACCATGGTCCTGGGGTTGCCAAAGCAGGCAAAATGTGCTTGCCTCCTACAGTTCAGCTTCTAAGACCTTGTTCATAAGCAGAGTCATAGTGATCCCAGGAGTCAGGGTGATGCCTGTTTTACTGGCAGGGACAGGTTTGGTGCCAGGATCCAGGCTTGGTATGGTATCTGTGAGACACAGGCTCTCTTGGATTCAGCTTCTCTTCCATCTCCTGGTCCCCGGCAGCCTTGCCCCCAGTCTGGGGCAAGTGAGTGATGGGGGAAGCTCAGTGTTTACAGAGCGTGGCTGCTATTTCTTCACCCTGGATTCACCCAGCATCTTTTAGAAGGGGGCAGTGGTGTCACCAAGGGTATCTGGTTATGGCTCAGATGTTAACTCAGCAGGTTAGTGGAGCCCAGTGTGCTGCCTGTCTCCTGAGCTCCTGAGCTACCACCCCTGAGCCTGGCATCACTTCGGGACAGTCCTCCATGTGGTAGAGCTCCCTTGGGGCTTTTCACTGACCCTTTGATCCACAAGCCATCAGCCTCTTCCCGGTTTCATTTTCATGGGGGATGGGGCCAAAGCCTCAACCCTGCAGCTGCCTAGCTGGGGGGAAGGCTGGGAGAGCCAGTGCCTGGGTGTGTGTGCAGCCTCTCTGCACACATGCAGAGCCCTTCTGAGGAGGGGATACCACCGTTCCTGCCTCCACAGCAGTAAAGAAGGAGCCCAGGTCCAGCATCCCCAGCCTGTGAAGAGAGCTTCGAAGAAAGGCCCTAGGACCTGTCCCACGGGCCTGCTCCGGAGTGAAGGCTTTCTGTGTCTGCCTTTGACAACCAATCCAGGCTGAGCATTTTCCTATGGCAGTCTCCACTGGACACCGTGGACTACTGCCCAGTCCAGACCCACAGGGTCCATTTTAGACATAATTGTTCCCTTTTCAAGGTACCACTTCTGCCTAACCAGGAAATCCTGAACTCGGCTGCTGCCCCTCCCTGAGTCAACACTTGCTGAGGAGAAGGGCGGGAGACAGGAACACAAGCTGCAGGGCTCAGCTGGGTGGCCCCAGCCACAGGAACATAAGCCAGAAAGAGTTGCATGCACACAGCCACTCGTCTGCTCACACTTGTTGTCACCTGTGTACACACAGTCATGAGCACACTCAGACACACACGTGTACACACATGTGCAAACACAGGCATATGTGCTCCAGCGGTGCACATGTGCACAGACAGACAGACTCGCACAGGCCTTCCTGCCTCCGGCAGCCAGCATGGAGGGTGGGCCCACGAGTCTACCTTCTGGCACTTCTGGTAAGTCAAGGACCGAGCCCTTGAACCTCATCATGCCACCTTCTGTCTCTGGGGCCAAACACCGCCCAGGATATCCTGGTGTCTTTCAGGAAATGCACGCTTGAGGGGGAGAATAGTATTCGGTATCCTGCAGAGCCTGGCCATGCTGGGCTGGAGCTATGCGTGGCCCTGGCTACACCAGGAGAAGCGCACCCATCTCAGCACTGGACCGTGGACGGGACACAGTTACTCATTTCCTGTTGATCTGTCTTGGCTAAATACTCCCTGGCTTGGGGGCTGCATCAGGCACACAGTAGGCCTCTGCCTGCAGAGTGGTTGGCAGAATGAAGGAAGGCCCATCTCTGACCTCTGGGCTGGCTTCGGGGCCCTGGATGGTCCCTACCACTCTGTGACCTACCTTATCTTCCTGGCTTGCTTCTACGCCCTGAGGCCAGGCCCCAGGGAGCCAGCCTGCCCCTCACTCCTGTCTCTGGGGTGGTAGGCAGGCAGCCCTAGACATGCCCACACATGGCTCCCCCTCGGCCACAGGCCAAGCCCATGCCAGAGTCAGGCCAGGAGCAGCAGTCTCGGGGCCTGCCCACCACCCACGTCCTACGCACCTAATGCTCCCCCTCCATCAAGAGACCTGGCCCCTGGCTCCCCACAGGACCTGGATGCCCATTCCCACACCAGCCACTGGCACCTCCCTGTGCAGCTCCTACCCTCAGCAGCTTGGACCGCAAACAGGGGTCACACTCCTTGTGCAGCCCCCAAGGTTTTCTAGCCCCCTGCATCTTGTCAGGTCCTGGTCACCCTCCCCTCCTCCATGAGTGTGTCACTCTTTCCCTGTCTTGGACTATGATGGCTTCATTCTGTCCCTCAAGCAGCCAGCTCTGGCCACTGGGACTTTGAAGCTGAGGCTGCCTCTGGTTCTAACCTGGGCTGGGCCTTTCCCAGTTCAGGTGTTGGCTCTACTACCTCCTCCCCAGGGAAACCCTCCCGAGGTGGCCCAGGTCACTGCTGGGTTACATGTGGTTGCCAGTTCTTGCTCTCTGAAATGGCCTTGCTGTCAGCCTCATTTACATGTCACCCACCTGTCTTCCTTGCTCCATTAGCAGCGCCACGGGGGCAAGGAGCATGTCTGTTTCATCCTCGACCTAGAAAGGACCTAACTCTCAAGTTGTTGGTGGTCTGCCAGTGTTTGTTGACTGAATGACCAAGAAAAAGGCAATGCTGGACCTCAAGTAAGAACTGGCCATGTGTCAGGTAAACGGGGCAGATTTCTATGTGGAATACTGGAGAGTCCTGGAGTCTTCCTGGCTCATGTAATTCGGGCAGATCCAGCTGAGTGGGTCATGTTAAGACTGGGAGTTGGACCTACACTCTCCTCCTGGTGGGGTTTGGCAGTGCTCTGGCTGCTTCCTGCCCTGAACTGTGAGGTGCTCCTGGCTCTAATTCTCTGGGCTTATGAGGTGCCCGCATTCTGCCAGCTTTTACTTCGATCCTTTTGTCTCAGATTTTCTGCCACCTAGAATCTCTCCCCTGTCTGCCTGGCCAGTCCTTTCCCAAACCCCAGGTACATCCAGGTCCTCTTCTCTGCCCCTAAGCCCTCTTCCCACCACACCCAGCCCCCTGAAGTTGCACACAACTCTTCTGCCAGCCAGAGCAGGCTGCGGGCCAGGTCACACTGGGAGCACTGCAGCACACTGTGGGCTTCTCCGGGGGTTCTGACCACTGGCCAGAGATCAGTGAGGTAGGCCAGAGGACAAGGGTCAGTCATGTGTAAAGGATCCCAGAGAGGGGAAGAGGTAACTCAACCCAGGAAATAAAGGCCTAGTTAACCAGTCAGTCCCTGAGAAGATTAGTTAGTTTATAGGTATTTTTGCTCCTTTCATTTGTTGAGTGTGCACCACGCTTGAGAGAGGGGATCTCTACTTCTTCGTTCTCTGTAGGGCCCCGAGGGAGGCAGGCAGTCCTAACAAGGAGGGAAAAAATTTACTCAGTTCCCCCTGGATCAAGGTTGCCAGGGACAATCTCCAAACCAAATCCTACTGGCCTCCATGTGAGGAAAAAGAAAAGTAGTTTATGACACATGCAAGCAACATAAAATTCGCATTTCAATGTCCATCCATAAAGTTTTATTGGAAAACAACCATGTCCATTTATTTATGTATTGCTGATAGCTGCGTTTGTCCTGCAATGGAAGCTGAATAGTTCAATCCTGGTCAGGTGATTCACAAAGCCTAAAAAATATGGACCATCTGGCTCTTTTCAAAGAAGGTCTACTGCCTGCTGTCCCACCTTCTATCCAACTGGCTGCAAAGAAGTTATCTGTGCTCCGAGGCCTCAGTTTCTTTTTTTTCTTTTTTGGCAGTACGGGGGATTGAACCCAGGGCCTTCACACTAAGCTATATCTTGTAACTCCAGTCCTTTTCATTTTTATTTTGAGACAGGGTCTTGTGAAGGCTGGGCTTGGACTTGTGATCCTCCTGCCTCAGCCTCCAGAATGCTGGTACCACACCCAGCTTCAGCTTTGTGAAATGGAGTTGAACAGCACTTCCCTTAGAAATGGCACTCTTTTGTGCTATTTGGTCACATGACTGTCCCTTATTCTCTCTTCCTTTTACCTCCGTGTATAGGAACCAAGCACTTACTTATCCTGTGCTAGGAAAGGACTGGCTTGATCCCCAAGGTCTACATTCCAAAGTCAGACTGTTATGCTGAGGAGCGAGGGGGAATCTGGCCTGAAACTTGCAGGTGGCTCCCAGAAGGAGTGATGCCCAGGCTTAAATTTTAAATAACAATTTTCCAAAAGGGGCAGAGATAAATGTTCTAGTTGGCAGGAGTAGTCTTAGCAAAGGTAGAGAGGCAAAGAGAGGGTGGCAGGCCTAGACCTGGTACGTGTGGGAGGGTGAGAAGCCAGGTCATGAGGGACTCTGGGCAATCAGAGATCACCCTTCATCACCAGCCTCACCTCTGTTAGGCTTGGCTCCAGGCTGGCATTGGTGCCCGCCAAGGGCAGATATCATGATTGGGCAGGAGAAAGTAGAGCGTTGAGTGCAGAGGAGGGGGAGCCTTCAGGACCCTACTCCTGGGGCCCAGCCCACAGCTAGGGGTGCTGCTGGAGATGGAGGAGCCAACTGGTGGGTGGGGGCCTGCAGGGGGCTGCTGCCAGGGCTGGGGCAGCCGCATCCTGCCCCTAGCCCCAGGGAAGCCAATGGAGTCCAGATTGAAGACAGGCTGCCACAGGCAGGGGGAAGCTGGCAACAAAGGCCTATTCTTCGGGGTTTAGAAAAGTCTCAAAACCTGTCCAACTTTCCTTCATTAGATGCTCCAGGATGTTTCCACTTTGAGGCCGCTAAAGATACCCAGCTGATAAGGGCCTGATTGGAGGAGACTTAATTATGGCCCCAAGATCTTGGTGTAAACAGTTGGCAAGTATTCCTTCTACACCTTTCCTCAATGCAGACAAGAAGCACAAGCCAGGAGCCAGGTAGTGGGACCCAGTGACCCCAGGCTTTATGCTCCGTGATGTCTGCCTGGGGAAGACAGCCAGGGTCTCAGTTTGCTGTGTGTTACTACAGAATGGTCACCAGCTTTAGGACCGGGCTCCCCAACCTCCTGACCATATGACCCGTGCTTAGCACATAGAGAGTGCTCAGCAAATGCCGTACAGCACCACGGGAAGGAGGTGGGAGCTTCCCAGGCCTATCCTGACCTTGACCCAGGCCCCCAGCCCTGAGGAAGAGGCGACTGGGGCCTTGGCTGCTTCAGCTCTAGCCAGCTGAATGAGCAGGGAGGTAAGTAAACATTCGGCCTCTCAGCAGGCCTGCCCCATGTGCTACCAACTCCTCACCCCAAGGCCCAGGATGCCCTCAGGATGGCAGTCCCTGTCCAAGGCTTCCCCTTGGAGGGATATCATGACTGCAGGACATCAGGGTCCCTTCGACACAGCAGCTTGAGAACTGGTCTGTCTGCACTCCTTGGCACATGCCCTCCTCCTCCTCCTGCACCCTAGGCCTGAGCATGTCCTATGCCCATCTTAGGCATCTCTTGAGGAGTCACCAGCAGATGGAAGCCTACTCCCTTCCCTGTGCCCTTTCTCTGGTCTGGAGACCCTGCGGGACACAACTCAGCTCCATCTGGGGGCAGAAGCTGTGCTCAGAGTGGGAGGTAGCATGAGTTGGGAGCAGAGGTAGGGCCCCCAGAGAATACACATACTCACAAGTGTGTGCACATCCCACGGGGCCCCACATATGCAAATGCACGGTCACCAGGTGGGCACTTTCCAGGCAGCTTGTGTCTTCCATGATCCCTAGGAAACTGCAGCTGTGCTCCCATGGGCCATTCACAGGCTTAGGGTATGCATGTGTACGTGTGTGTGTGTGTGTGTGTGTGTGTGTGTGTGTGTGTGTGTGTACATCCAATGTGCTACTGCCTAGGAGTACCTGTACCTTGTGTGAGCAAGCTCAGAAGGAAGAAGGAAGAAAAGGAGGGTCCCCTATGTAGGGACACAGTGAGTGTTCAACGTCACTTCAGGAAGATACAGGCCCACTGTGACCTCGGGCAGGTACTCACTCATCTCTGTCAGTGCAGCTGGAGGAGACTCCCTGGGAAGGGACCCTAGGGGCTCAGAGCCCCCTTCTCTCCATACGTATCCCTTGGGCCAGGGTGACCAGCCCTTCACTGGGCTCCAACTGAGACCAGGAAGCCATTTTGATGGGTGATGAGAAGAGGAAGTTCTTGTGGCCCCAAAACAGAAACAGGAAGCTGGGGGGGTATGGATTGGGAACGGGAAGGGGGACACTCAGCAGATGCGCCCAGTTACCTCAGCCTTCCTGGGCCCCACACCAGCAGCCATGTCTGGGGATCTGTGCCTAACTGCCCACCCCCAATGCCATGGTCCTTTCTGTGCCCTAGATGTGCCCACTTGAAGGGCAGATTGGCTGAGGAATCCTGACCAACTGTCTGTCAGGATTTGTTCATTTGTCCAGGCTGATCTGTTCTGATAGTCAGGGCTGCTGAAATCTTCCTGCCCACCACATTTACATCTGGCTGTGTCCCTCTCCTTGGTCCCTAAGTCACCAAGTGGGATCCACAGAGATGGCTGCCTCTCCTTGTCCCACCATGTCTGTGTGATCATCCAAAGAAGCCATCCCCTGACAAAGTGCTCAAATGCCCAGCTTCCTGGCTGTGAGTCTGTCTTGCTGCCTCGTGGAGTCTGGTGTTTGCCCCTAACTCCAGCCCAGACTGTTTCCTCAGCTGCCATAGGGCTGTGGCAGGTCCCTAGCTCCCAGTGTCACTCGGTAGCTACGTGCAGGAATGTGCCGACCATTCAACAGAGGCCAGAGCTGGGACTCCGTCCCACAGAGGCCACTGCTTCACATGGTGTCCTAGGCCACGAATGTCCTTGTCTGGTGTCTTTGCCCCACCTCCAGTTGCAAGGTGAGTGATGAGACATCTTTGAAATGTGCAGGGACCTCAGCCAATTGTGCTCCTGAGCAGAGACAACGGTGTCCAGCCTCACTCTGGCTACCAGAGATGGGCATCTCCAGCTCCTCCGAGGCCGGGACAGGCTGGGCTGGAGTCTACAGAAAGCTGGAGAAGAGCTCAAACTCAGGGAAAGCATTTGCCTGTCGTCCCTGGCTTTGGGAGTTCCTGCAGGAAGACTCTGGAGGTGAGTGGGTGGGACCCAGGGCCCAGGGGCCAGAGAGGCACGTGTTGCCAATTTCAGTTCTGCCCCTGATGGCCGGAGGCAGCTTGGGACTTCCCAGGGTGGAAGGACAGGCGGGGGCTGGTCCACTTGGGGGGCAGGGCTGACATGTGAAAAGCCCCTCCCCACCACAGCTGTGTACAGGGAAGGCAGGGAGGATCTGGAGATTCAGGTAGGCTGTGTGGGAGCTGTGTGGCTTCCTGAGGTCTCTGCTTTCTCCATGAGCCCCCAGAGCAAGTCTTCCCAAAATGTCCCGGAAGTCAATGTAAGGTTAGGACCCCAAAAGACCTCCTCCATAGAAATGAAGAAGGGTACAGCTGCTCTAAGAAGGATTTCCTGGATGGGAGTGGGGTACTGCCCGGTGGACAACTCTCCCTTTCCAGGCTGAAGGTCGAGGCAGAAACCACAAGAACCCTCCAACATGGCGTCACCTTCTCAGCTCCCTGAAGCTGTCCCCCAAAGAAGACAGCAGGGAATGGAGTGGGGTGGTTGATGAAGCCTCTGCCCGGGCCCAGCAGGCAGGCGGGCGGTCAGCTCAAGTCAGCAGGCAAACAGCCCGGCCGGCAGGAGCACATCTGACCGGACCCTGTTCTAAGAGATCAGTTGTGAAACTTGCTTCAAACCCCCAAACCACAAAAACGGCCGATTTTCCTAGCTCTGCTCTCACATTTCTCTGATCAGCCAAGGAGTCTTCAGTATTTCCATCCGAGAGAAGCCGGGCCAGTTGCCGGCACCTCAGGGGGACAAGGATACCCCAAGTGCATGGGGACATGGGTGCTACGGAAACCCTTCCCGCATTTGCCTGCGGCACCTCATTTCCATCAGCCCCTTTCTAATGTGAGATGCAAAGAAAGGGCAAGGCCTAGGCCTTCTGGAGAAATCTGGAGATCAAGACAGAAGGATCTAGAAACTACTGGGGCACCCTGAGAAGAACTCCTCAGCACCCTGGCTGGGGAAAGATGGCATCCGGCTGGCTCAGACTGGAAGGTGGGGAAATTACTAGAGAAATGACCTGTTTTGTTTGGAGAAAAGAAGGTCACAGAGTGTCACCTCACGTCACCCTACCACATCCCAAGTGTTAGAGCCTAACACGTGTGGCTCTAGCTCTCCCTAGCTCAGGACTTGGTTATGGCTGAAAACCAGGCTCTCCCCAAAGAGGAAAGCATGGCTTTTCTCCATTGCACTGAGTGACGGCTAAAGCCATGTTCCAAAGAGGGGCTGCTGCAGGTGCCTGGATGACAAGTGGCCTCGAAGGCTCAAAGCTCCACTCCTTCTGCAGGGACTACGAGCCGGTCCCTGTGTCCTTCCCTTCTATCTACTCCTTTCAGATGCCGTGAAGCCCCTGCTCCCCAAAAGAAGCAGGTGAGGACCTCAGTGTCGTGGACCTTCAGGCCCTGCCCTGCCCCTGCATCGTGTGCTCTGCCCAGACCATCCCCATTGCCCCCCTCTTGGCCGGCCACCTCAGTCCCAGACCTTCTGCCTGTTCCCAGGCCTGGCTGCCTCCACAGGCTATGGAGAGAAGCCTTGACCGTGGAGTCTGGATGAACTTTCTCACAGCCTTCAAAAGCAAAACGCCAAGAAAACCCCGAAGCTGTAGCCCATGTGTGGCCTCCCAAACCTTTCCCCGCCTGGAACATTCCTTTATGCTGCCACAGAAGAAGGCACCGCACTCCCTGGGTTAACCACGGTGCTAGTTACCATCGGCTGTGATTGGGCCTGAAAGGCTTTTTTAAAAAAGCAGAACACCTCATCTCCACCGGAGCCCAAAGAACCCCCTTCCTGGGAGCCCTGCCATCTGGGAACAGTGCACGGGATGAAGCCAAGGCCAGGGTAGCAGAGCTCAGGAGGTCCGCACAGACAGGAAGCCCACCTGGGAAAGGTCAGGTGAACTCACCAGCTGATGAGATGCAAAGAGCCTAGAGTAGCCGAAGACCAAGGCCGCATGTGTGTGTCTCAGTCTTCTCTGGATACTTCTGTGTGCGCCTGTGCCTGTGGGTCTGAGTCTGTCTCTATGGGAGACATGTGCATGATCCATGGGTATGGTGTGTGTTTGTGTGTGACCTGTGCTCCTCCGTGTTTCCTGCTGTGTGTGTGCACCTGTTCCCTCAACCACTGTCTAGTGTGGCCAGGCGCTAGCCAGCTACCAGACAGACATTAGAGAACGTGGTTCTTGATGCAGTCTGGTGAGCAGGAAGCAGTAAAGAGAAATTGCACCTGTTACAGGGCAGTCGTGACGGTGACGTGGAGACCCATGCTTTGAGGGCGGAGCACAGGGAGCCAGAGCCCCAAGACAAGGCACTGAGATGACTTGACACTCAGGTATCCTGGATGCTCCGAGAAAATGGCTGGAAAGCTCTGTGCCCTTAGATGCATGAGCATGGCCAGAGTGTGCCAAGAAATGCAGGAGCCACCATGGGGCACAGAGGAACCGGAGGAGGGCAAGTGGCGGTTGCTGAGGAGCCGACAGGTGTGGGAAGGTGGGAGTAGACATATGTCACTGGAGGCCACAGCAGCAAGGACAGGCAGATCCCGAGAGCTATAGGAGGATGCCATGATCGTGTGGCCATCTGATAGGAACTCTCTATCTGCTAAGAGGAAAACGGGCTGCAGGGGCCCAGGACAAGACCAGAGCAGCCACCCAGCGAGGAGCAACAGCGGCCCAGAACTTGAGAAAGCATGGGGAGACATAGATCGGAACATGGGAGAGCAGTGGCAGGATGAGGTACACAGCTTGGCGCTGGTGGGACCTGTGTGCCGCTGTGCGGGTGTGTACACGGCTTCCAAGCGTGTGCGCATGGCTGTGCACGTGCCTGCAAGGGGCTTAGGCCGGCCCTCTGTCCCCCACCCCGTGCTCTTCAACCTCAGGCCCCGTCTCCCACAGCCTCACCACGGACGTGACAGTGACGGTAAGTAGGGCTCGGTGTTGCAACTGCGTTTCCTCTCGAACCCGGGGCTGCCAGAGATTAGCAGAGAACCCTGTGTGTGTCGGGTGATAACGCCCCCGGCCCCTCACCCCATTTCCTAATCTCTGATTCATTTCCAACTGATAGCAGGATGCGAGCCGTGGCAACCGAGAAACAGCCAGCAGGTCCTCACCAAGCTGTGGGCAGCTGCCCGCTGGACAGCAGAGAGGGAGGGAGGCCAGGGACCGTGGCAGTGAGGGGGAAAGGACAGCGGGGCGGCAGAGACAGGGGCACAGAGATGAGAAGGAGAACGAGGACGGAGTGACGGAGAGAGAGGCAGGGTGAGAGAATAAGGATGAAGGGGGAGAGAGAGAGTCAGAGACGGAGAGGGAGAGAGAAAGCGGAGCTCCACAAGACTGAGGTCAGCAGAGCGTGCCGGGAGAGACGAGGAGAGAGAAAGCAGGCGGTAGCAGACAGACCGACAGACGTCTGAGTGTCTGCAGGAGGGGTTAGGGGTTTCTGGGCCAGAGGAACTCACTAAAGAGACTGAGGGAGAGACGGAGAGAAGAGGTGACCCAAGGTGAAGAGAGGCGGCAGGAAGGAGGGCACATGTGGACCCTGGTGGGGACCAGCCTGGCCTGACTCCCTGGGCATGGCTCATGTGGCCTGGACACAGTGGGACAGCGCAGGGAGTGGCTTGCTGACTCTACTCCTGACAGCTGAGGCAAGGGAGCCCAGCAATGAACCCAGCCCTCCCCACTTACCCCCTTCCCCACCCTCGGGAAGCCCAGACCCTTAGAGCCTCAAGAGGCACAGGCTGGACGGGAGGTGGGGAGCGGGGGAGCAAGCCAGGGTCCTTATCCATGGGGCTTTCAGGAGGGGGCTCATGAGGGCGAAAGAGAGCTTGGCCAGTCCATCGAGTTCTTTTGTATCCCAGTGGGGTCTGATGGAGCTGGACAGTCAGGGCGCTGTGGGCTGGGCTCAGAGCAGAAGGCTGAGATGGCAGATGTCTGAACTGCACTGGGGAAGGATCTACAGTGGGCCAGGACCTCCACTGTACCCCAGGCTGCTGCTCTGCCCTGGGGATGAAGCAGTCAGTCTCCCCACTGTTGATCTCCCATACCCAGCAGCCCCCTGGGGTTAGAGTCTGTGCCACGCTCTCAGATGCTCAGAGTTGAGCAAAGATGGAGAGAGGGAGAATCCCGGGTCACCCCTTGGCTTCTAGTTTCTGCCCCCAGTCTCTTCCCTGACAACAGAGAGAGGGACACAGACAGCTGTCCGTCCCCCTGAGAGGCATCGGGAGCTGGGAAGGCTTCCGGAGTAGCCGGCCAGGGACTATGGCCTCCCAGCGGGGGGCGGGCTGAGGGTCCCTGGGGAGACACTCCCTCGGGATTGAGCTGCAGAAGGAGCCAGAATTTTGCAGAGGAAACTTGATAAGCAGATGCTGGAGAGGCCAAGGCCAAGGAGCAGTGAATCACAGAATCACAAAGCCAGGGGCGCATCACTGTGAAGGAAGGGAGGAACCCAGGGAAGCTCCTAAGCCAAGCAACCCCGTCCCAAGGGCACTTTAATAAGCCACTGTACATGCCAGGGTCCCCACTCCCAACCCACGAAGCACAACAGCTGAGTGTGTCCGGCGGGGGGCCCTCCTGCCCCAGCCCTACTGTCAGGGAAGGCTCACCTCACCCCCTCCTGGGGTAGGGCAACCACCCCTCCGATTTGCCCTGCCAACCCTGATGCCCTGACTGCCGGCGACCACAGGAAGTGCTGCCCCAGCTCAGCACTTCCCTTTTCTGAAATCTGCCCCCAGCAGCCCGGTGGCCAGGGTAGGCAGACTTCCCGCTGCCCCCAACCCGGGCTCTTCCCACCGGTCACAAGTGGTTTGCTCCTGAGCTTCCCTGGGCAGAGGTGACCTTCTTGCCACAACCACAGATCAGTTACTTATCAGAACAGGAAAGATGGCACCAGAGATATGTCCTCACCCTGCCCAGGAGGGCCTGGCCTGCTCCAACGACCACACGCCGGTTCCCCACATCATACGGGGCCTGCTTACCACATCACACGGGTGTGTGTGGCTGGCACGTGCATGTGGCCTGCGCTGGGGACAAACAGCAAGAGGCCTCGAGAGCAGGTAGGTGGTGATGGGCGCTAGCTCATGGGCTCAGACGAGGCTCTGTGTGCAGCTGGGAGCATGGAATCTGGTGGCCTTTAGGTCTAATGAGAGTCAACTTTCCTCCAAACCCACTCAGCCTGTGTTACTCCTGGGGGTCCTCTGTCCCCCTAACAGGTAATCCCTTGGGATTAGGGTGTCAGGCTGCTCCCCACCCCTCCTCCCAGAGCAGATGTGATTCAGGAGGAAGAGAAGAAGCAGCCGTTAGCATCTCTCAGTAGCAGTACTACTGATGTTTGGCTTGGATCATTCTGTTGCTGGGGCTGTTCTGCGCTTTGTAGGATTTCTAACTGCATCCCTGGCCAGGATCCCGTAGATGTTGATGACAATTTCCCTTCTCCTCACAGTGATCCGAAATGTCTCCAGATGTTGCCAAATGTCCCCTGGGAGGACAACACTGTTTCAAGTCAAGAGCACTGATCTAGGGTACCACAAGGCCACCGGCTCGCATGCCCAGGAAGTCCCATGTCTCATCTCAAACTGTTTTACAATTTCATGCTGAAAAGTCCTGGGTGGAAGAGCCTAGCCAGAATCTGGGGTTCTTATCTGAAGGCTCTGTCCTGTAAAACTCCCATCTGGGTTCTGGGAATACCTGTAGCACAGAGCTTGGGGCCAGGAGAAAGGGCCCTGTGAGATGGTGAATGGTGATGCCTGCTGGGAGTTTTCCTTCCAGAGAAGATCAAAAAGAGGAGCTGCAGAGCATGAATAGACGTATACTGGGACCCTAAGGCGCTCAGAGTATTAGACCAGAAAAACCAGGAAAGGCTGCAGAACCAAACCAGAGCACAGGATGTGATAGGTTTCCTGGACTCCTTGAAGGCTGGAACTCATCCCCTTGCCCAAGGTTTGAAAGGCTGCCCTTTACAAAGGGGGCCAGTAAAGATGTTTTCTATCCTTCTGGGGCAAGGTGGAAAAGGAGGTCACCTTTGAGAAACTAAAACTGTAGCCTCAAGAATGAATAAGCATGAGAGGCTCAGATTTACACAATCCATCAGATCTAGAACTCCAAATCTAAAAATGAACGTTAAGCCAAGTGCAGCAGTACTCACATGCAGTCCTAGCTATTCAGGAGGCTGAGGTAGGAGAATTGACTGAACCCAAGAATTCAAGACTAGCCTGGGCAACTCTAACTCAAAAAAATTAAAATTAGGGTGGGTGTGATGATGCATGCCTATAGTCCTTGCTAATCAAGAGGCTGAGGCAGGAGGATTACAAATTCAAGTTTAGCTTGAGTGACTTAGCAAGACCATGTTTCCAAATGTCTGGGAATACAGCTCAGTAGTGGAGCACCTCTAGATTTAATCTCTAGTATTAAAAAAAATACTAAAATTAACATAAAATAAAATAGGCTGAGTGAAATGAAAAATGCTAACTTCCAGCCACTCTGACTGGACAATTTCACAGCCCAGACAATTATCACAGGAAGAAACAAATCCTGATGAAGATGAGCTCACAATAACAAGCAATTATGAAGCCAGGCATGGTGTCACGTGTCTATAATCCCAGCACTGGGAGGCTCTGGCAGAAAGAACTTAAGTTTGAACTTAGCCTGAGCAAGCTAGTGAGATCTTGTCTCAAAATAAAAAATAAAAATAGACTGTAGATGTAGCTTAGTGTTCACTATTCAGTTCTGGAAAAAAAAAAACAATAATTATGAATGACTCAAAAAGCAAACGACCATATCAGCAGTAATGCTCATATATAAAGATATGAGAAATTTTTTGAAAAAGACTAATTAATAAATATACTTAAAATTATTCCAAAGATAGAAAGGATGGGGGATTTGGGTCAGTGTTTCCACTGCCTGCCTCACAAGCACAAGGTCCCAAGTTTGATCCCCAGTACAAAAAAAAAAAAAAAAA
>NW_022900931.1:56547560-56554096 GCF_012274545.1 Fukomys damarensis
AAAAAAAAAAAAAAAAAAAAACCCAAAAAATCAAAAGATAGAAAGGGGCACTCTAGGAGGCAGAGGCAGAAGAATTCCAAGTTTGAGCTCAACCTGGGCAACTTAGTGAGACCCTTTCTCAAAATAAAAATTTTAAAAAGGGCTGGGGATGAAGCTCAGTGCAAAATCTCTGGGTTCAATCCCTAGTACAAGGAAAGCAAGCAATCAAGAAAGGCACACTCCTCCTCTTCCTCCTCCTCTGCAACAATTGTCAAAAGTATGGGCTAGAGGATGAGATCTTCTAGGTGCTGAAAAAAGGAATTTTCCTCCAAGAATACCACCCTCAACTAACCCACCATGAAATAAAGAATTAGGATGCAAAGAAGTGTATTTTGGGCAGGGTCTTGATGAGAAGACACCAACAGCCTTTAGAACAAATCACTGTTGGGAGGGTAGATGGGGAAGTGGGTGTCTTCGCTTGGGATGAGCACTTTAGAAAGTGATGAAAGCCAAGGATAAGAAAAACAAAACTGAAATATGTTCCTGAGAAGAATGAGATAAAGTGTCAAGACAATCCCCACAGGCCAGTTTTACGAGGTTGATCAAAAATATGGTGAATGTTTAACTTAAAATTTATTACAGTGAAACATGCATTGCCAATTAATCCACCTTAAAATACGCCCTCCCACTTTGAACACACTTATCCCGTCATTCCTGTCACTCTATGAAGCAGCTCTGGAAGTCTTCTTTTATCAGTCGTCCCATCATAGCTGCTGCGACGTCCTGAATTAAATTGAAAGCTGTGCTCAATTTGGCTTTGGGGAAGAGCCAGAAGTCGCAACGTGCTAGAGCCGGCGAACAAGGTCAATGAGAACACACCATAATGTATTTATGAGCCCGCTTTTCTGCCGAGTGGCACTCAGCAACAGCATTCGCTATATTCTTTATCATACCATATAAAGACCCTCACAAAATAGTACTTCTGCAAAGTGCCAAGACTGATGGGAGAAGCACGTTTGAAGCTAGGGGGATATTTTGAGAGGGACCAATGGCAATGCATCTTTTACAGTAATAAATCTTTTTAAAATGAAAGCATTCACTGTATATTTTGATCACACCCACTATGTCTAGCTGACAAGGTCATGAGGATAGGCTCAAGGTCGTGAGTGAACCCTTTAGTCCTCAAGCTGATTTGGTTTCTGAGCATAACAACCCCTTCCCTACATCTCTACTTGATCCTCCTTTGCTCTGTACTCAAATATTACCTTTTTTTTTTTTTAAATCTCTTCTCTGGCCCCTTACCTGATGCAACTTCTTTCCCTTATGAACCTTGTAAAGGGTTTTTGTTGCTGTTGGTCTCCAGATCCCCCCAGGTGACAGGGCAGCCTGGGAGAAAGAGTACAGGGCTACAGGCCATACAACACCAGGACCAGCATCTCTAGCTAGAAATCCCCCTCACTGAGGGTGCCTGACCACTCCAGGCTGCTGTTTCTTCATGGGAAGTTGGCACATATCATATAGACCTCTTGCTCAGCCATGGCTGCTGGGTGGTGAGAAGCAATAATACAAAGATGGTATTGGACTAGACAGAAATAACAGCAATAATAATAACTAATACCCCGATGTTCCTTGATTTACCATGGGGTTAAGGGTCTTCATAAGCCTACTGTACATTGAAAATATTTGGTATGTTCTCAGTGCGTTCCCAAGAAGTTCACACATTGGAAACTTAATCCCCAAATTCCTATATTTATGGTATTTTGAGGTGGAACCTTTGAGAGATAATTAAGATTAGATAAACTCATGAGGGTGAGGCCTCCATGATAGCATCAGTGGCTCTATAGGAAGAGGAAGAGATACCTGAACTGAAGGCTTGCTATGTCTTGCCATATTACAACACAGCAAGAAGACCCTCACAAAATGCAAAACAAGCTGGCGCCATACTCTTGGACTTCCTTCTCCAGAACTGTGAGTCAGATAAACTATTCTTTTAAAAGTATACCACCTCAGGTATTCTGTTAGAGCAATAGAAAATGGGTTAAGATGGTGTCATATGCATTTAATACACCTAACTTGCCCAAACATCATAGCTTAGCAGCACGGTGTAGCAGAGGTCCCCAACCCCAGGACTGAATTAATTAAAAACCAGTCCATGACCTGTTAGGAACTGCACCGCACAGCAGGAGGTGAGCAGCAGATGATTTAGTAAAACTTCACCTGTGTTTAGAGCCACATCCCATCACTTATATTACCCCCTGAGCTCCACCTCCTGTCAGTACAGCAGCGGCACTAGATTCTCAAAGGAGCACAAACTCTACAGGGAACTGTACATATGAGCGATCTAGGTCTTGTGCTCCTTTTGAGAACTTAATGCCTGATGATCTGAGGTGGAGCTGAGGCAGTGAGGCTAGAGCCAGGAAGCAGCTGCAAACAGAGATTAGCAGAGGTTTGACTATAATAAATCGATTGCTTGCAAACTCATATCAAGGTGCTATCAGTGGGTGGCAAGTGACAATTAAGCTGCATGTGGTGGCGGGCTTAGAGTGGCAAATGAGTTGAGGTACTTTAATTGTCCAGCTGCATTTGATGGTAGACATTAAGTCAGAATCCAAATGAACTTATTTTAGTTCATGCATGGGCCACTCACTATTTCATTTACTACTTCAGTCCACACCTTTTTCCTGCATTGTGCACTTGTTTCAGTCACAGTTTTAGAAGCCCACAAGCTAACCCTAGCCAAAAGAGTTAAAAAAAAAAAAGTCACCAGAGTGCTTCTTTGGAAAGGGGGAAAGACCCAAGGAAGACACAGTAGGAGACTCTGTGACTGCCAACAAAAACAAACTGCATTTAAAAGAAAATACCAAGAGTCCTACTTAAATCATGGGTTCTTTGTAACAGGTGATTCACATCTCCAAGCCTGCTTTGTAGAGTAGGTGGCAAGCAGCTATCCAGTGAAGCCAGGAAAACTTCAAAACTGCTTTGCCAGATGAAGACCAAGCACCCTACATTAGAAGAATAGTCTGGAGTTTTTCAAAAGAAAAACTGTAAACACAGAAAAACAGAAGTAATTAGTGAAGGCCACCACTTCATCAAATGTGTCCGCCTAGAGAGCATTATTCTCAGTGGCTAACTGCATTGCTTAAACAGAGCAGCCCTTTACTACTGGTAAAGAGATGGTCCTGTCTGCTGCTAAGGTTATTTTTCATGAACTTTTAGGAAAGACTGTGCACCTTTCAAAAGGTAACACATATTGCTTTTTCAGCTCGCACCGTAACTAGATGAATTGATGAAATAGCAGAAGATATTAAAGTACAACTATTAGAGAAGATTCATGAGTCACCCTGGTACAAAATCCAGGTTGATGAGTCTTCCATTGTTGACAACGAGGCAGCAATGCTTGTTTTTGTGTGCTATCTTCAAGAGGATGTGGGTGAGGACATGGTATGTGCACTTTTGTTACCAACCATCACTACAGGTGCAGAACATTCAATTATTGGAATGGTGACACAGAGTGGACCTTTGAGTTACAACCAGCCTGAGATATGAACAACTTGAATAATGACCAGAATTTTAGTTTTAACTTACTACCAAAGTCTTGAGTTATGACCTACATGCTGGCCACATGTGCTTCCAGATGGTCTCAGGTGCAAATTCAACCCTTAAATAGTTCTGGAAGGAACATTACAACATCCCTTCCTTCGTGGGGCTAACTGAGAAATCCTGAGCCAATGTCTCTCTAAGGACACTAAGTCTGTATACAGGAGAGAGACTTTGAAGGCTGTGTACAGGAGACTGAGCTTTCAATTGACCAACCTGAGTTACAGCCAGCCCACAAGGACGGACTGAATTCGTAAGTCAAGGGTCCGCTGTATTAGGAAAACTGAACTGGTTATTTTTGTTGGTATATGCATGGGAAAAGTGGTTGCTTGCCATTACTGATGTCTTTCTGGTTTCACTACTTGGGTCAAAGCAATAGCTTCTGAATGTGAGTCTATGCACTGCGTCATCCACAGAGAAATGCTGGCTAGCCAAAATAAAGGTCACCTGCATTTTATAATGTTTTAGAGGATACGATTTATTTATTTATTTACTTACTTATTTTTTTGGTACCAGGGATCAAACTCTGGTCCTTGTGCTTGCAAAGCAGGCGACGGAACCACTGAGCTAAATCCCCAACCCCCAAGGATACGATTTAAAGGATACCACATTAAAGTGCAAGCCCTTAACTCACATCTATTTGGGCAGCTCTGTGAGGAGCTGAATGCAGAACACACAAATCTTTTATACACAGAAAGGAAATGGCTTTCTTCAGGTAGATCACTGTTCGGTTTTGGAGTTACGAAAGCCACTCCAGAGCACTGGTTTTAGAAAAAAATCACCACTGGCAACTCATTTTAGTGACACAGAATGGGTTGCAAAATGCACTCGCTCATGTGGCATATTCGGCCTGCTCAATAAACTCAATCTGTCACTTCACGGAAGAATAACAACTGTGTTCAAGTTGGTGGGTAAAGTGGCTGAATTCAAAGCCAAACTGGAATTATGGGGGCAGCTCGTGAACAATGGTATTTTCTGACACGTTTCAAACATTGGCAGAGATTTTCACAGAGATACAGCCAGGGTCTTCTTTCTCCCAGCTGGTACATGATCACTTATCTCGGTTTATTACTTTCCAACCACAAAAGACCCCCTAACTGGGAAGGAAGGGATCCATAACCCCTTTATAAATAAGCCAGGTGAATTGACCTGGTACTAGAAGAGGATCAGCCGTTTGAGATCACAAACAAGGGAGGCCTTAAAAGAATGTTTCAGACAGTGTCACATCTCCACACAGACTGGATTAAAGTCAAGGTGAAATATTCTAAAATTGCCATAAAAGCACTGAAAAAGAGCCTGCTTCCCTTTCCAAACCCTACCTTTGTGAAGCAGAATTTTCTACAGTGACCACAACCAAAATGAGATTGCAGAGTGGACATGCGCAAGGCACTTTGGGTGTCATTGTTGTCCATCACCCCCAAATGAGACTGTCTACCTGCAGGAAAACAAGCTCATGGCCCCTCTTAGTCTGCATTACGGCAAGTTGAATAGTTATTTCTTTATATATCATTATGCAATAATAAATAGAAGTAAAATAAAATGCACAATAATGCAATGTGCTCAAATTGTCCAGAAACCACCCCCCCAACTCCTTGCCCATGGGAAAATCATCTTTCCCCAAATGGGTTCCTGGTGCCAAGAAAGTAGGAGAGAGCTGCAGTGTACTATAGACTCCTGGTTGTTTCCTCTTACAATCACTGGCTGGGACTACACCTCAGCACGGTCACTGCCCAGCATCATAAGAGGGGAGCATACTCCATACTGCAAGCCTGAGGAAAAAAAAAATTTTTTTTGAGACAACATCTGGCTAAGTCACTAAGTTGCCCAGACTCTGCTGGAACATGCAATCTTCCTGCCTCAGCCTCCCAGAGTGCTGAGATTACAGGTGTGCTCCTCCACACCTGACTTGAATTTTAAAATTTGGGGTATGTCTTCCACTGGGTGTGTGTCACTTTCCCCCCATCATAAAGTCAAAAACCCAGTAAAAGTTGGGGACCATCTATACCTATGGAGCAGGCACTTTGCATGCAAACTCACAGGAGATTTCCAACCCTGCTGGTGTTCATGATCTGTGGCTCACCCAGATGATGGGGCACCCTAGAGAGAAAGCGCATCCACAGGGCCCAGAAAGAGTGCTTGCAGGCCAGGCAGCAGTGCTGGATCCTGGCCCTGTGTAGGTCTCAGGGGGAAAATATCCTAGGACCAAAGCCAGGAAAGGGTGAGGTCACAGAGGTTGTTGGCATGGAGGTCCCAAAATGGCCCAGAGTGTTGGACTGTCTCCTGGGCCCACAGGAAGGCCTGTGAGCCCGGGGAGAGCAGGGTGAAGTTCCAGGCTCCACATCAGGGACTGTGAGAAAGCCTAGAGCAAGCAGAGGCAATGGGCAGCTCCAGTCAGCCTGGTTTCCATGGAACCAACAGAGCAAGGATGCTGGAGGGGCGAGCCTGACCTGTCCCCCGCAGGGAGCTTGAGCCTGACTTTTGGGTCATCCTCAGGAGGTACTGCTGGAGAGACCTGTGGCATCTCCCAAGGCACAAGGTTCCTGGCAGCCAGTGGAGAGTGACTAAGGCCCTTCCCGGGTGCAGCCACCCCCACAGCTGGGAAGAATGGCAGGCGGGCCCCCGACTGGCACTGAGGCCCACTTCCTAGTTTCATCCTATCCTGGCTATGAGCATGACTCCTGCCCAGACAGGCAGGATCAACACCCTCCAGGAGAGCCAGAGCTACAGGGTTGGGGACAGTGACTTGCAGCTGACCAGGGATGAGGGCCAGAATCCAAACAGAGCCAGCTATGGCATTGTGCTCCACCAGACCAGGCGTAGGGACCTCCTGAGAGAAGTGACCCTTACCCTCAGCATTCCCTGGGGCTGCATCCTTCCCCAGACCCTGCACCAAGAAGGAGGACCCTCTCAGGAGTCCAGAGCACTTTCTTTTCTTTTCTTTTTTTTTTTTTTTTTTTTTT
>NW_022900931.1:56554284-56573581 GCF_012274545.1 Fukomys damarensis
TTTTTTTTTTTTTTTTTTGGTACTGGGATCAAACTCAGGACCTTGCCCTTGTGAAGCAGGTGATGGGACCACTGAGCTAAATCCCCAGCCCTAGAGTCTTTTGCTTTTGTGTCCAAGTCTTTACTCCCGCGACCTAATGGCTGCTACCATTGCTACAAGTAACCCTTCTCTGGCGAGAAGTGAGCAGTGGCCAATGCTGGAATGTGTGGCTCTCAGTGGGCAGTGACAAGTCAAGAGGGAAGGTCACTGGCGATGGTGATCGTGGCAGAAGGCGTATGACCCCTGAAGGGCTGTCTGAGCTGGGGGCTTTGCATCCTACTCCCTTTTGCAATTCTGCTGCTGCCACTTGGGGCCACCACCAGGAGGAGCAGCAGCCTGGCCTCAAAAAAGAGCCCAGAGGTTTGACTAAAGCTGTCTCCTCCCTGAGCCCAAAAGGAGCCAGACTTTCTTGCTCAGCCCCAGCCTCTCCAGCTGGGGCCTGGGGCACTGCACCACAGAATCTGGCTCCGGGGTAAGATGTCAGTCTGAGACACTGGATCAGAGGTCTCAGAGCTCTGATCTTCCCAGATGGGCCACCTGCCCCGACCTGCTGCTCAGTCAGAGACCCGAGGCTGACCTGCCCCAAGGGTCTAGGAAAGGCCTTCTGCATGGCTTGGGAACATGGGGCAGTGGATAGAGCCTGGGGTATTCTCTGTGGGCAAAGACGTGGGAAGTCCCCCCATCTGAAGTCCTGTGGTCTAAGCCAAGGGGTCATCAGAGTGGAGGCCTGCCAGCCACCCTAGTCACCTGAAAAGCAAGCAGGGAGTCACAGACAGGGCCTGTTCTGTACATGGGTGGACAGTGGTGCCTGGCTTGGTGGAGACCAGCGGTCCTTGAAGCCGTCCCAAGGAGTTGACAACCCTGTTCTGAAGGATGCAGGGGTGAGGGGAGTTCTTCCAGCCCCAAGTTTCAGCATCAAGCTCCACACCCACAAAGTACCCCTCCTACCCTAGTCCTCCAGTTCCCTCTGAATTTCTCCCCCAAGCCCAGCCCTCCCTGAGCTCCAGGCCCTGCCAAGTGCGGCTCCAGAACTTCTGGGACGGGGGAAGGGCCGTGACCCCAGGGCCCCTGCTGGCTGACTGTGCTGGCTCCTGGCGGCTCCCTGAGGCTCCTGGCCGCCAGTGGGGGCAGGGCAGTGTCGGTGGGGTGTGTATGTATGTCTCCGTATTTGTTGTGTGAGATCTGGGGCTACGGCAGTGTGATGTGTGTCTGGGTGTACGGTGTGCAACATCTGTGCAGTGTCACTTGTGTGACACTGGGATCCCCTGGGCTGCCACCAAATCCTCAGGCCCTCTGAGGGGTGCAGGGCAGGCGGGCACACCTGAGGGCCAGGTTTCTAGAACTATCTGTGTCTCACTCTCCAGTGTTGCCCAGAAGCCATGGGGCTCAGCAAACCTGTGACACATGTTCCCTCTCTGGCAGCCCAGCGAGGCTGTACGCACCTGAGTGAGCAAAGGAGCCCAGTGCAGAACCACCGTGGCCGAGGTCCAAGTCACACAGTTCACCCTTACAGCAAGATGTCCAGCTGAATGTCCTGGAGCCCCCGGCACTGGCTCTAAGACCAGCTCCATCTCCAGGTCCCCTATATGGGTCACCTCCTCTCTCTGAGATTCAGTTTCTGCTCAGTAGAACAGGCAGTGACTAGGCCAGGGTGGGGCACCAGGCACGAGTCTTAGCCCACCGCAGGAGCCCAGCACTCTAGGCCAGATGCCCACAGCCAAGGCCTGGCCAAGCTCAGGTGTGGGGTGCGTGCCTCAGAAGGGCTAGGTGCCATTCTGGCGGTCCCCTACCCAGCCTCGCCTGGCGCCTTCTGTCCCGAGAGTGCCTCACGAGAGCAGCTAGGCAGGACCCGAAGGGTCCTTGGCATGGGTCAGGCCTGGATCTGGGGCCACCATACCTGGGGATCAAAACCAAGGCTGATGAGGTCAGGGGAGAAGTGAGGACACTTCAACTCTGGGGTCAGGCCGCTCTTACCCCCTCTCTGAGCACGTTTGCTCATCCACAGTGTGCTCTCTGACATGGCGGACAGGCCCCGCCATCCCTGTTCCTCTGTCCTTCCTCCTCCAGTTCTCTTCTTCCTCTTCTGGGAGGGAGAAGTTTGTCTCTGCTGAGTCTCTGGGACATTTCTCTTCTACCTGCTACACTCCCCCTGGGACCAGGACAGATCACTGCTGGACCACAGCCTTCAAACACCTCACAGTGGAGGGAGGGAGTCTCCTCGCAGGAGCAGGAGCAGAGGAAGGCAGCCAGTGAAGGACCCTCGGGAGGAAGTCTCGGGTTAGTGGTGTCCTCTGTGGAGCCCAGGGCTCCCCAGATCACACCCAGGTGGTTCAAGAGATGAGGGGCCCAGAACATCCTTTGTGGCCCCCTGGGGTTTTAGCTGGACAATGAGTTAAAACCCCTGATTGGAACAGCATGAGGGGGCAGGACAGGGGTGGCCCAAGCAGTGGTGGCCAGAGACAGGCCCCAGGGGACACGTTGGCGGCCACTGAGCAACCGTTCCCTCATTCGTAGTTGGGGCTTTTGGGTTCCAGGTTGACCAGGGGTACTTGTGGCAGGAAAGAGCCCCGTTGGAGGAGGAAGACGGTGTCTCTCCATCCCTGACAGGCCTTTTTCCCTCACCCCGGCACTGGGACAGGCTACATTCCTTTCCCATGCTGCAGTATGTCCTTATCAGCCAGGACCAAACTGAAGGAGAAGATTCTGAGCCTCAGGACCCAGCCTGTGGTACAGCAGCTGTGAATGGTTGGGCACCTTTGTGAGTTGTGCAGGGAGGACAGGAAGGACAGTCACTTTCCTGACAGGTGGAGCCCCCAGAAGAGACCTCCAAATCCTTCATTCACAGCCTGCTTAGCACGCTGAGCTCCAGGGCCCTGTCCCTTCCCCTGCAGGAAGCAGCCTACTCACCGACCCCTCTACCCAGACACCTAGCTGGGCAGACATCCAGCTACTCTACAGCCCTGAGTCTGGAGGAAAGGGAAGAGGCAGGGCCCGTGATGACAGACAGCCACACACTCGTCTTTCCTCTTGACACTGGGGATCACCCCTCACCCACCCCAGAGACCAGGGCAAGGATTGGTGGAAAGGCCCACAGGTTCAGGGGTCACAATGTGTGGCCAGGCCAGAGGTCAGAGATTTGCTGACAGCAGCCTGGGAAGTATTGATCTGATGGGGGAGATGACAGAACTCTGTCCCCTGCCCAGGACTGGGGTCATGGGCTGGTGGTAAGGCTGGTGGGCATGGTCAGTGAGCTGGACCCACCTGGAACAGGCTCCTCATCCCTCGACTGTAGGGACTGATGGCCCCTCCAAGAAGATGTCACTCACCCATGGGATGATGCTCAGGGGTGCATGGGCCTGAGTGGCTAGGGGACAACAGGAACCATGAGGCCATGTCCTCCTGCCTCTAAGGCTTTCACAGACAGCAGAGGAATTGAGAGATCAGAAGGCACCAAGATCAAGGGGGGACTGTGGCCAGGCTGAGGAATCTTTAAGAGGACAACAGGCTGCCTCAGCTGGCCTCCTGGGACACAGGCACACAGGGCAGTAAAATCTGGATGGTCTCCCAGACCTGCCTGCTCCAGGGATGACCTGGGGTCTCCCGTCCCCCGACAGTGACCAAACCACTCTCCTGGGCCCTCAGCCCAGCTAGCTTCCATGGCACACAGGAGCAACTACAGTGCCCCCGTCCAGAAAGCTACAGAGCGTGAGCCCAGGGAAGCCTCTTGTCCCTGCTTCTGCCTGGAGCAGCTCCAGGCATGGCCGGCACGCCAGCCTCCCCTTACTCCCACACACGGACACTGGCCAGGCCGGACAGGGAGAAGCTGGGCTGGAGGGGAGGAGCTGCCGCACTGGGGTGGGTGGGTGGAAGAGGCTTTCTCCTCCAGCTGAATTCACCTGAACAGACTGGTCCCAGAAGTGTTTCTCCACCCATCCTCCGGCCTGCTGGGAGAGAGTGAGAAGGGTTATGAGTGCCCACGTGCACGTATGTGTTTTTGTACATGTGCGCATATGTCTCTGCACTTGTGTAACCCATGTACTTCTTGATGTGTATATTTGCGTGTGCACGTGTTATTTGTGTACGCACATGTTAGCATTCGGGTGCAGTGACTATACGTGTAAGCACGGTTGGGTGCACGTGTGGGTGCATGCCTGTGTTTCCGTGTAGGGACATGCATCTGGCCCTGGTCTGGAGGCCAGTGGCTAGGCTGGCCCCTTCCTGGGACAGACTAGAGAGACACTGCAGCTGTCGCTTGAGTACATCGGCCAGGACTTAGCCAGAAACCCTTACCAGTCCCTGTGGCCCTGGCCCTGGCAACTCTCCTGGAGCTGAGGACTTCTGACAGGCCCTGGCCAGCTGGCAGCACGGCCAGAGGGCAGCTCTGTCCCCTGGGAGAACATGTGGTGGCCCTGGCTCAAAGCAGACCCAGGTTGGAGGTCACTGGCACTGAGGCAGAGGCATGTGGGCCCACTCCTGGATTTGGCCAGGCAGGGCCAGGCTGGGACATCCCTCCAGCAGTAACTCCAGGGATGTCAAAAGGACTTCACTAGCCCTTGCCATGCAAATGGGGTCCCTCCACTGGAATGTGATTCTTCCCTACAGTGAGGTCAGTGTAATCTCAGGTCTGCAAACTGTGCTCCAAAGAACCTCTCGTGCTCCCTCGGGTCTTTTCAATGACTCCTCAAACTCGAGGCCCATCGCTCCCCATCTTCTGCCTCAAGAAGGGCCCTGATTTTACAAATTGAGATTTTTTTTTTAAAGACATTTCTCTAAAAATGTTTTTAAATCTCTAGGCTTGTCTTCTAACCTTTTAGCTCTAGGAGCTTGTTCATAAGTATATTTTTTTCCGATCTTTTTTCAGAATGATTAAACAGGTTTTATTGCCTTAATAACCTACTTGTCTGCTAAAAGATATACAAATTGCTTTTGGGAAATTGGAAAAGTCAAAAGCAGGGGGAGATTTTTATTTTTTTATTTTGTCTCGCAGTGCTGGGGATTGAACCCACTGTCTTTGCTTCAAACTATATTCCCGGCCCTGTTTTAATTCTGAGATAGGGCCTCACTAAGGCAGTGTTCCAGACTGGACTTGAACTATCTTCCTGTCTCAGCCTCTCAGGGTCCTGGAATTACAGTCATGCACCACTGTGCCCAGCTGGAAATTGTTTTTTTTTTTTTTTTTTTTTGTCCCGGGGATTGAACTTGGGTCCTTGCGCTTGCCAGGCAGGCCACCGAACCGCTGAGCTAAATCCTCGGCCCTGGAAATTCTAATTTAAATATCTCTTAGAGACAGAAGAGGCAATAAGGCGAGACGGGGTCCCCCCCTCCCAGAGCTGGGCAACCTGCAATAAAAGGGGGGCCCCAGAGGAGGTGCTGCCTCAGGCTCAGGCGTTGGCATGGGGGACTTCAATAGCAGATCCCTACTTCATGGCCCACTGGCTCCTCCCCCTGATGGGGCAGGGCCCTTAGATCCATCTCTCCCCAGAGTGTCTCCTCCTCGCTGCCATGTGGGCTCCCGCCCCTTGCCTATCCCCAAATCCTCCTCCACAGCTCACCGGCCAGGCTGCCTGCATCCCACACCTTACAGTACCTGCCAGCGATCGCTAGACACTGTGAGGGACGTCCGTGAGTATCAAGCCAGGCAGACGTGCCTGGACGGTGTCTCTGCCACACTGCCCCACGCCCTGGTTAGAGAAGCCCTGGGAAGTTCCCCTGGGGCACTGCCTCGAGCAGAGGGTGACAAAGCTGGGACCTTCCTGGAGGCAGACAGCTCTGCTGGAGCTGGACGGATGCTACAGCCCAAACCGTCGTCCTGCCATGGCCAAGTGAGCACTGGAGGGATGGAGGCAGCCTTCTCCCCGGCACCCCCATTCATCCATTCATTCAAGCATTTATTGCTATGCATTGTGCTGGAAGCGTGATCACCTCTGTAAACAAAACAGGTCATTCAGCTTACAGATTCATGTGGCTCATGGGAGAGGTGAGTAAAAACATAAGTAAAATATCTAGAATTTCAGGGCTGGAGATTTAGCTCAGTAGCACTAGGCCTGCCTTGCAAGGGCAAGGTCCTGTGTTCAATCCCTAGTACAAAAAAAAAAAAAAAAAAAAAAAAAAAAAAAAAATCTAGAATTTCAAATGATGATCAAAGAGGAAAGCAAGGCAAAGAAGAAAGAAAGCAGTGAGGTGTGATTTTCTATGGAATGGTCAGGGAAATTTTCCTGAAAATGACCTTTGGCAAAGTCCTGGAGCAAGTGAGGAAATGAGTCCCTGGAGATGTCTATAGGAAGAGCATTCTAGGCAGGAAGAGCAGCACATGCAAAGGTCCTGAGGCAGGATCATGCTTCTTAAAGAGCAGTGGGCCGAAACCAAGTTGGTGTCATGGAGGGTGGCTGGGGAGGTGGGCAAGGTTACGGGGGCTGCATTTAAGGTCATCACTATGGCACAGTCTTTGGACACAGAGGGTCCCTACAGAGACACTGCAGGGACTCACAGGGATTTGGGTGCAGGACACCTGTCAGTCTTCCTGCTTCCTTTAGTCTGGCCAACCTCATTCCTGGACAAGAAGATGGAACCTAGGCACCTGGGAACTGAGACAGGCCAGCCCCGCTGCCAGGGCCTCCTCAGTCAGCTGGGGAAGGCCCCTCTTGGGGTTTTAGCTGCTCCTCACCAAACGGGGATGTCAGAGTTGGGTTTTCCTTTACGCCCAAGCCACAGCATCTTCTGCTCACCAGACCCCAGGCAGGCCCCAGGCAGGACAGGCCCTAAGTTCACATGCCAGCCGGAAGGGCCTGCGGAGGAGACAACATGGCTAAAGGCCCTCGGCTTCCTCCTGACTGCGGACTTCATCCCTGCAGCCACCCACACAGGCCCACAGTTTGGATCTAAACCAGCTGGGTAGGGAGGTGTGAGAGGAGCCCTTCCCTGCTTGAGGCAGGCAGAGGAGGCATAGAGCCAAGGCTCTGCCTAGAGGGTGCTGGCCGGAAGGGGCCCCCTGCAGCAGGGCACCTGGACAGGTGAGGGGCTGGTGGACACAGGTGGGGGTGGAGTGGCCTCCACAGAGAAGGTGTTGTCCTAGTAGGTCAGGGCAATGACACCCCACTGCTCCACACTGCTAGTGGCCTGAAAGCTGCCTTGACGGGCCAGGGAGCGCCTCCTACCTGTAGGAGTGGGAATACACGGGGATAAGGGCTTCTCCCCACTTCGCCTGGGGGCCCTTTTTCTGTCCCACGGGCTCATGGTGACACCTAGTGGCCAGGATTTCCTGCTACACTGTCTGTTCCCGTTCCCCAAACCCGCTTCTGGGGAAGCCACCCTCCCCACCCCCACCACAGATCTCCCACGCCCCTTTCTCGTGTTCTCCCTCCCCCGGGGGCTCTCGGGCACCTGCACCCACACACTCACGATTCTCACACCCTGTTGGGTTCATCCCTCCCACACACACTCAGCGACAGAGCTACATGGGCCCCCCAGGGTGTTCTCAGGCCTCCAGTCCGCGGTTCTCCGGGCCCCGCCAGGCCAGCGGCACCCCTCCAGCTAGCCAGCCCCAGCTAGCCAGCCCAGGGCCAGGTGGACCTGCCCAGGGCATCCCCATGACCAGCTAACCTCTCTGGGAGGGAGGCCTAGCGAGGAGGCACATTGCCCGTGGACTTCCCACCCACCCCCTCCAGCCAGGCCTCGCTGCTGCTGAAAACAGCCTCTGGCCAGCCGTAAGACTCAGGTTGAGAACCAGCAAAAGCCCAAGTAGGAAGGAGGTCACCAGCCTCACCAGACCGAGGAGCTGGCTCCAAGGCGAGGCCAGCAAGGACCAGGGCCCATCTCCAGCATGGCCAGCCTCAGGAGTGCCACATTCACAGGGGCCAAGCGCAGCCTCCTGCTGAGCCAGGGCCAAGCTGCCTGAGTCAGAGAGGGAGAGGAGCCCAAGGCACTGGGGGAAAGGCCTGGTAGGCGACAATGCCCCGATCCCTGCCAACTGAGGCACGGGGCGCCTATACCAGCACACAGCAGTGCTGAGGTCTTGAAACCCTGGGCCCAGCTGGCCTGCAGGGGTCAATCTTGGGCAGACTGCTGGCTTTTCAACTTTAGTTGTCACCAGGACAGAAGGGTGACTGTTTCTTGCTCCCATTTACCAGGTGAAGCCACTAAGGCCTGGCAGGGACCCATAGGGACAGGTACTTTGCCCCCAGGCTTGGAGGGTGATCCCTGCGGGCGCCTCTCACTTGGGTACACACAGCCCAGCCAGCCTGGAAGTGGCTTCATCTACTAGGGCACCTCCTCCACTCATGTCCCTACTGGGCCTCTGCCTCCGTATTATGCAGAGAAGTCCCAGCAGATGGGCACCCGCAGAGCAGGGCAAAGCAGAACAAACAGGGTTCTCTGCCTGGGATGGGCAGTGGGCTGAAGACTGGTCAGGTGGCGTGGCAGCAGCCTTGTCTGCTCCTGCCCTTGGCCTGAGCCTGCTTGCCCGTTGTGAGCTGCGATCCAGGATGGACAGGCTTGGGGGGAGGTGGAAGGAAGCAGACATTCCTTGGACCGTGAGGGTTCTGTCCTCATGAAAGGATTAATCCCATGGATTAAAGATCGATGAGTTATTCTAGGAGTGGCTTTGGTCTAAGAGCAAGCTCTCTGGTTCCTTACCCTGTCTCCCCATGTCATGCTTCTGCCATGTTGGAATGTAGAAAGAAGGCCCTCACCAGATGCTGGCACCTTGATGCTGGACTTTCCAGCCTCCAGAACCGTTAGCTAAACAAATCTCTATGCCTTGTAAATCAACCATTCATGAGGTATTTGGTTATAGCAACAAAAAATGGAGCCCATAGGAGAACAACCACAGTTGGAGGATTCTGACCTATCTGACTCTCTAATGCAGGTAGGTAGGGTGAGGGCAGCAAAGCGCTCTACGCTCTACGCTGGTGAGGCCTTCTTCTCTTCTAATTTCTCTCTCCTGTCACTTTGTCTCAGCTGCTTCCTCCCTGGCTGTCCCCCACAGGGCCATCTGACTCATCCGGCCACACCTCCCATCATCCCATCCTCCTCTGTGCTGGGCTTTCTATTTCCTCCCAGCACTGTCCTGCAGGTACGCTGGAATCCCATCTGCAAGCTTGGTTGGAGGCTTCTCCGTCCAGGTCTCCTCCCACCCTTCCTTCTCTTCCGGGAAGCCCCCCTCCCAGACTTCCCGAGGCTCAGTCGGGGTGGGCAGCACACACTGAACGTTTCCCATCTGCCTTCCCTTTTCCCCTGAGGATCCCAGCCCTTCCTCCAGCAAGGGACTTTCCCCTGCAAAGCGTCTCAGTCCTGGCTCAGAGACTGTCCCTGAAAAGGCACCACACATATCAGTGGTAAAGTTGAGGCCGTGACTCAGTTAATCCTATCACCCTTCCTGGAGGGCTTCTGACGCCCCTCCCCAAAGGGAAGGAAGTAGGTGCATTCTAAGGGCCGGACCTGGAGAGCCAGGGGCAGAGGTGGACAGGGTTATGATGCTGGAGGGGACCCGTTTGTGAGTCATCAGGAATCTCACCTCCTTGCCCAGAGCTTCTGTTCTTCCTCTCGTGGAATCAGGGTGCATGTCCTTTGCCTTTTTGGAAGTTTTCTGGACGCCACTGCCTCCTGGACCCTTCCTCCAGTTCCTTCATGTGGTCATTGGAACTCCTGCATCGGAAGGTGCCCACCGAGAAAGAGCTGCTCCAAGCTGAACGAGCTGAGGCTGGGTGAGAGCGCTGAGGATGCAGGACTGGAGAGGAACATAATTCCTACTTGGGAAGGTAGATCCCCAAGGCCATCCCCAAGGCCCAGCCCAACTCCCTGTGGAGCTCCTAAGGGAGGTCCCAGGGACGCTGGACTCTGGCTCGAGCAGAGGCAAGGAACGTCTGCTTCCTTCCACCTCCCCACAAGCCTGTCCACCCTGGATCGCAGTTCACAACGGGCAAGCAGGCTCAGGCCAAGGGCAGGAGCAGACAAGGCTGCTGCCACGCCACCTGACCAGTCTTCAGCCCACTGCCCATCCCAGGCAGAGAACCCTGTTTGTCCTGCTTTGCCCTGCTCTGCGGGTGCCCATCTGCTGGGACTTCTCTGCACAATACGGAGGCAGAGGCCCAGTAGGGACATGAGTGGAGGAGGTGCCCTAGTAGATGAAGCCACTTCCAGGCTGGCTGGGCTGTGTGTACCCAAGTGAGGGGCGCCTGCAGGGATCACCCTCCAAGCCTGGGGGGCAAAGTACCTGTCCCTGTGGGTCCCTGCCAGGCCTTAGTGGCTTCACCTGGTAAATGGGAGCAAGAAACAGTCACCCTTCTGTCCTGGTGATAACTAAAGTTGAAAAGCCAGCAGTCTGCCCGAGATTGACCCCTGCAGGCCAGATGGGCCCAGGGTTTCAAGACCTCAGCACTGCTGTGTGCTGACATAGGCGCCCTGTGCCTCACTACCAAAGGTTCCACCTCTCAAGCACTATTAATATTGTGACTAGGAGACTGTTTGCAATGTGTGAGCCTTTGGAAGACATCTCTGAGCCAGAGCAGGATACACAGGCACTGGGTGGTTTGGGCCTGGGGTATGAGGGCTATCCTTCTCAGTAACAATTTCTTCTGCATCTCACATGGGCTGCAAATGTTCCAGCAACAATTGTTTGGGTCAGTGATTCCCCACCGTGGTCAGCTTTTCCCCTCAGGAGACATTTAGCAAGAGCTAGAGACATTTGACTATCACAACCTGAGGGGTGCCAATGACATTTAGTAGACAGAGGCCAGTGATGCTCCCGGACATGCCCCAGTGCACAACAGTTATTCAGCCCAACGTGTCCATAGTGCTGAGGATGAGAAAGCCTGAGCGAGTGAAAACCCTACTGGTAACAGTGTCAGGAACTCAGTCTGTCAGATTTCCATCACAGTGGCAAAATACCTGAAATAACCAACTTCAAAGGACACCAGATGTATTTTGGCTCATGGTTTCAATCCATTGTCCCCTGGTCCAGTTGCTTTGGGCCTACAGTGGACCTTAAGTAGTAGCAGAGCACTCGGCAAAGGAGCTTGTTTTCCTCATGGTAACTTGGAAGCACAGAGGGAGGAAAGGAGGGGTAGGGAGAGCAGGCACCAGGTCCCAATGTCTCCTTCAAGGGCACGCACCCAGTTACCTATGTTCCTTTCACTAGACCCCACATCCTAAAGGTTTCACCTCCTCCAACAGGCTGGGGACGGACCCATGGGTCCTGGAGACACTCACCCCAACTCTAGCAAGAACCGATTTCTGTTTTACATGGGCTCCATTTACAGAATTTCCTAGGAATTCAACGAACACAAAAATCAAAGGGGAGTGGAGCCCTGTTTGAAAGAGTTGTTTGTTTTATAGTACTGGAGATTGAACCCAGGGCCTTTGTACTGTGCTACATCCCCAGACTGACTATTTATTTATTTCATTTATTTAAAGACAATTTCTCACTACGTTGCTGAGTTGTCCAAAGTAGGCTTGAATTTGTGATCCTCCTGCCTCAGCCTCCCAGAGTACTGGGATGCACCACCGTGGCCAGCTTGAGGTGTGTTTTGTTTGGAAATTTATTGAGAAATATTTGCCCTTTGGGAAAAACCCCTGCCAGAGACAGAATGGTGGCTCTTACCACCATTGTGGCAGATACCTACTCCTGCCTGTGTCTGCCACAGGTACAGCCTCTGCCATTCTACAAGGCCACCTTCTGAGTCCTCCCATATCTGAGAATCTCTCACATCAAATACATGACAGCAATTTAGTGTTGCTTTCCTTTTATTTCTCCCTTAAAGTTAGGACACTAGATTGATTTTTTAAAGTACAACTGTGGTTATATTTTGTATGCATTTTATTTGAGGAGGTAAAAAGACATTGTAGGACTCTTTGTAGAACGGGCAGAGTGTGGATGTGCTCATGGGAGGTGAAGATAAGGAGGAAACAGAAAGGCCTTCCTCTCTGGGTCCTTGCCTTGAAACCTCAGGCAGGGGAAGAGGGTGTCCCTAACCAAAGCACCGCAGAGGGGCCCTAAGTTTGAAGGAAAGTCCATGCTTGAACACTGCTTGAGCCCTCAGCTTGAGGAGAGCCAGGTAGGGGAGTCTGAGATCGAAGCCAGGTGTAGGAGGTGACGGCAGGATGTGGAGCCTGCAGGCCCAGGGTGAGTCGGGGCTTCCCATCAGCAGCACGGCTGGCCAGCCTTGGGGTCTTCCCTCTCATTCCTGCCTCTACTGACCATGGCCTGAGAGACCACACCGCTGTCCGCAGAAAGCCCTTCAACAGGCCTGTCCCCGGTGCCTAATGCTGGGAGGCGCACTGTGGCTCAGGAGGTGACGAGGTCTGATTCAGGCCTTCGGGAGTGGCCAGTTCAGCCCAGTCCCCCCTTCCGCCCAGCTGCTGTGGCCATGTGCTCAGAGCCATCTTCTGGGGAGGGTTGCTCCAGGTGCTGAGCCTGTTTTTCCTCTGACCCTGCTCAAGGCCCCACAGGCCACATCCGGACAGGGGCCGCGGTGAAGTACTTGGTGGGGCTCTGTTTCTCCAGGGTGGTTCACCTCCTTCACCCAGGGAAGCCGTATCCCCTCATCTTACTGGAAGGGAGGGCCAGGTGGGAGTGGGGGGACCCCAGGGGCCCCATCATGCGGGCCCTCTCTATGTGGTCTCCACTGATGTTTCTTTCACACAGTCCTCAAGTCACCAAAAGGACAGTCCCTGTCCATGGGAGAGCCTCCAGCTTATGTCTGTCCTGCCTCAGTGACCCTTGAACCAATGTTTACCCGAATCTGGTACGCATCAGAAGCACGGCTTTATTAGAAATAAGCACCTAGAATTTCCTAACATTTTTTTTTAATTACTAATGGTTGAACCCAGGGCCTTTACACTGAGCTGCATCAACAGACCTTTTTTAATTTCTTATTTTGAGACAGGGTCTCACTAAGTCGATAAATTGCCCAAGCTGGACTCCAGTTTCCCATCTTCCTGACTCAGCTTCCCAGGATGCTGGGATTACTGGTGTGTACGCCCAGCTGAATTCCCTCAAAAATATTTTTCACCCAGGTTTGACGATTCTTGGTGCCTTGGAGGGGGCTGCCTTGTCGGCCCCACGAAGCTGGCCCTGCTCCAGTGGCAGCCCCCTCCCTACCCACGCCTTTCCCATGCTGCCTCCCTGCCTGCTAGGCTGGCAGGAATCTGAGCCTACGGGGCGTGCAGAGCCCCTGCCCACTGGCCCTGTCAGCCTAGCCAGGCGTCTCTACTCTGCTGTGGGAAAGGCCGGGGGCCCATCAGATAAGGCCCTACCCACAGCCACTGTCACCACAGGAGGCTCGACTGCCTCCTGGTCCCTCCAGCACCCCCTCAAGGCAGGTGTGCTGCACAGAATGAATTTCACTGTGAGATCTTTCTGGTTTCACTATGAGTTTTCTGACCCACATGAGCACCCACAGCCCAGGGCCCTACCCTGCTCGTCTCAGGCCAGGAGACAAACCTCCCCACTCAGCTGTAGCAGGAAAGACCTGGGTAGCCATCAGCAAGGACTTTCCCAATTCTGGTGGCCCCAAGAGAGTCTGGGTCCTGGTCCCAGGACTCCTGTCCTGCTCTCCAAAGCCCTCTCCCAAATCTGGGGGTAGGGGTGGGGAGCTTGGATTCCTGGACATCCAGAGAGGCGGGCCACTGAGGTGCAGCACAGAAACCTCTGCTGTGCCTGAAAATAAGGCTGCCCTCTGGTGGCACCATTTGGAATGGCAGATGTCCCTGAGTGGAGGTGCCTAGGGAGGGTTCCCTGGGTCCAGGAGGCTGGTCCTACAGAATTCAAGGCTGGAATCACCCACAGCGGCCCAAGCTCAAACTTCTCATGCTCCTTGCTGGTGACTCACAGCCCCACAACACAAAGAGAGATCCACACTGGCCCCAGCAATTGGGAGCTGCCAGGAGAACATAGAGTATCACAGGCAGACAAGGAGTCCAGACCTCCCTAGCAGGTCTCCCTTCTTCTATTTCCCCCTGAAAGCCATGGAGGCCAGGACCCTTAGACCCTGAGGAGCAAAGGGCCACATTCAAGCAAACTACCCCTCACAACAGATGTGGGAAAGAGATGTCATGAGCTGCCTCACAGAGAAGACTAGGACTCCAGAAGTTAACATACAGTTTATATTTCAATATTTGTGGTGCTTGGGACTGAATCCCAGGACCTTCACTCAGAGCTACATCCCCAGCCTTTAATTTTTTTAATTTTGAGTCAAGATCTCAATAAACTAGAACTGGGGATCCTCCTGCTTCAGCCTCCCAAAGTGCTGGAGTTACAAGTGTACAGCATCACATCTGCCTACATCCAGTTTATGTCCGTAGTTGGGGTGGGACAGGAGCCTGAATCTCTTGGTTGGTGGGTCAGACACCTGGAATCTTCACCAAGGACCCATCCCATGCAGGGAGTAAGACCAGCTCCCTGCCTGGGAGCAGCCAGCGGGGAAAGGCGCACCAAGGAGATGTGCTAGTGTGGGCACAGAAGGGACACACTGTCCACTTTGGAGTCCAGAGGGCTTGCTGGAGGTGACCCCTGCCTGACTCACCAGTGACCCGATGAGCTCAAAGGGCTGAGGAGTTCCCGGCTGAGGAAGCAGTGGAGCAAGATGAAAGGACCGAGAGCCCACCGCCTCCATGCAGGCACAGTAGGGGACAGTAGCTTTCACAAAAGTAACCACACTTGCCAGTTTGCTTAGACACCCTGCTTTACACCTGTTGTCTAAGCACAATTACTAAAAGTGCCTCTTTTGGTTTTCAAAAGAGCCCCCACTGGGGCCATAAGTTAATTGATCTCAACGGCTACGGGGGTGGGGACTACTCCTCACCCGTAGCTGCCCTGGGCAGGGACAGCCTGGGGTGGGGAAGGGGATTAGTTTTGCACTTTGGTGCAGCCCTGGGGTGGGAAAGAAAGAAACGTGGGGGATGGAGAGCATGGGGCAGAGAAGGCCAGGGCAAAGGGCCAGGTCGGGGCTGTCAGGGTCCCCGTCCTGGTCACAGAAGTGAGTTGCTACCTTGTGGCATTTGATAGCCTGAGAAGCACAGGAGCGACACCCCTGGCCATTCTAGAGGCAGTGCGGGACGTGGAGATGGGCTTCCCTCAGACCTGGGCAGGGTGGTCCCTGCCATGGACCCCATGCCACGGAGAGCCAGCAGGTCACCAACAGCAAGCGCAAAGCTCGCTTTTAAATTTCAGCTTTAGCATTTGGTAGCTGGTGAAACAAAGGGAACTGTGGGAGAAAGACAAGTGTGAGTGAGCAATAGACCTCCCGGGCCAGAAGACGCTGGTGAAGGAGGAGCGGTGTTAGAACATGGGGAGTGCCTCTGCCCTGGGAAACCAAAGGACGCGTCGATGCTCTTGTCAAAAGTGGTGGCCCTAGACCACCGAGGAGAGGAGGACCCAGGCAGCTGGGGGCCTCCACAACTGTGCCCCCCACTTCCTGTTACATGTCAGATGTGGGGAGGAAGTCACATTGACCCAGAAGTCCCAGGTTAGAAGAGTGACAGCGGATGAGGGGGTGCCCAGGCCAGCCCTTCCTGGAAAGGTTTGTGCTCACTGCCCCAGTTTTCACCCTCCCCTGCCCCATGGGGAACGGCATCAGGCCTGGCATGGGACACTATGCTCCCAGAGTGGCTGCAGGGCCAGGGGGCAAACAGGACTGGGTCATGGGAAGGGCACACGGTGCCCCGTGTCTGGAGCCCATGAATACACCTGCCCTAGACCTGCCATTGTTAGTGCTGGATGTGAGCAGAGGGGAGAGAGAAGAGGAAGGTCATTCAGGACAAAGGGCAGAGAAAGTGAGGAGAGAGAAACAGGATGTGGTTTGTCCCTGCAAAATTCATGTCAAAACTGGCTTACTATTGTGGCCTCCAGGAGGTCATTAGGCCCTTAGGAGGGACTAAAGCCATTCTCACAGGCCTGGGTTTATTCTCACAGGAGTGAGTTCTTGCTTTTACAGGACTGGATTAGTTACCATGAAAGGGATTTTGTATTGAGTGAGGCCTCTCCAGTGCTCTTTCCCCTCTGTTTTTTATCTTCTGCATGTGTCTGATTGTCCCTTCCCTTCCCACCATGACTCAAAGCAGCACAGACCCTTGCTGGCACCATGCTTTGGGACATGCAGAGCCATTAGCCAACACAGACTCTTTGTCTTTATAAATCACCTAGCCTCAGGTATTCTATTATAGCACTAGTAAATGAACTAAGACAAGGTGCAATCTCAGAATCGAGGGTAAGAGGAAAAGGGAGTGCGCAGGGAAATCAAGAGAAGCAAGATGAAGGTGAATTTCTGAGCTGGCCAACCCTTGGTACCAAAGGTATCCAGATTGCTGGATCTTGCGGGACCATCTTCCAAGAGGCTTTATAAAGAATGTGACTCATAACAATTCCTCTGGGTTGAGGAAAGGGAAGCATGTATTCACATTATTTCATTATCTCATGTGTCAGGGGCAGCAGAGCAGCCCCAAGGGATGATGGGAAGCTCGAAAAGGTGGCAAGGCTAAAGGAACTGAGATGGGTAGACTAGAAGCATCTACTCTGGCATGGAGATGCTAGGCCAGGGGGATTTAGGAGAGACCACCAAACTTTGCCAAGCCTAATACTGCACAAGAATCCCAGTTAGTTCTATGCCCTTGCCAACTCTGGGTGTTCAGCATTAACCATTCCAGTGGCTGTACCATGGTGGTGTCTCTCTCTGGCTTTAATTTGCATTTCCCTGATGACTAAGGAGGTTGAGTACCTGTTCAGGAGTTTATCAACCACTGGAGATCCTCTTTTGTTTTCTTTTTCTTTTTGTTTTTTGTTTTTTTGTTTTTTGTTTTTTTGTTTTGTTTTTTTTTGAGACAGGGTCTCACTATGTAGTTACATAGTTGAGATTGACCTGGAACCCACTATATAGCCCAGGCTGGTCTCGAACTCACAGCGATCCTCCTACCTCAGCCTCCTGAGTGGTGGGATTACAGGCGTGCACCATGACGCCCAGCTTGGAGATCCTCTTTTGGGAAGCACACTCTTTAAATTTTTTTGCTGTTGATCTGATACATACAGTTTAGATAAAAATCATTTTTTTTACATTTGCTGATACAAGGCCTTTATCCATCATATGCATTGAAGTCATTTCTCTCACATGCCTTTTGATTCACAGGTATTTATAATTTTAATGTAGTCCAACGTGTCACCTCTTTTACTGCCAGTTCTCCCCTTGTCCTGTTTAAGAAAATGGATTTTTATCTCCTCTGTATCTCCTAGCAGCTTTGCTGTTTTCCCTTCCACACGCATCCACCTGGAGTTGTGCAATAGTTTGGACCAGGAGTGTTCCCCAAAGCCCATGTATCAAAGGCCCAGCTTGGTGCTATTAAAGATGGAACCTGTAAAAGGTGGAGCCTAGAGTGAGGTCTTAGGTCATTGGTATCAGGCCCTCAAAGAGATAGTAAGAATCCAGCCCCCCTCCCACCAATATTTGCTTCCTGGTCACCATAAGGCAAGCAGCTTTGTTCTGCCATGCACTCCCCATTATGATGCACTGACTACCACAGGACAAAAGGCAATGGGACCCATCAGTCATGGCCCAGAACTTTCAAAATGAGGAGCTAAAGTAAACCTCTTCTCCTTCTAAGTTGATTCTCTGAGGTATTTCTTGCAGTAATGGAAACTAAGACAGATTTTAGGGTATGGGGTAAATTAGAGGTGAGAGCAAGCCCCTCCCCCGTGTTTGTGCTCTAATACTCCATCACTTATTGAAAAGTCTGTCCCTTCCGCTGTTCTGCAATGTCAACTTTGTTGCAATAAACTCAGGACAAATCTCTTTCTGCATTTCCTGTTTTGTCTCACTAGTATATTTATTGTAGCACCAATACCACACTGTTTTCCTTACTATACTCTAAGCTCACCGGTTTGCTCATATATCAACTTGCTAAGTTTCACCCCTCAATTTCCTCAAAAATCCAGGTAAATAACAACTCTCCAGTACTTTGTAATTATATCATCTATTGATGGATTCTGTAACTCAAGGTGGAGAAAAATTTAAAATTCCAATCCATGAACATGGTGCATCCCTCCATAGTTAATGTCTTTAGCAATTTCTTTCAGTAATGTGTCATCGTTTTCTATGTAGAAACTGTACACATCACTCATTAGGTTTATCCTTAAGTAGTTGACTTTTATGCTATTACAAATTTCATTTTCTAATTGTTGCTGGTATATAGAAATTAGATTTTTTGTGTTGAATTTATATCCAGTGACTTTACTAAATCAACTTATTAAAATTTATCTACATGTTTTTACTTTCTACGTACCCAATTGTCATCTGTGAATGAAAATTTTATGTTGTTTTCCTTTCTAATCTTCACACTTTTAATTCTTTTTCTTGTTTTATTACACTGACCAAAACCTCCAGTACAATATTTGATAGAATTGATGAATACTTTATTATTTTCAATATCAGCGGGAAAGCATTTAATATTTCAATATTTTAAGCATGATAATATCTGCGAGTTTTTTTAGTGTGTGGGCGTGTGTGTGTGTGTGTGTGTGTGTGTGCGCGCTTGTGTGTGGGTTTTTTTTTCTACCTTGGGGTTTTGTTTTTAGGTACACACCTTTACCAGATAAAGGGAGTCCTCTTCTATTTTAATTTGCTAAGAGTTTTGTTTAAACCATAGGTGACTATTTTTGTATCTACCGAGAAGGTCCCATAGTTTGCCTTTTTACTATCTTAACGTGGGGCATCACGGTGATTTCTGGATGATAAACGTCTTGCTACCTTTTATTCCCATTGGGGGCTCCACTTCAGTTCTGCTAAAACGACCTCCTTCCTAAGCTAGGATCCTGGACAACCACCCGCAAACTCCATCCGAGCAGAGCCAGCGCACCCTCTTCCCTCAGACACAGACTCCACACTCCAGGCTCATCCTCGAAGAGCACAGGCCTCCGGCTGCACTCTCACCCAGCACACCAAGCGCTGCACAGGCAACTGAGTGGTGAGTGAAACCAGGAAAGGTCAAGGCCCTCCAGATCCCTAGCACCTGCGCCCACCATTCAGCCCCCGAGCTAAGCCTCCTTCCCCACCCCACCTTGCGCGAGGCTCCTTTAAGAGAGTCTGCAGCTGAAAGCGTCTCTGGGACTGGAGGCGTAGGTCGCCAAGAATGTCGGACTCCGACGAGCGGACTGGAGCTCGGAGGATGAAGCTTCTCCCGGTGCCCTCCCCCTCCACGTTCCCCCAGCACGTCCACCCTGAGTCCTCCCGACTCCGCTCCTACCCTCAGGTTCCCGCCCCAACTTCGAGGTTCCTGG
>NW_022900931.1:56574118-56575093 GCF_012274545.1 Fukomys damarensis
CCCCCCTCTTCTGCCCGCGGTTCTGGTCACACAATCCTGGCGGCTTCTGGGAGGAGGCGACCGCTTCCCGATCTGTACAGATTTCTTCTCGGAATCTCCCGGGCGCTTCCAGGGTCCTGGCCACCTCCAGTCGGGCTGGGGCGCACGGAGCCGGCGCCAAAGTTCTGGTCTGCTGCTGGCTCTGGTGCGGAGTCTGCGGACGGGACCTGAGGCCAGACACAGGCCAGAGCTGGGACGAGGGGGGTGGTGCCAAAACTCTCACGTGCCCTTTGGTTTCCTCTAGAGGAGGATCAGGGACTGCGGGTCTTCACCCGGACCCCCCACACACACACACACACCAGCCTTTGATCACAGGTGTACAAGGTCTCCCATCTACACCACCACCCTTACTCTGGGAGGCACCATCCTGCCCACAGCTGTCTCTCACAAACGGCCATCACCACCAGAGGCCAAGGAGGCATCAGAAAGTTTGTGGCAGTGGACATGGTGGTCCAGGCCTGTAAACCCAGCCCTGTGGGAGACTGAGACAGAAGAACAGAAAGTTCTAGTCCAGCCTGGGTGACAGTGAGACTCTGTATCAACATTTGAAGGAAAAAAAGAGAAGGGGTCTGGGGATATAGCTCAGTACCAAGGGTTTAAAAACAGTTTGAGTCCCTTGCTGGGATTTAAGGTTTCTGGAAGCGCTGGTACGCAGTGGGTACCCAATACTCGGACAACTGTTATTATTGCCTCCTTAATTAAGGGCCAGGATCGTTTTGCCTTTGAGCTCTATCCTCCCCCACCCCCCGCCCCAGTCGGCCAACTCAGACTACGGGAGGGCCCCTTCCCTCGCTCAACTGGGAAGTTCTTCCTAGGCCTTCCTTTCCAGGGCAGGACTGGGGGAGAGGGGCGTCTCCTTTAAGGGCTGTGGGGGAGGGGGCGCCGGCCCGGCCTCCTTCCGCCCCTCCCCGGCCTGCACCGCCCGGGGGCCGGGGA
>NW_022900931.1:56575498-56591733 GCF_012274545.1 Fukomys damarensis
AACCCTAGCCCTGCTCCCTCGCCTTCCCCTGGCCCGGGTCCGGGCCCCGGCGCCTCGGAGAGGGTGGCACTCAAGAAAGAGATCGGGCTGCTGAGCGCCTGCACCATCATCATCGGTGAGCAAGGCCTGGGGCAGACGGGTGGATGGACCTTGGGGTGGCAGGGCTGACGGCTGAGGGTAGGAAGCGCCCCTTCTCCGATGCTCCTGCCGCGGTGGCGGGAGAGCACCTGCGCTGTGCCTCCTGGACCCTGCACTGACTCGCACACTGGACAGGCGCTGTGTGGCCTCGTGCTCACGTTCCAGCCACCCTGAGCACTTGCCCCTTGGGGAATTCTGCTCCCCTCCACCTCTGATCTTCCTCCTTTACTCCCCCTTGGGGCTTTGGCAAGTCAATTGCCCTGTGTCCTCCTCTAGGAAACGGAAATAATGACTACAGTCCTGATGGTAGGGCAGGAACCTGACAAGTGCTGGGCTATGGGAGGGCCTGAGTCCCTACTGAGTGCTGGCCTAGATGGCATGCACTGGGTGATCTGTTCTTAGAAAGCAGGAAGGGCTGTAGGTAGACTGGCAGGTGGAGTCTGCACAGAGGATGAAGCAGGTTCAGGAGAGGGAGAATAGCCAGTGACTTGGTGGCAGTGGTGGGCAGGCCAAGCCTGCAGGAGGGCCTGGCTTTCCAATCCCAGCTTCCCCCTTGAGACTGGGTCTGTTCGTCCAGCCTCCACCTAAGGGCTTCTGGGTAGGGAGAGAATTCAGGGATATGATAGTGAGGTTCTACTCCCCCTGTCCCAAGTCAGGAATAGTGATTCCTAGGAAACTGGGCTAACCCAGACCAAGTACCTCTGAGCCTCTGAGCCCTCCTGAGAATGACATTTTCTGTCCCCTGTGCCCGGGAGATAGGGTGTGGGGGATGGATAACTCTTCCTCACTTTCCCCAGCTAGCAGCAGCTGCTTGTACACATACTATCACCTTCCCACCCTCAGAGCCGTGGACACAGAGAACACTGAGAGGCTCTGCGGGACAGACCCAGAGTCTCCACTTTCTCCTGCTCTGTCCCCATATTAGAAGCTCCTGGGCCAAAGCTAGCATCTGGCTCTCAGCCTTGCTCTGCCTTCACGCTGAGAGTGGCCCAGGAATCCAGCCCTCAATAGGTGGCTGTACTGTCTCCCCATTCCTCCTAGAATGGCATTTTTCGGGAGCTGATGTGGTCCTGGGAGCTTCCAGGCCTGGGTCCCCTACCTGGCTGTTGCTGGAAGGAAGGGCTGATTTGGAGCCGCTCTGCCATGGCCCATACCCTCTCCGAGAGCTGTTCCCCCCAGAAGGGGAAGCCCACACATCATGGGTGGGCCAGGGTTGTTAAGAGACAGACTAATGTCTGGAGCTGGCTGCATGCAAGCCAGGGGCATGGAGGCACAGCTCCTCCTGGGCTGCCTCAGTGAAGCTCAGCATCCCGGAGCTGTGTCCTACCCTGTGCCTCCCCACATCCCATTCACCTCAGGTCAAGCAGAGGCTGCCAGGCTTCCAGCCCTCCAGAAGAGGGTCCTGGAGGTGGTGGGAAGGGAGGAGGCTAGCTCTACCACCATGCTTCTTCTGGACAGGCCCTGGAAGAGTTTTTCTCTTCTAGCCCACATGTGTCTCGTCAGCTCCTCACCCTTCAGTCCATTCTTGCCTCACCGTTTCCCCTTGGCCTCCAGATCTTGAAGTCTGAGCTAGGGTGACAGGCAATTTGGCCAACCAAGGATGGTGAACTTGGGAACAGAACCCAGATGACCTAACACGCATCTCATGGCTCTTAGTGCTAGTCCTATGAGCCCAGCTTGTAGAGCTATGAAGGGTACAGCTGGCAAGGGGCTGTGGACAAGGAACGAATCGTCCTCATCTAGAATGTGACTGAATCTGAGGGCCAGATGGTCACTGCCCTCCCACCCGACCCCCCGAGGGACTCACCCCTCTCCACCCACTGCTCTGGGGAACCACCCGGCTTCCACTCCTGGGTGAGCTCATTTCCTTTCCATCCTGGGAGACCTGATCAAAAGCAAAAGCCTGCAAAGTGTCATATTTTAGCACGTCAGACTTTGAGAACTTTACATCTGGCCCCATAATCTACTGTCTTTTGGTACCAGTTACTGGGCTGGCACCAGAATTTCTAAATAGATACTTACTCCCAGAAGATCTTATCATTTGTTACTCCTTATATTGTCTGCCCCTTCCCAGGCTGAGAGGTGAATGCTCAGGAATGGAGAGATGGAAAGGCTGGCTATAGGCAGGAGTGAGATTCTACCTAAAATGTGTTTAGGACAGTGCTTGGTAGAGTGCAAAGCTGGAGCAGACTAGGCCAGGCTGGAGGAAGTAAAGGCAGCCGGGACAGGGCTGTGCAGGACAACATTGCCAGCTGTAGTGTCTGTTCAGGAAAATACCTTGTACTGCCTTAGGAAAACGTGTTTTTTTCTTCCTTTGAGTCTCATGCTCACTGTGGAGGATGGGAACTTTTGTGCACATTATGCAGATGTACACCCCAAGGTTGGAAGTTGAATGAAACTGCTGCAAGTGGTGGGCTTGGAATTGGGCACCGGATTTGGATTCAACTCTCTGTATAGTGCCTTCCATACTGCTCTGATGCTGGGCAGAACTGGGGCCAGACTCAGAGCCTATGATGGGAGAAGCTTAGGGATTGAGCTGGAAACTCGGCTAACCAGGGGGGACTGGGACCTGCACTCCATTGTGAAGGTACAAACAGATAGACGAAGAAGTCAGTCCTTCTGGACACACAGCCTCACTTGGGGACCTTGGCCATCTCCCTCAGTCCACAACCAAGGAAGAGACAGGCCTAGGTCAGCAGAGTGGGGTCACCCTGGACATGCTGACCAGGCTCTTCCTTCACCACTCCGAATGAGTCAAGTCTCCAGCTTTACAGATTGGTGAGGGACTTGGGTGGCTCCTTTATGAACCATCTCTCTAAGAACCAATTGCTGTTCAGCCAGTTTCAGCCAGGTCCCTGTCTGTGGCCTCCGGGCTGGAGGTGGCTGGGTTTCCTGGAGAAATTGAGCCTCTGTAGAACTCCAGCCCTTCCCCACAGGACCCCAAGGAGACATGAAACCACACTAAAGCTTTTCCCATTTATAAATGAGGAAACTGAGGACCCTAAACTGCATCCTGCTTAGGGCCAGATGCCCATGGGGTGCTGTAGGTCAGGGCAGCTCGAGTCACCACAATAGGGACTTGGATACATTCATCTATTCAACAGTGCTGAGCTCTGATCCAGGTGCTGGTCACCCAACGGGGCCGAATCAGAGCACAGGAGCTGTGTAACAAACAGGACAGACGAGCCAAGTGTGCAATCAACAGGTTGTGATCATTGCTGAGGCCAAACATCGGGCCAGAAGGAGGACCCAGAGAGCTGAGATTGGGGACCTGTAGGTCAGATGAGTCGGGGAAGGGATGAAGTTTGGCTTGTGTGGGGTTTTTCAAGGGGACTGTGCCTTTTTTCCTTTACAAAGTGGGAGTCCATGTGGGGCTTTGATCAAAAGAGGGATAGGACAGGAAAGGACTTATTTATGAACCATCTTTCATATGGAGAGGCTGTGTGGGTAGAGTTGAGAGCAGGAAGGCCAAGTAGGAAGCCTCTGAACATGAGGCAGTGATGGCTTGGGCCAGGCTAGCAGCAGGAAGTTTCGAGAGTGGCTCGGTTCTAGACATGTTTGGGATGTAAAGCCAGAGGGTGTGTGGTGAGCTGGATATGGGCTGTGGGAGAAAGAGGGGTCCAGGGCGACAGTCATGGCCTGAGCAGTGGGGAGGATGGTTTGACGTTGACTAATCTGGGAAGACTGGCAGAGCAGCAATCAGGGGGAAAGGAGCAGAAGCAGGAATTCTGTTTGAACACTAACATGTGTTCAGTGTGTGCAGTTCCTATTTGCTGGATAGATGGAGCTGTCTATGCCAGGGATATAAATTAGGAGTTGCCAACAGAATCCTCAAGAGGAATGACTGGAGAAAGGAAGGGAAAGATGACTGAGGACAGAATCCCAGACACCCAACATTTAGAAGTCAGGCAAGAAAAAGGACCAGCAAAGAATTCCAAGGAGCCACCAGCAAGGTAAAAGAAAGGCCAGGAGGCTGAGGGACTGACCAACCAGCCATTTGCCACATGAGTCACAGAACATGCAAGCCAGGGCTTGACTGGGGCTTGACGGTTGGGTTCAGCAAGCAGATCTCATGGCAACAATGACAAGACAGCCAGGGGATGGGGTGCGGGTCATGCTTGCTAGGCTCAGCTGGATGGGTTTGAGTGAGCCAGGCAGAGAGTCCACTTCTGCTCAGCCCCTCTCTCCAAGGGAAAACTAGTGTATCAGGAGGTGCACACCAGCCACTGAGCAATTCTAACCATGTCCTGGGTATCCCCAATCACCTCCTTGGGGTTCCACCAAGACCTTAGTGGGCATATTTGTCATTCCAGGCTTGCTAAGGGGACGTGAGGACATTCTTGCGCTTGAGGAAGGCTTCACTCAGGTCTGAGCAGGGTTCTGGTTGCTCACCCAGGGTGCTGGGATCCTATGGAAATCAGGTCTGCAAAGCAAGATCGGGTGGCCTAGAAGGTACCCAAGGTGAAAACATCAGTGGCCCATAAGCACCTCCTGTGGCCTATAAGTTGCCAGACAGGATCAAAGCCAGCACCAACCAAAAAAAAAAAAAAAAAAAAAAAAAAAAATCCCCTCCTGGCCATCTTCCAGGTACCACTGGAGAGAGGCAGGGTCCAGGATACAGATTCCAAGGTGGGTGGTCAGGGAGGGCTTTTGGGGGGGGCTTCAGGGAGGCCAGGAGAGGCCCACCACAGTGGGGGACAGGGGATCCTGAGTAGGCTGTGTCCCAGAGATAGCATAATTTAACACTTAGACCAGCTCTCTGCTGCCCCCTTGCCAAATAACTCCATCTGGCAAATGGGGAAAGGAGGCCCAAAAGGGCAGCATTAGCCTGAGGTCACAGAGCCAACTCCCAAATATGTTTCTAGGGATGGGGAGGGTGCCAGGGTTCCAACTTACCCGAACCTCCCTGATTCTCCCCAGAGGAGACAGGCACAACCCCGCACACATCACTGGCAGGTGGCTCATTCTGCAGACTTGACCTCCATGGTTCACACCTGTGACCTCCATAGTCTGCTTACTGCCTCCCAAAAATAGGTCAGCGTGCAATGCCACAGGCATAGGGAACAATGGTCCTTTCTTCATTCCTCCGAGGAACCAGGGTAAGCCCCATCAGGCCAAACATCTTAATGTGATAAAAAAAAAAAAAAAAAAACCACCCAGTGAAGGCTCAAGAAAAAGGGGAGAGAGGCAAAAACTCACCAGAGACCTACAAGTGGGGGAACTCATATCCTCACCTCTCTGGCCACCTGGGGAGACCTACAGGGACCAGACACCTGTCCCACTAGGCAGATGGGAATGTGGAGGCCACAGGACTCGGCTCTGCCCACAGCATCCTCCCTCCTTCCTCTCATCCTCGGCCTCCTGCCAAGCCCCTCACTCCTAAGGCTTCCTGCAGAGTCCCAGCCACATGGTGACCAGAGTGGCATGCAGTAGACTAGAATGAGATTTTTCTGCTAGACAGGTGCTGGAGGTTGTACAGGCCCAGAGGGAGAGGCCCTTGAGGACCTCAGACACTGGCTAGCACAAAGGGTGTCCTTGGAGCCACATGGGGAGAAGTGCTGAATGGTAGCTGGAGGCCATGTGTCCAAAACAATAGGGGTGCTCCCTGCCCCCCAGAGCCCAGTATCCAGGTCTCGGCCACTTGGCACAGGGCTAGTGATGTCATTCAGACCCCAGTCCCAGAAGACAGGGTGCCAGGAATGGCTTCCCCAAAGTCAGTACCTGTGAGACCTCACCAGGCCGGGTTGTATAAAGGGTGGGATCTCCACAGGGTGGGTGGCTTGGGGCCCTGGATGTCCCCCACTCCAACATACTCAGCTCCTTCAAGGCCACCCAGCCCCCGCTGGCTTCCAACCTCACTGGCTTTTGGCAAATCCTGCTCCGCCAGGTCCTGAGAACTGCTGCCAGTCAGAGCGAACTCAAAGGCCCTTGGAAACCCAACAGCCCACCCAGGCCCTGGGTCCCCTGTGGTAGAAGCAGAAAGCAGTTCCTACCCCCACCCCGAAGTAGAATGAGGACAAAGCTTACCTCTGAGGGCTGGAGCACAGGACTTATTTCATCCTTATCTGGATGTATTTAGGGCTCCTGGGATGTGACCAGAAAGCCAAGTGACCATCCAGTCTGGAAATCTGTGTCGGCCGGGGGTGGGTAGCACCATGACAAGGAGTGAATGCAGATTGGCAGTCAGAGTTGTGTCCTCGTCCAGCCCCGCCTGTGGCCTGGCAGGTGGAGTAGGCAGCCTCTGCTCTGATGGCAGTGTGACCTCGTCCCAGGGTTCTATCAGGTGGGGACAATTCTTGTCCCGGTCACACCAGTGCTGGCTCTTCTGTCCACATAGTTTGTGGATCTGCGATGCTGTGCCCACCCCGCAGCAGATCCCAGCACAAATCCCCTGGGTAGGTACCTGATTTTGTTTGCCCAGTCCATGAGAGCCGGATGACCTAGTCACAGCCCTGCTTTGCTGTAACTGAGGGCCCTATTCATCATAGACACCTGCAGATCACTGCTTGACCTCCTGGATATTTCCCATTGTTTGGCTGAACAGAGGCGCACCCTTTCCACTCCCAGACAACTGGTGTCTACAAGGGCACCCCTTGGCCTCCATCCTTTGAGGACTCAGAGGGACGAGTCTTTTCCCTTGAAATAGGACAGGCCTTCCAGAACCACAGCATATTTCACCTGCATGGAACCTCGGAAGCCGGCCTCCCCTCCTCCTCTCCGTCCCCCCAACAGAGGGACTGAGCAGAGCCTGCTGCCTTCACCTCACAGGCAAGAAAATGAGTCCTTCTCAAGCATGGGTGCCACTTCAGGCAGTGGCTTATTTATCTATTAGTTTATGCAACAGATGCTTACTGAGGCCCCGCGGCCACCTGCTGGTGAGGTGCAGGCGCTATCTGCAGGGCCACCCAAAGGAAGCTGCCAGCCCATCTCTGGGACAGCTGTGAATGAGCAGAGGGCTTCACAACTGTATCTCAGTAGGCCCTCACAACAACCCCATTTTATAAACAGAACTGGAGACGTGCGCAGGAGCAGGTCCTGGGCCTTCTGAGCTCAGCCTGAATTCCACGATGTGCAATCAGGGGAGAGGAACAGTCTGTCCAGACTCCGGGCTGGCTGGAGTCTGGAAAGCCTGCCATTGCCTCCCCTGTCCCTGCATTCATGGCTGCTGACAACATCCAGCCCTGAAAATGCACCATTCTCTCTCCCTAACCTCACTTGCCTTTGCCCAGGACTTGAGACGTTTTAAAAGCACTTTAGAGTCTCTGTCCACAGCCTGGGTTCCGGGTGAGAGGAAGAATCCCTGACAGGGAAAGGAGAGATAGAAGACAAAGAGATAAGTGCAGAGCAGGGCTGGGACCTGGGCAGAGGAGCTCACACGGGACACAATCAAGGGGGGTTCTATGGAGGAGGTGCAACTCCCCAAGCTTCCCCTTGAGTCTGGACTCTGCCCATAGGAGAGTGGCAGGCAGGAGAGTGGTCAAGCGCTCACTTTAGGAGGCCAGCTCTGGCCAGCAGCTTGCAGGGAGGACAGCCAGCTGGAGGCTGACAAGACTGAGGGCCTGAGCCTGGGCGACATGATGATAAGCAGGAGGGGCCACCCTCTGCTGTTGCTCAGGTGGCTGGACCACCTTGCCTTGCTGGCTCCACCTCACACGGAGAGAGGAGATGAGAGGAACTCACAACCCATTCTGGCAGGAGAGCCTGGCTGGCCAGACAAGCTGCCATTTCCCATGCCAAGGACTGATGGTGGGGCTGACGATGCACCCAGAATGGGCCATGCCAGGTTTGAGGGGCACAGTGGCAAACATACACCTGCTAGCCCGCCACCCTCTCTCCCCCCAGAAAGTGTCCAGGCTTCCTTCCCCACGGCAACATCCGGGCCCCACAGAGAAGGCTGGGCTGCTGCAGAGGACCCCAGGCCTGATGCCTCCCATCTCTCCCCTGCAGGGAACATCATTGGCTCGGGCATCTTCATCTCGCCCAAAGGTGTCCTGGAGCACTCAGGCTCCGTGGGTCTGGCCCTCTTCGTCTGGGTCCTGGGTGGGGGCGTGACGGCTCTGGGCTCCCTCTGCTATGCAGAGCTGGGAGTTGCCATCCCCAAGTCCGGCGGGGACTACGCCTACGTCACAGAGATCTTCGGGGGCCTGGCTGGGTGAGTGTGGGGCTCCGGTGGGGCAGGGGACAATTTCTCTGAACCAGGATGGCTATTGAACAGCGGGCCTCAGGTTCCTCCTCTGCTTCCCACATCACATGGAGATTATGAGAGTGAATGGAAAGGAGGCAGGGTACCCAGCAAGGCCACGGTGGGTGGCACCAGTGCCTGTCCCACGCTGCTGGTATTGCTGACCCCTCAGCCTCTCTTATCCCCTTTAAAACCGAGCTCTTTTTAAGCCCCCTGCACACCTGAGAGTTAATGAAGGAGGAAGACTTTTACTATCTGGAACCATTAGATGGCTAGCACCTAGGTAAGGAGAGCCTTGATGTAGTAAACCTTCTTTGTTTTATCATTTTTTAGTGTATATTTGCCATACATAATGATAATTCATAATGATATATTCATCATAGGGAATTTGTACCTATACATATCTTAATTCTTTCCTTTCTTTATTTTTCCTATTCTCCTTCCCTCCCTTCAACCAACTTTTCTTCCCCTCCCCATTTACAAAAGCTTTATTTCCATTTTTTCCATTCCAACCTCTTTTTTTCCTAATCCCCGTCCCTCCCTTCCATTCCCCCCACCCCCTCCCTTATTCCCAGTTGAACATGGCATTCTTACCTCACCCATGAATGTTTGCTGGGCACCCACTCCCAGCTAAAGGCTAGGGATGCTATGATAAAAAGATCTGACCCTAGCGCAGGATCCTGAGTTCCATCCCTGATACAAAAAAAAAATCTGTCCCTGTCCACAAGTTGCTCATAGAGCAGAGAGGAGCAGCTCCTCAGACATGTGACCTAGCACATCCTTGCTTTGAGGCCGGGTACAGGACACAGCAGTCACACAGCAGAAAGCCAAGTGCCCACCAACTAGGGAAGGCTCCCAGGAAAACTGTGTTTGCATCAAGTCTTTCAAAAAGGATTAAGATTTTCCTCCCAGGCTACGGGAGCACAGACAGAGGGTGTGATGGCTGAGGCCAGCACAGTCTGCCTGCAGCTACAGAAGGGTCAGGTTCTCGGCAGGCAGGGGCCTTGGCCACTCTTGTTCCACATGAGTCCTGTCAAGGGCCTCAAAGGTCCAGGCAGATTCCAGAATCACTCAGGAGCCTTGTTCAAGACATGGTAGCCAGTATGTCATGAGGGTTAGGTGGATGCAGTGGGGTGACACCTGCTGGCCCATTTCAGAGACACCATAGATAGTGTACCTGGGATGGGAGGGAGAGACCTAGGGTAGGGATGCTCCTGTTTGTGGCGTCTGTGCCATGTCTGGAGAGGTGCTTGGACGGAGGTTCAGAGGAAAGGTCCAGGCCAAAGTGCACAGAGTTGGTTCTGAGGGACTTGCGCCAAGGACCCTGAACAGGGAAGCTCTGGGTGTGGGTCCATGGCTGCTCTTGTCTGAGGAGAGGTTGGGTCTCTAGGAGGCAGAGCAATCACGCTGTGGACCTGGAAAGGCCACCTGGGGAGAAGGTGAGAGAGAGAAGAGACCAAGCCCCTAACCCATGTGCACCCACAAGGGAGGAAGATTATTGAGCCAGAATGTCCCAGGAGCCAAGGGGCTGGGGGGGGTACAAAGAAGGGACAGAGGATTTGGCTGCCATGAAAAGACTGAGGATCAGCAGGAGCCCATTGAAGTCAATCACCCAGAAGCTGCTGGCATCCCCATAGCAATTCCCACCCTTCCTCAAGGGTGGGCCAAGAGCTAGGACCACCTTGTGGATAGACCCTCCCCTGGGAACAGCATAAAGCCCCCAGCCCCCATGGGTTCTTGGCATAGTTGAAATTCTGGTACAGAGGGCATAAAACATGCCCCTCCCATAGCCAGGACCCTTCGCAAGGTCCACTCTGCAGGTCAAAGGACTCCTGCCTTTGGAGCAACCACTGTTAGTAATCTGCCACCTTGAGCTGAAAGCATGACTGTATATCCAAGACAGCCCACCTCAGCTCTGGACACAGCCTATGGTCAAGGGGTATAGGTGGTCATTAGGGAAGGGGTTTGGGTCCCTACATCCTTCTGAATACTTGCCTGAGATCATCCCTGCCTCCTCGGACTTGAGTGCCACACAGTCCCAGCACAGCCCAGCTCCCCATACCTGGCCCAGGTCACTGGGAGGGCTGGGAATGCCTGTGCCACTCTGGCCCTTGCTCCTTCCAGATTTCTACTGCTCTGGAGTGCTGTGCTCATCATGTACCCCACCAGCCTGGCCGTCATCTCCATGACCTTCTCCAACTATGTGCTGCAGCCTGTGTTTCCCAACTGCATCCCCCCGGCCACAGCCTCCCGTGTGCTCTCCATGGCCTGCCTGAGTGAGTCCCCCGGGAGCCCTGGCTAGACCTCTGCCCCAGAGCAGCCAGATGCCCCACCCAACCCTGCTGTCAGCCCTGGGGACAGGGACAGTTGAGTGGGACCCCCCAGCTGCCTATGACATCAGCCCCAGAACCTGAGGTCCCCACATTCCGGCTGATGCAGGAGATGTCCTTCTTTTGCCACCTGGGCTGGACTAGGCTGTGATTCACTGTGAGGTCAGCCTCAGATGCCCTTCCCTCCCCAGTGCTCCTGACATGGGTCAACAGCTCCAGTGTGCGCTGGGCCACTCGCATCCAGGACATCTTCACGGGCGGGAAGCTGCTGGCCCTGTCAGTCATCATCGGCGTCGGCTTTGTTCAGATCTTCCAAGGTAGGGCCAGGGCGGGAGTGTGGGTGTAGGAGACATCCCTGCCCAGTAATAGCGGCATCCACTTCCCCTGACCCTTACATGTGGACAGGGCAGGGCTGGCAAGACTGTACTGACTCCTGATGTCTGGACCTCTAGGACACTTTGAGCAGCTGAGACCCAGCAATGCCTTTGCCTTCTGGATGACACCTTCTGTGGGTCACCTGGCCCTGGCCTTCCTCCAGGGCTCCTTTGCCTTCAGTGGCTGGAACTTCCTCAACTATGTCACTGAGGAGCTGGTGGACCCTCGAAAGTGAGTGGGGCACCTGGCCAAGCACAGGGAAGGAGTGGGCCCATGGACAGGGGAAGAAGCTGGTGTGCACAGACCAGAGTCTGTGACTCTGACTGGCCCTCAGCAGACCTCGCTTGCTGTCTGTGGGAACGGCCCTGGAGAGGAAGAAGAATGCTGGTATGCAAGCCTGGCCTGGTCTTCGTGGCTAAAAGTGCACCAGGGCCCCTTACTGGACCTCAGACGGAAAGCCTGAGTATCCCTGTCCTTCTGTAAATAGATCCAGTGATTCGCATTTGGCCCAAAATTACACATATGCATGCACCATGGTCCCTACAGCTGAAGCCAATACTGCATCTGATGCCCATCCAGGGGTCTGGACAGGAAACTATTGCAGCTGAGCAGGCTGAATGGATGGGGAGTCCCAGGGAAAACCCTAGGCCTACAGACCAGTCTCTATGGACAGCAGGGGGATTTTCCAGGCTGATTTTGGCTTTACACAGTTTTCTCTTCATGTAGACATTAATTAGATCTTTCTCTCAGGATAGTGTTACCTCCTCTCTCATCTGCCCTTCCTTCTGCCAACCTGTGACCAGGAAGGCGTGGGGGAAAGGTAGGCAGCAGTGTCACTATGTCCTAAGCAGCAATGCTGCGCCCTTTTCTGCCCCAGGACCCAAGCGAGACCCCAGCACAGGAGATAGAGACTCAAAATTGCTCCTGTCGCTAGGCCCCCCAGCCCCTCCCCAAATCCCACCCCTCCCACGAGGGGCCAACATTGACATGCTCTGACTGTTCCCAGGAACCTACCTCGTGCCATCTTCATCTCTATCCCTCTCGTGACCTTTGTGTACACATTCACCAATGTCGCCTACTTCACAGCCATGTCCCCACACGAGCTGCTGGCCTCCAACGCAGTGGCTGTGGTGAGTAGGGGGCCCCCGCCCAGTCCCCAGCCCCTGACCTGGCTCCCACCTCAGCCTCACTCTCAGCCTCTCTTCTGTGCTCACTCAGACCTTCGGGGAGAAGCTGCTGGGCTACTTTTCGTGGGTCATGCCTGTCTCCGTGGCACTTTCCACTTTTGGAGGGATCAATGGCTACCTGTTCACCTCCTCCAGGTGACTGGGCCGGGAAAGGGTGGTGTGATGCAGCCAGGCAGGTGTCCTGGTGTGCACAAGCTGTGCTTTGGACCACCGGAAGGGAAAAATGGGTTGATGAACCTGCTGGTAACAAAGGCCTGATCCCAGCCCTATGGTGAAGAAAGTAAGAGGGAGGCAGGCTACGTGAAGGAAAGAACTGTCCAACAGGACCGCTAGGGTCTAGAGCAGGTCAGTGGTGACAGCTCGAGAGGGACATCAGGTCCAGAGCTGAGATCCAGGATCTAGCTGGCAGGGAGGCTCTGGCCCCTACCGGTATCTATCTCTGTCCCTACCCCCAGGCTGTGCTTCTCTGGAGCCCGAGAGGGGCACCTTCCCAGCCTGCTGGCCATGATCCATGTCAGACACTGCACCCCTATCCCCGCCCTCCTCGTCTGTGTAAGTTGGTGGGGGCAGGCCAAGCAGGACATGGATCCAGGGTCACCCAGTAATGTGGGACATTCTGGTTAATGGCAGGGATGAGTCCCTGTCTGGGCGGGCAGCATGCAGAGGGTGGGGGAGCGGCTGGGACCCGCCTGACCTCCCAGTGTGAGGCCAGCTGTCAGCCCCAGGTCCTCTCCCAGTGCGGGGCCACGGTGGTCATCATGCTTGTGGGAGACACATATACACTCATCAACTACGTGTCCTTCATCAACTACCTCTGCTACGGCATCACCATCCTGGGCCTGCTGGTACTGCGCTGGAGGCGGCCAGCGCTCCACAGACCCGTCAAGGTGAGGCCCCAGGCAAGAAAGGTTGGCTCGTGTGCACTCCCTTCACCTATGCCAGGCACCAGGGACAGGGGCAAGTGACAACAATGACAGTGACTGCAGCTTTTACAGAGTACTGGGCTTTATAGACACTGACATATTCACTTCCCCCAACAGCCTCACCAGGACAGTTAGAGATACTTTACTATTCCCAGTCTAGAGACAGGGAAAACAAGGCCAAGGCCTTTGCTCAAGATCAAACAGACTGCCAGTGACAGAGCCAGCCTCCCAGATCACACAGCAAATCAGAAGGCCATAAACCGAGTCCAGCCTGGGCAACTGATTGATTTAGCAAGACCCTGTCGCTAAGTGAAAAATAAAAAAGGGCTGGCTTGTAGCTCAGTGCAAAGGCATTGGATTCAACCCCCAGTACCAGAAAGCAAAACAAAAATCCCTATTTGTGTATAAATCCTTAAGTGAAGTGCTCAGTGCCTGAAATGTGAAACACCAAAAAAATACTTGACCTTCAGCCAAGCACAAGCAAGTCTGCATACAACTGCCTAGTGCCACTCAGAGCTGCTGAAACTCTTGACAAAGACTCGACAGTTCAGCCAACTGGTCAACCCATGAATTAACTTCCAGCACACTCAGCTGCTGCCAGAACAGGGACCCTGGAAGCCCCCAGCTCCTGGAAAAGGGAGGAAGCTCCTCAGACCCTTGAGGGTGGGGTAGGGCAGGAGAGCTGGGGATCTCGCACCATTGCTGGCCGGCCACCCTCCCCCAGGTGAACCTCCTCATCCCTTTGGCGTACTTGGTGTTTTGGGCATTCCTGCTGGTCTTCAGCTTCATCTCGGAGCCCATGGTCTGTGGGGTCGGCATCATCATCATCCTGACAGGGGTGCCCATTTTCTTCCTGGGAGTGTTCTGGAGAAGCAAACCAAAGTGTGTGCACAGACTCACAGGTGAGCCGGGCGGCCATGCTGAGGTCCAGGGCTTGGAGAAGGGGGCATGCTTGGACTCTTGGCCCAGAGCAAGGTCTTGAGCAAAAGCAGGGTGGATAATACAGAGCGCAGCTATTTCCACACATCTCCTCTGGATGTGGCCACAGCCCACCTGCAGAGGGAGCAGCTCCCTCAAGCCCTCTGCCCAGGGGTGGTGTCTATCCCCAGGGATCAGGTCCCAAGGTCCATCTGTCCATCCGTCTGTCTGTCTGTCTTCAGAGTCCATGACAAGCTGGGGCCAGAAGCTGTGTTTCGTCGTTTATCCTCAGGGCTCTCCCGAGGAGGAAGAAAATGGCCCCTGCCAGCCCTCCCCACTGCCCGCCGTGGACAAGCCCTTGAAGTCACAATGAGACATTTGTAGACATCGAAGCAGCTGTTTTGTTTACATGTTGTTTATTGAGGAGGTGTTTTGCAAAAACTTTTTTTCTGGAAAAAAAAAGATAGGACTCTTAGAGGCCTGTCATAAGGAAGCCCTGGTGATGTGGACAGGGCTTCCTATCTTAGCACTGCCCTGCTAGCTTTTCCTGAAAAGGCCTATGAATAAACAGGGCCAGTTTGCTTGTGCTCAGGCGAGTCCCTGGTGGACCCAGATGGGGGTAGGTGGTGGCAAACTTGGTGGGGAGCACACGCGTTGCTAGTTGAGGTGCCATAGCCAAGGAGGCCCTCGGCAGTGTGGGGCTCTGCTTCTTGAACTAGGGCTGGCTCCATGGGGCCCCCAAGCCACCCTGCCCCAAAGGGACAGTGGAGACGGAAAGTAGCTCCTCACCCACGTCTTTCCATGCCAACCTAGGTTCAGCCAACTGGGAAAGTCCAGAGAGTCTGGCTAGGATTATCATTCTTCCCTGAAATGACCACAGACTGAACATCACGATATCAAAGTTGGAGAAACAGATCTGAAGGCAGGATGACCACTGATGGTTGGAGCCTTGGCCTCTGTCTCCTGAGAAAGCACAGAACAGCATTTCTGAGGTCCTCTAACCCACACCCTCATTTCCAGCCACAGTGCCCAGAAGACTGACCCTGCAGCCAGAGGACAAAGGGCACCAGGCCCATGCTGCCACCACAGGCATAGGGATGGGGCAGAATCCTCCCAGCCCAGCTCCCCGGGGGCCCTGCTGGGAAAGACAGGAGGGCTCAGTGGGGACATAGCACTCACTGCGGCCAAGGCCCTACACGCCCCATGGCCCCTTTCACTTTTCACTACAGCTCCTGGCACAGATGGGGGAGAGGGAAGGCAGCTGGTGCCACCATGGGGTGAATGAAGCAAGAAGCCACACAAAACACTCCGTGGAGCTGTCTATCTCCCACCCACTTTTCTGGAAGTGAATTCCCAAGTTGGAGCTGGAGAGGGGTTAGGAGTAAGACCCCAAGATGCTGTGGACACTGTGCCCAAAGACATGCTCATCATGCCACCCTCTTCCTCTGGACAGCCCCCCACGTGCCCCGCTGCCACGTGCACCAGCGGTTTGCTGATGCTGCTGCTGGCTGAGGGCCCTGCTCCTCCCCTGGGGCCGTGGGCTGGCCTCTCTCTGTGAGAAAGGACGCAGAGGCAGGGTAGAAACGACTGTGTATTCCCTGGTTACAAAGTGGGGCTGTGGCGGTCATCAACGTGTCCTGTGGGTCAGCAGACCAGCAGGGCTTCATCGTCACTGGCCTCCAACATTGGGGAGCAGGGGGGCAGGGGGCTCCGGCGGACCCCCAGTGGCTCTGAGTGGGAGCCTTGGATGCTGATGGCAGTGGGAGCCTGGGGCTGGGGGTCCTGGGCTGAGCAAAGCTCAGGAGCTGTGTCCACAGTCGCTGGGCTGTCAACCAGAGGGTCCCTGCAGGCTTTTCTGTCCCTGTCCACAGGCCTGTATTCTGGGTCTTGCAGGCCTGAGGGCAAGGGCACTGAAGGTCCCACCTCTAGTGTATGGCCAGGGGCACTGGGAGGCCCATCCCCAGGTGGTCTGGGGCTGCCCGTGTCCATGCAGGGGGCTGTGGGGCCTGGAGTGGCCCCTGGTCCAGGCTGGAGGAGCCCATCACCCAGCACTGTCTGTGAGGTGCGCGCAGCAGTCAGCAGTGGGATCTGGCCTCGGGGTGCCCGTGGCCGGTGAAATAGCCGGTTCCAGAGCCGGCCGAGCCTGCGGCGGGAGGGGCCCCGGCAGGAGGCATGTCGCCTC
>NW_022900931.1:56591773-56601484 GCF_012274545.1 Fukomys damarensis
GAGCCTGCGGGGAGGGGCCCCGGCAGGAGGCATGTCGCCTCATCTGTCGTCGCATGGCTGTGCGAAGGTTCTGTAGCACAGAGGCCTGGAGGAAGGGGCCACAGCTAAGGGGGTGGCCAGGCCACTCAGGGACAGAGGTCAGCATACTTCTAAGGGACCTGAGACCCATGTGACAAACTGTGCCTTTCCACCTAGCTGCGGCCTGCCAAGTCACCCTGCTCGGACCTCCCCCTGCCCCTGTGACCCCTAAACCATCCTAGTTTGCATGCAGTCCCACCCGGCCCTTCTGCTGCCTGCTCTTGGGTGCTGTCTGGGGTCCCACAGGAAGCCTGGGCCCTGGAGGCATCACACCTTCTTGGGCTCACCTGGGATGCGCTGTACACGGGGAAGTCCTCCACAGGTGGGATGAGGCCCTGTGCAATGAGCTGGCCATAGGACGGAGGTGCCTCCCTCCGCACAAACTCGGCCTCCAGGCGTGTCATCTGGGTCTCAAAGGCCCTGAAGGCAGTGGCCAGAGGAGAAGTTGGCGGGGTTAGTGGGACTTCCCACAGCAACAGGACTTAGGGACCCCGCCTCTACCCAGACATCAAGAGATACCTAGACCTAGCATGCACAAGAGCTGTCCCCAAGCAGATGGCCCAAGCCTCCACCTGCAAACCCACAGCTGAGCACACAGTGAGCCCCAGGGCAATCTCAAGGAAACGCTGGGCCCGAGGCTCCCAGCCACAATGTAGTGCCCACCTGTACTCCTGCGTGCGCAGGGAGTAGAGCTTGAAGGCACAGCCCAGGGCGATGACCAGCAGCAGGCCACACACCAGGCTGCCGATGAGTGCAGCGGTGATGACCTTGCGGGGCACGGCGGCCAGGCAGCCGTGCTCGTCGCTACCGTCCTGGCAGTCCTCCTGACCGTCACAGCGCCACGTCTCAAAGATGCAAAGGTTGGTGCCACAGTGGAAGGTTCCAGGCTGGCAGGAGAAGCAGTTCTTCTCATCAGCGCCATCAGGGCAGCTTTTCTGGTTGTTGCAGCGGTCAGTGGGTGCATAACACAGGCCGCTGCCCCCCTCGCAGGGGTACTGGTCAGGCGGGCAGGCTGGGCAGCCCTGCTCATCCCGGCCACTGGCACAGTGCCACCAACCATCACAGCGCTGTGGCTCTGAGAAGCAGCCCTGGTCCCCCGAGCTGTCATTGTCCCCTTCACTGCTGCTCCCACATGGCTGCTCCCATGGGAGGCAGTAGCCCTTCACCTGGTAGGTGGCGTTGAAGCCGTGGCCGGCACTGCGGGCGCGGGCGTGGTAGGCCACGGTGAGGCGGCCCTGTGCGGCCTCGAGGCTCACTGGCCGGTGGTTGCTGCGGTAGGACAGCGTCTGCAGCAGGCGGTCCCCACGCTCGCCCAGGCCCTCATACACCTGCACGTAGTCGTCGTAACCCAGCCGTAGCTCCAGCTGCAGCAGCACGCGCCGAGGGTCCTGTGTGTCCACCAGCCATGTGCAGTGAAGGTCCAAGGGCCCACGGGCTGCGCCAAACAGGTCTGGGGAAGCGAAGGAGCCATAGAAGCTGCCCAGCCGCCGGCCACATGCCAAGTCCGGGCAGCCAGCCTCATCAGAGCCATCACCACAGTCCTGGGTGCCATCACAGCGCCGCTCCACTGGCAGACAGCGTGTGGAGCGTGCCCCACTGCAGGGGAAGGTCCCCCCTGGGCACAGGCTGCCGGGCGGCTCAGAGGCGGGTGCTGAGCAGTTGCCTTCATCAGAGCCATCTCCACACTCATCCACAGTGTTACACTGCCATGGGCCCGGCAGGCACTTGCCGTTGTCACACCGGAACTCGTCTGCCTGGCAGGACACTTGGCCCAACTTCCCTGTGGGCAAATGGGTAGCAGGAGGCAGTCAGAGGAGAGAAGATCCCCCCTCCAGCACCAAGATCTGGGGCCAGGAGTGGGCAGGTCAGCATCTCAGCTGGGCCTCTGCAGGGCCCAGAAGAGGAAGGACCATCTGAAAAAAGACAGAGACTCCTGGGGCGCCAGGGTGGGCTCAGTCCCTGACCTGACCATAGGGTGAGGGCTTGTGAGTTCCCCTTCTAACCAACCTGTGAAAGAGATCAGTGATGTGCAGAGGCAACAGCTTGACAGCCCCAGCCCCATCTTAAGATTTACAGGGTTGGCCAGTGGAGACCCTGAGGGAGCAGCGGGCCATGAACGGTGCTGCCCTGGCTGGGAGCCCATGCACTGAGTGCTCCATGGTGTCCCTGCCCTGCCCTGCCCTGTGACCAGTATCACCTCGGATATAGGAGAGGCGGAAGCCCTGGGCCTGGCCAGAGCTGGAGGCATCTGAGTGGAAGAAGATCCAGACGTGGTCACGGGCAGAGATGAAGGCGGGCGGAATGGCAGAGCCACAGAGGCGGAAGGCCTCCTGGCGGGGTGGGGCTGCAGGGCCCAGCAGGAGCCAGTCCAGGGAGCACTGGTGGGACTCCTCCACATCAAAGTTGCGGAAACTGCAGAGGCAGAGAGGACCATGGAAAGGGTTGAATGAGCTGCCCAGGACAAGCAGAGGATGGTCAGGCCAGAGCTTGAGGCAAGGATGGACAGCTACATCTTCACTCAGCAGCCCTGTCCCGAGTCTGCCATGATGTCTGATTCCTCTGCTCCCAGGGAGTGCAAGGGCAGCACCATGAAGAATCATGACATTCGTGGACAGTTACCGTCACTTAGCTCTGCTGTGGTTCTCTCTTCCCCTCCATCAGCACACATACAGAACCCACAACCCGGAGCCAGAGTGGGGAATGTCAGGAGCCTCCCTGACACATTTCCCCAAATCCCCAGATCCCTTCTACACTGCACCAGCTGGGACAGAAGCACAAACTCTAAAGGGCACTAACAGTGAGGCTGTGCCTACAGAGCTACCAATGCTGCAGCTGGGGGACAGTCACCTACAAACACTAGCCCAGGTCCTTTGTCCCACAGCCATGGTCCTGTGGCCATGGGGAAACTGAGGCAGAAACCAGGACAGCCCCTGCCTGTTGCATCCATATTATTTGGTTTTTCACTTGTTTTGCAATGCTAGGGATGGAGTCCTGGGCCTCACACATACTCGGCAAGCACTCTAGCATTCTAAGCTACATCCCAAAACCACTTCCATGTCCTTTGGGCCTAGCAGGCTTCTGGAACCTGGGAATCCAAGAGAACTACAGCAGATGGAACCTTAGCCAGATGTCCAGCCTCCCTCTACCCACCCTGGCTGCCTCCTGCCATTTCCTTCTGCACAGCACTACAGCTAGAGGCTCCATTCTGAATTCTGTCCCTGATGAGACCACCTGAGCCCCCTTGGGGAAACTGGGCTTGGTGTCAGCCTCCCTTGCAGGACAGAGGACATCTCTGATACAGCCAGACTATTCCTGCTAGTTCTGAGGAGTTCCTTCTTTACACCCCACAAAGGAGGCTCAGAACAGGAAGAACTCCAGCTCAGGACCCCAGCCATGGAGAACTGGAGAGCTGGGTAGACTCATGCACACACATGGTCACACGTCCTCAGACATCTACTCTCACCTATGCCCTGTGCACCTGCATAGATGTGTGCTCACACCTGCTCTTTACGGCTGTTCAGGCATAGGCTTGTGCAAGTTCACAAGCATACATGTGCTCACACATGCATGCACACACTTACAAAACTACGCATACCCACACGTGTGCCCTCCACAACCACCACACATGCACATACACGCTTGCTCACCCAGCACATGCAATGCCCCCAGAGACTCCTTTACCTGATGGTGATCATGTCCCCACGATCCCCCTGGATGTACCAGCTGCAATTGGTGCCTGGTGGGTAGTTGAGGGGCCAGGCCGGGCTGTAGATGACACCACGCCGTTCTGTGTGCTGTTCCAGCTTCCCACTGCAGGCAGCTGTTAAGAGAGGAGGCTGAGAAATGCATGCCCCACCTTTAGGTGGGAAGCAGGTTGAAGGTGGTGCTGCTTGACACCACCCCACGGCTTGAGCACAGGCCTTCCCCATAGTGAGAACAAGTCCAGCCAAGGGTGGCCATGACCAGGGGGAGGAGATTTCATGGAAGTAGTGTACATGGGGAGGTCCGGGCAGAGTCACTTGAACTCAGGGAAGTGTAGCCCCCATTCCATGCAATATGCCTCCTATCTCTTGCAAAGCTAAGAGTGCACCCCCAGCAACTCCCATTGGTGACCAGCAAGATGCAACACCCATGGCCTCAGGGCCTTCTTCAAAACTCTCTGGGACCCCAAAGAGGGCAGTGGCAGAAACGAGGAAAGCCCTCTGTCAGCCATCTGTGCTTTTACGACAAGCACACCAACTGCCCACCCACCCCGTCCAGCTCATCCCTCCCATAACTCCCTCGCCTCCCAAGTCCCCATGTTTTCTTGCATGGGAAGAAGACTTTGCTCTTGCAGAGCCTGGTGGGTGCTCCCCTGCTCTCCTATGCCACTCTGACTCCTGCTTAGCTTCAGCCCTCAGACTCCCAGTGGAGTTTCCATCCTGAGCCCCCTCCTGTCCTTCCCAGCCTCTGCTGTGCCTGGGATTATTTGATGACAGGCTCCCTCTGGGGGACAGTGATGTAATGCTCTGATCCAACACTGTCCCCAGAAGCTTGCACATGCCTGACCCATGGCTGGTGAGAGTGGGGACCAGCCCTGGGTCACCTGTGCCCTCAGCCCCAAGGACAGGGCTGTGCCTGCCCCAGGCCTTCCCTAGAGGATGGACACAGCCCTGCTCATCTTGTCAGGGCAGTGGCAGAGGTCAGGTGTCTGACCTACACTGGCCATAGGGCCTCCCTCAGGCCACCTTGCTCTTCTGACCCACCTGCTCAGCCAGAAGACTTTTCCCTCCTGACCCTACGTTTGGCCATCTGTTCAGAGGGTGGGAAGCCTGTCACTCCAGATGCCTGTTCCACTGTCAGCCCAGCTCTGCCACAAAGCAGTGCGGTCCCCCAACGCTGCCCCAGAAATTCCTGCATCAGGTGCCTCAAGGGCACTGGCCCTTAGTTAAGTGTTTGCTCTTCTCCAAAGGTGGCCAAGAGACCAGGCTTTGCAGCTGCTGGCCCAGCATCACGCAGAAGGAAGGAGGAGCAGAAGGCAGGCCGGGGACTGCTCCAGGGGCTGGAAGCTGCATCCTAGGCTCTTCACTGATGCCACTTGACCACCAGGGCCTGAAAGATGGCCCCAGTTCAGCCAGTCAGCCCCCCAGCTCTCTGTGACAGGATGGCACTGGCCTAGACAGGAATAAGACTCATGAATTCAACCAATCCTAGGCCCACACTGCCGGGCACCCCATTGTGCCCTGGGCCTCAGCTTGTCCACCCATAAAATGAAGTCAGTGTGTATGTTGCTTGTGTCAGAGGGATGTTGAAAGATCTGAGGAAAGCTGTGATCTCAAGGCGATGGGGAGTAGAGGAGCAAGGGACTCTCCAGGAACACCTGTAGGAAAGGAGGGGGGTGATGGGATATGAAAGGAGGGGTAAGTGGAGAGATGAGAGAACTGTGTATTTGAGAGGTACTGATGCAGAAGGAGCTAGGGGAGGACTGTGATTAGGGGTCACTGATGCAGGACAGCAATTTGTGGGGAGACTGTGTTTGGAGTGAGAGTGATGCAGGAGAGGGCTTTGAGGGATTTAGGGGCACTTGGGGAGGTCGAAGCTTCAGGAGGAGGGGCCTGCTTTCACATAGGCAGAAGTTTGCCTTGGTCCTCAGTGGCCTGCCTCCTCAAGTGGGAAAGAGATGACTGGGCACTTTATGGACAGTATCCTCCTTTCCTGGTCCAAAAGTCATCAAATACTCCTGAGAAGACAAGGGCAAAGCCTGAGGAAGCACAATTTACAGATCCAATTTCCGGACAACCTGCCTGGTGTAACCCGAGGACAGGGAGCCAGGAGTCCCACCCAGGCCCTTGGGGAAGTTGTCAGCTGAGTGGAGAGGACAGCACAACCCTGGCCAGCTCATACTTTGGGGCCTTCCTGAAGCTGGGGGAGGTGGTGCCTGACAGGCTGGAGCAGGGCAGGAGCTGAGGCCAAAACCTGTGAGGTTTCCAGGCGGCCCAGTGGGAAGGGGCTGGGGGAACAGTTCCTGATCCAGGCTCTTTCACAGTAGGAATCTCAGAGAAAGCCCTGAAAAGGCAGTCATAGAGCCATGGTGGGAGGGGGTACCTCATGCAGCCAGATGCTGCAGGGAACAAAGCCAGACTCCAGGAGACCCAGGGCCCCACAATACCACTCATCACCATGCAAGCTGTGCATGCAACACATAACACCAAGGATGCTGTACATGGGCACAAAGGTGACAACAGCAGCCCCTGGATTTGAGCACCATGGACCCTGCCAGGACCTGAGGTCTTGACAGCTAAGAACAGCCAGACATGAGGACCTGGATGGGTAGGTATCCTTCTCTCTCCCAGGCTACATGAGTGACCTAGTCCCTTAGGTATTACTTTTCTAGACCTGGGGAATGTGCATGCAACATATATGTTCAGGGCAATGAACCCATCCACCACTTCAGCCAGAAGGCTCACCTTTGCAAGCTGTGAACCCTATTTACCCACTTATCCCACAGACACTTGACCCAGGCTGGGCCAGTCATTTCCTGGAAATTGAGATGGGAAACTGGGCTGACCTCTGTGGCTAGGACATCAGGCAGAGCCATGGGGCCAGACTGGGTCAGCAGAGAAGGCCAGGCTGCACGAGCACATTACTGGGGTACACAGAGAATCAAGAGGAGGACAGAGGCCGAGTCTTTGAGGTTAGCCAGGAGATCAGCCTCTGTGGACCCTGGGCTCCACCCCACACATACACACACACTCCCCCACCACAGCCAGCAGCGGTCTCTCTGACTGACAGCCTCTGGTCTAACACTTGAGTCAGCCTCTGGGTTTCTGCAGCCAGTCAGCCCCTGAGCAGAACTAGAATCTCCTGCTCCCCCACAGGATATGAAACACAAAAAATGGTCCTCAAACTGGGGACCACACATCCTCCTTGACGACACCTTGACCCAGCATTTTTATGCAAACACTCATGCTTACATTAATACCTTTTTAGAGTTTGCTGAGGATGGCTATATATATATAGACTGCATTAGCAAGGGATGGTGGAGTTTATCAGGATGTATCAATCATAGAACAGGCTCCCCTAGGGTCCCTTCTCAGAACTTTCGTGGTGGCAGTGAGGGCCAGGCAGCCTGGACCTATGCATTCTCCAACCCCCAAGAGTCCCTCAGCAGCAGAAGATCAATGTTCTTAGCAATCTCTCCCATTCTTGGCAGCTTCTGCTGTCAGGTCAAAGCCGAAAGATGGCCACTGGATGGCCAGCCCACTCTGAGAGGCAGCCCACTCTGACCAGGAGGCTGGGACTGAGTCCCCACTGTGCTTTATAACATTCCACGTGACCTACCAGCGAACTGTACCTCTCTCCTGCAAATTGGCTCCCCTGCAACTACCTTACATGTGCAAAGTAGCCAATCCAAGGCTGTCCCCTCACTGACCTTCTGTGTGATGCTCATACACCAAGCCAGTGATCTCCAGTGACGTGTCCTTCCCAGGACTGGTTACTAGGCAGCTAGAGCCTACTCTATAGCCCTCAGACCCATTCACACTAAGCTCTTCAGTCCTAAACTCTTCATTCTGCCCTGCCTGGACTTTTCTGTGGACACCCCAATAAAGGCTCTGGCCTCCGCTTTCCCCTCACTCCTGCTCCTGCCTGGCTAAATCTAGTAATTCATCCAGTCCTGTGCTGCATGATGTGTCCTTTCTATCAAGAAAAGCTATAAATTCTTTTCTCAGTGGTATTAGCCTCCTCATGCCATCACTCAGTCCTACCTCTGTAAATGAAATCCCAGCTATTATTTTAACACAGATGGGCATCCCATGGTTCTCAGGAACCCCACAGCGTATGGGAGGCACAATCTGGCAACTGTGCAGGGCCCTGGGTAGATTGCCAGGGGTATTAAACCACCACGTGCCAGGTGTCATGCTGAGCATCTTACCTCATTGGTTCCCTGGATCCTGATGAGGCAGAGCCTGGTATTTTAGCCATTTTATGAAAGAGAAAACTGAGGCTCAGGAAGTTTAAGCTTGCCCAAAGCCAAACAACCCCTTTGTGATGCAGAAAAGATACACAAGAATTGGTTTTCCCAACAAGAAGACAGAGGACCCCAAGGTGGAGCCAGACCCTGAAGGCTGTCCTCAGAGGTTACTAACCCAGAAGGGCCAGAGTAGAGAAGGGCTGACTTACCAAAGGCAGGCACTGCGCTGCTGAGCCTCCCAGTGAGAAAGAGGTTCACTGTGGGAGACACAAAGGGGTCAGTAGGGGGCGCTGGCTCTCGGTCTTAGGAGACAGCCTTGCTGGGGGCAGGGGACAGGACAACACAGTTGAACTCAAGGCCAGTCCCCTTCATTTTACAGGATGAGGCCCAGAGCTACCAGAGTCCCTCCCATCTCTGGTCCTGCTGCCTGCAGTGGGCAGAGACGAGGACCCCAGCAGGTCTTGGGACACACTGTGGCACACCCATAGCCAAAGTGTGCATGGCTGTTTCAGGGCACATCACGTAACTCCTTCCCTGGAGTTCAGGGGTTTCCTATCAGTCCTGGAACCATCCATCCCGGAAGGTCCCTGGGTCAGCCCAGGTAAGGTTCTGCCTGTCAAGAAGGCTCCTATCACTCTAAAGGGCTTCCTCCCTCCAAGACACTTGGTCAGCCACCTAGTCCCAACAGCCAGGAGGGAGAGGGAAAAGTTCTGATTATTCCTCACCACCACCTTTTTTTTTCTGGTACTGGAGATTGAACCCAGGACCTCTGCACTAAGGTACCTACTCAGCCCTTTTTTCATTTTCTGTTTTGAAATAGGGCCTCACTAAGTCTCTAGAGGTGTCATTCCCCACCTGGAGAAGGGGCAACCGCCCCTCACTCTGCACTGCCAGACTCTGCTGCAGAACCATGCCACCTGCAGCTCCTGAAAACGGAGGGCTGGTCTGTCTGCCCTGCTCACCAGGAACACAACAGCTCAGAACCCAGAGCCCATGACTCCACCAGATTGGAGTGTGGCACTCTGGGGACAGGTCCCTTATTTGTATCAGCTCACACAGTTGGGGCAGGAACCTTCTCTCCCAGCCTCAGAGCTCCCTGCTTCTTAGGGGGCCAAGGAGAGCTTAAAAGCAATGGGGTTCCTTTTCACTCAGTCATTTCAGTGGCTCAGCAAACCTATGAGGTTTCAGAGCCCTCAACGGTGACATCACAGGTTGTCCCCTAGTGACCCCCAGCTCTTCTAAGAGCCTCCCTCCTTCAATAAGGTAAATAAAGGAGCCATGTGGGTTGAGGATTTAACTCATTCCTTCCCCTAGTCCCCAAAAAGTACATGGAAAAGTGGACAGAGAAACTCCTGAGCAAGGAAGGAGCCCTCCCGCCCAGGTGCCAGGCCTGGACAGGTCCCCAGCCCTCCCCAAACACACTACCCGGTGCTGAGCAGGCCCACCCGCAGGATCTGAAAAGACACAAAGGGGAAAATGAGTCATTTTCACAGCTGCCTCCTCCCAGTTCTTTCTTCGGCCAGCACCCACCCTCGCCCCAAATCGAGGCAGGAAAGGGCTCCTTCTTTAGAGGGCAGCAGGCCGAGCCTTTGTCTCCAGATCCCGAGGCCCTGATCTCCAGGCTGAGCGCAGGCGGGCGGGCAGGACGGGAAGCCGCCCCTGCCAACCTCGTCGCTGGCGGA
>NW_022900931.1:56602485-56606202 GCF_012274545.1 Fukomys damarensis
GCTGGCGGGGCGCCCACCGTCCCGGGCAGCGCTCGCTTGGCCTCCCGGCTCGCAAGCTGGTCTTCCCGGAGCCATGCTGCGGAAGGGAGGGAAAGGGGGGCTTCATAGAAGGCGAGGTGGCACGGAAAGGGCTGCTTAGGGGACCCAAAGGGTAAGGCCTATCTAATTCCTGATGTGTCAGCCCTCACTTGTCACAGTCCAAGTGCCTGACATCTCTGAGACAATCCCTCTCTGAAAATCTAGGCCTGTGAGGGGGACGTTGGTGAGCATCTCTGGAGATCCCCCTCCCTCCCAGGGACCCCTGAGCTCATCTTCCTCTCAGCACCCAGGAAGGGCAGAAGGGCCAGCTTTTCAAGCTTGGAGCTGCCAACCCCCAGAGCTGTCAACCAAGGGGTTGTCTCCAGAAGAGGAAGAGACTGGGAAAGGATAGAGGGGGCCATTTAGAGTCAAGCAGAGTCAATCCTTCTTTAAGACTGATGTCACATCAGAGGTTCTCCAAGATTCTCAGGCATGGAGGCCCCAGCAGCCTGAGCTCATACAACTCACCTGACCATCACAGTCACACTCCCGCGCAGTCATCTGACAATGGGGCGACAGCTGAGAGGAACGGATGGTCTATTACATGTGAAAGTTGTGCACAGAGTAACTACCTCACTTGCAGTGTGCAGACCGCCCGGATTTTAATGAAAAGTTGGGAGAACGCTGTTTTTCTGGTTTTTGTTGTTCTCTCTCTTCTAATTTCTTGGGTGATTTTTCCAAAGGAGACTATTTCTTAAGAAATGTAGTGAAGGATTTAAAATCAAATAATGAGACATGTTTCTGACTTAGACTATCAGACTATTGAGAGCTAGCCTATGTGTAATTTGCTTTCACAATTTCCTCACTGACTGCCATGACCAGGCCCTCTTAAATGTTTAACAGTAGCAGGGGCCCCTGCAGGGTGGCTCTGGAGATTTGTCCCTACTGAAGGATGCTCTCTACTTCAATGTATATTTTGCTAATTAGACAAGGAATCAAGGGTTGAGAGCAATGCCATGCCATTGGAGCCTGAGGCCAAAGGAAGAATGGGAGCCACTAGGTACACTTACCAAGTTATCCTTCCATATTCTAAATCAAATGGAAAATATCAAAAAACACTCCATAATCACAAAACGACTGTATTTAAACACCATGTTCTCCATTTGCGTACACCCCATTGTGCACCAGGGAACCGTCAAGATGCCCAGGGACCACAACTTGAATAGAAGTCACTTTCCCTGTTTAGTGTCATAAAACAGACAAAACAAAAACACCTACCTTTGCATCAACTCTTGATACTGTGTTCATCATAGATTTGGGGTGTTTATTTGGATTTTTTAAATGTTGCATTAAAATTTGATTTATCCTGAGTGCTGAGATTTTTGGTCCTTTCAGTCTGGTGCCCAATGTGAGTGTTAGGCTGACCTACCCTAGTCCCTGCCCTTGCTGACACCATTTGTTAGTCTGACCGTGGTATAGAGTCCTGTAGAGGCTACCTCTCAAGCAGAGGCCTTGCTGGGCCCGGTAGCCCCCCCTCACACTCTCACCATTTCAAGACGGGTTCCTGGTAGCCCTACCTCTGCTTCAGGGTCCTCTGCTGCCTGCAATCACCTGGGTCCCTTTACCTCTGTGATAAATACTTTGAGTCAAATCAAGCATCATCCAGGAGGTTTTTATCCATTAAAACCCCAAAATGTGCAACCGGTGGAGGATTTGGGACTGGGAAGAGTGATGGGGATAAAAGATTTGCAACAGGCAGAGTAGCTGGGGCAGATAAGAAAGTTGCAGCAGGGAAGAGCCAGACATGGAACCAGGCCCTCCTGGCAGGAAGCTGGCCTTCCTAGGTAAGAGAAAGCAGAGCTCTGCTCCCTCTCCCATGTACCTCATATGATGTGGACTATAGCCCAGGGAGGCCTAGGAGCAAGGTAAAGAAGGACAAGCAGAGAAGAGAACCCCAGTCCCTGCCACCATCTCCTCTCTTCAGGACCCCTGCGGAAGCCTCCATTGTGACCCCCTGCCTGCCAAGCCATCTCTTGCACACTAGATTGTGTAACTATTTTTTTTGCCATGCACGCTAGATTGTGTAACTTGCAGAAAATACTCCAGAATGGACTTCAAATATTTCAGCCAGGCTTCGTGAACCTATGAAACTAGTTCTACCTGCTACCTTGTCCAAGCCTTGTCCTGGCTTCCAAATGTTTTCACTCTTCCCTGAACTAATTTTCATTCTTCCTCATTTTCACCAGAAAAAACAATCCTGAGGCCAGGGTCAGAGAACAGTCAGAAGAAACTTCGCGGCCTCGTGAGCAGCTCCTCCACCTGAAGGATCCCCGGGTCTCCAGGGTCCCCTGAGACAGAAGAATTCCAGGCACCCAGAGCCAGCTACTCACTTGAGCCAGCAGTGAGAGAGCAGGGTCCACACTTATTAGGCCATTTTTCCTTGGGCAGAAACCATTCTTGGATGCTTTAAAAGATCTATTCTTATGAGAGCAGTGTCTTTTAAATGGCTATTTTGCTCTCCTATACTAAAATCCGTGTTCTCCTTTTTTTTTTTTTTTTTTTTGGCAGTGCTAAGGATTGAACCCAGAGCTTTGCACACACTAAGAAAACATTCTATCATCAAGCTTCACTTCAAACCCCTCCAATGATATGTTTAAATTGCAGTCATTTAGGTAGAAATTACCATGAAAACCTGTGATGCGGGGTTTCTGAATGGGGCCTAATGTTGTATGACTTCGAAGTAATGTGGTTTGAGGATAGGAAAGGGAAGTAAGAAAAGGAAAACAGCTTTAGAGAAGAAGGAACTACAACCTATTTGAATTAAAACTAGGAAAGCCAGCAGAAGATTCCGCATTGTTCCTACTAGGATGGCTACAGGGAGAAATACAGATAATAACAATTGTTTTCAAGTGTGTGGAGAACCTAGAATACTGTGCGTTGCTGGTAGGAAGGTAAAATGGCAGTGCTGCTATGGAAGATAGTATGGTAGATCCTCCCAAAATAAAAATAGAATTACCACATGACCCAGCAGTTCCATTCCTGGGTAAATACCCAAAAGAACTGAAAGTAGGGACTTGAGCAGATACTCACACAGCCATGTTGATAGCCACATTATTCATAGTACCCAAAAGGTGGAAGAAACCCAGGCCTCTGCTATCCATTCATCAGTGGATAAACAAGTGTGATATCGTACCGTGGAATCTTTTTAGTCTTAAACAGGAAGGAAATTCTGACACATGCTAACAGCATGGGAGCACCTTGAGAACATTATACCAAGTCAAATAAGCAACTCGTAAAAGGATAAATAAGATATGATCCCACATTAATGAAGTACAGAGGGTAGTCAAATTCACAGAGACAGAAATTGAAAATAGTTCTCAGGAGCAGAGAGGAGGAGCAAATGAAAACTTATTTAATGGGTACAGAGTTTCAGTTGGGGAAAATGGAGAGTTCCGGAGCCAGATAGTGGTGATGGTTGCATCACTATGTGAATCTATTTAACATCACCAAACTGTACACTTAAAAATGGTTAAAAAGATAAAATATCATGCTATGTGCTTTTTACCACACTAAAAAAAATTAAAAATAAGTCAGAGGGCTGGGGATTTAGCTCAGTGGTTCCACCACCTGCCTCACAAGCACAAGAACCTGAGTTTGATCTCCAGTACAAAAAAAAAAAAAAAAAAAAAGGCAAAAAAG
>NW_022900931.1:56606307-56614154 GCF_012274545.1 Fukomys damarensis
AAAAAAAAAAAAAAAAAACAGGCATAAAAGTAAGTCAGGTGCATGTCTGTCCATCCATCTGGGAGGCTGAGGCAGGAAGATTACAAGATTGAGTTCAGCCTGGGCAATTTAATAACTCAGCAAGACCCTGTCTCAAAATCCAAAAAGCAGGGGATGTAGCTGAGGTGCAAAGGTCCTGGATTCAATCCACGGTACAGCAAAAATAAATAAAATAAGCTGGTAAGATTTATGGTTTTAGTGCATTTCCATGTGAGCCTTCTGGGGTGGGGAAACTCCTTGGACTGTGGTTGGGGATTTAGTGTGACTTCCTTGTGACTTTGTCCCCTGGAGCATTAGTTTTCCAGAGTGGGCTGAGTTGGCTGCTCCACCGTGTGAGACTCCAGGCCACAGCCCTCACGTGCACCCTGTCTCATCTGCAGGCACACGTGTGACAATGGGTTCGGCGTGGCCAAGCATCTAGCAATAGACATTTCTCTAAGCCACTGCCGGTTCTTACAGCTTCAGCAGACCAGAGGCAGAAAGATCATTTCACCTTTAATATCGAGCAGTAATTTTAAAATTATGGGCCTGGAAGAATGATAGTGTGTCATAAAAGCACTATTCACACAGACAAACAAAAAAAGAAGGCTTTTATTGCCATAAAAATGTCGGCACAAGGGAACCCTTTGGTTTACATAACGCTGTCTTGCACTACCTCTGAGTGGTGAGTACACCTTCAATTTTCAATCAGAAAAGCTCCCCTCAGCCTTGCTGGAATTTTCCTGAAACAATAATCATTGGTGTATTGATCCAGTGGAGAATCAAGACAATTCAGTGCACCTCACTAAATTATTAATGGGACAAGGTGCATCAGAACCCCCCAGGCTGACTAACAGATAGTTGTTCTTTAACCCTGTTGCTACCACAGCAATAAAGGTGGCACTGGAGACAGCTGGAGTCCAGAGACACAAGGGAACCCAATGCTGGAGGGGTGGATTAGGAAGCAGTATGAATGAGCCCTAACCTCAAGGAGAGGCCATTCCTGGTCATGGGGTGGTGAGGGCCAGGCCAGGCTCAGTTTCAGCACTGGTGAGGGATGAACTTGGCTTTTTCAAGACTCCAGGTGTCTATAGTGAAACTACCAGTCCCCTTAAAATCCCTGGGACTCCTGAAGGGACGTGATGGGGCTTGGCTAATGCTGCCCACACACCAGGGCTCAGAGGGCCCCTCCACCAGCAGGGAAAGCCACTCTGCATTATGCACTTGAGTTGTATTTCAATTGAATCTTTTTGTCATGGTGGTGCACACCTGTAATCCCAGCATTCAGGAGGCTGAGGCAGGAGGATTGTCACGAGTTTGAGGCCAGCCTAGGTTACATAGAGAGTTCAAGGCCAGCCAGGACTATATGGCAAGACCCTGTCTCAAAAAAAAAAAAAAAATTTAAATTTAAATATTTCTATTTCAAAGGGAAGTTTTATATTTTATCTTTAATATAAAGCCAGGCTAGGGCTGGGGATTTAGCTCAGTGGTTCTGCCGCCTGCCTCACAAGCACAAGGACCCGAGTTTGATCCCTGGTACAAAAAAAAAACAAACAAACAAAAAACTGGGGATGTAGTGAAGGCTCTGGGTTCAGTCCCCAGTAGTACAAAAATATAAAGCCAGGCCAGTAACCATAAATGTAATCATAGCCCAAACAGAAGACTGTAGCTTGTATTGTCTGTGCCTCTGTTTCTGTCTCCCCCACTTCCCCCAGTGCCAATCTTCAAGGAGATTTTGGAAGTCATCTAGAACATTTGAGGCAAACCAACATTAAAATGGAGACTTCCTGTCCTCTTTTCTTTACTTTGATTCTTTATTTATTAATTTATATTTTTAGGTTTCTCATATAAGAGAAATCATGCAATGTTTAACTTTCTGAGTCTGGCTAAATTCACCTAATATTCTGATTTCTGGTTCTATTTTCCTGCAAATAACAATTTAATTCTTCTTTATGACTGAGTAGTACTCTATTTCATATATATATATATCCCACATTTTCTTTATCCATTTATCTATATCTATTGAGGGGCATCTAGGCTGTATCTACACTTAGCTATTGTGAATTGTACTACTGTGTACATGGGTATCACCATAGTATGCAGTCCTTAATTCCTTCAGAAATATACCAGCAGGGATATAATTGAGTAATATTAATATGCACTAATAAAAATAAAATAAAATAGACTGGACTTTCCCAAAAAATGGGGACTTCCTCCTCAACAGAATAAGCACTAAAAGAGAATCATGAGCATATAAATGTGTGTACCCAGGCATGTAAAATATCCATAGATAATACCAATGTCCATAAGTTGTGGCAAGAACTAAAAGATTTAAAACCTATGAGGCACTCCCTAACAGTACTGGCCCAGAGTAGGCCCTCTATAAATACCAGCTGTGACTGGACTTTCCCCTCTGGGAAAACAGTGCTGCCATCCTTCCTTGTTGCTGCCTCTGTGCCTTGAACAGGTATCTGGGGCTGCACACGTCATCCTGTTGTAATTTACATGCTCATTTTAATGGCTACTCGTGTCATCCCACCTAGAGGCGCTAACCTACCTTGGACCAGCCCACTACCCAGGGCAGCTTTGCCTGCACTGGTGTAGAAGTGGTCAGCAGATGTCCACTCACTGGGTTGAGCCGGATGACAGAGCATGGCTCAGCTGTCCCTAGAAAGCTAGCTTGTTCTCTCATGCTGTCTCCCATCTCACTTTCCAGGCCGAAGTCATAACCTATAAGAAGTCCCATTGGACATTCCAGCTTTCTTGGAAGCAGGTACCACGTCTGAGGAGTCTGGCCTTATTTATCACCCTGATCCTTCCCTAATCCCATCTGAGCTTGGTACGTACTTCCTCTTCTCTATTTTTGTATCGAGGGGTTTACTTGTTTGGGCTTATTTTGTTTTTTTGTTTTTTTGTTTGTGTTTGTTTGTTTTGGTACTGGGGATTAAACCCAAGGCCTTCACACTAAGCTACATCCTCAGTAATTTTTAATTTTTGTTTTTAGACAGGGTCTCACTATTTCATTAAGTTGCCCAGTCTGGGCTCAAACTTGCAATCCTCCTCAGTCTCTTATCGTCTCTGTTTTTATACAGCCATGCATTGCATAATGATGGTGCAGTGAACAACAGACTACTTATACAACACTGGTCTCATAAGGCCATAAGGACACTGAAAAATTCCTATCACCTAGTGATATCATTGCTGTAGATATCGTAATATCACCACTGGTATAAGATGAAATAAAACACTGCACAGTCAGTCACATACAGGTATAGCCCAACTGACTATGCTCGGTACATAATACTTGATAATGGTAACAAATCACTGTTAGTGATATAAATCTGTACTATAATATAGAATAAAACATCTTTCATCTTTCTTAACTTCTATTAAGCAGTAACTTCTTGCTGGGTGTGGCAGCACACAACTGTAAACCCAGCCCTCAAGAGGCTGAGGCAGGAGGATCCCTTGAGTTCAAAGCCAGTCTAGACTACATAGTGAGTTCAAGGCCAGCCTGGAATACATAGCAAGACCCTGTGTCAAAAACCTAAATAGATAAATAAATAGTAACTTCTCATCCCTCTACACCGTAGTCCTTGGCAACCACCATTCTACTGTCTCATTTAATATGTATACTGGAAGTACCTCATGTAAGTAGAACCATGGTACCTATCCTTTTGTGACTGGCTAGATGTTTTATTTTTTTAATTGAGTTTATTGGTACATTTTAGGCATACAGTACAGTTACATTCATTATTGGGATCTTGTATCTTTACATGACAGGTCTTGGTTCTCATTTTTCCCCTTGTCCCTGCCCTCTCTTCACCCCCTCCTTCCCTCCTATGGGTGGGGCAGCCCATAGTCCCTCTAGTGGAATATAAACAGTGCTCAAAGCCTGACACGATGGCACACATCTATAATCTCAGCACATTGGGAGGCTGAGGCAGGAAGACTGCAAGCTTATGTCCAGGCTAAGCAACTTAACAGCTCAGCAAGACCTTGTGGTCAAAATTTTAAAACTTTTAAAACATGGGAATGTAGCCCAGGGCAAAGGCCCTGGGTTCAATCCTCAGGACCACACACAAAAAAAAGTGCTCACTTTTTTTCAGCGATTCTGGGGATTTTCATAAACTTTTGTATAATACAAGCTTACTTGGAAATATAGCTGGTTCAGTTGCAGTCCACTGCACTAAAGTGAATGTTGCAATAAAGCAAGTTACAAAGTTGTTGGTTTCCTAGTGGATATAAAAATTACATTTATACTATCTATTAAGTGTGCAAGAGCATTATATCTTTTTTTAAGTGTCCACACCTTACTTAAAAATTCCTTCATTGCTAATGATCACATGGGTTGTTGGGGAAATGGCTCCAATAAACTTGTTCCATGCAGGGTTGCCAGTAACCTTCAATTTGTACATAAAGCAATATCTGCAAAGCACAATAAAGTAGCATGCAATAAAATGAAGTATGCCTGTATTTTTTTCTTATGTGGTAAGAGTATAAATGTCACTATTTCAATTTGCATTTTCTTTACTGAACATATTTTCATGTTTATTGGCCATTTGCCTTTCTTCCTTTGTGAATTGCCTCTTCCTACCTTTTGGGATTTGTTTCAAGGGGGAAAATGTATTCATAAGTATATCATGCCTCCTTAAGCAACTCGGAAGGGCACTTTGGTCAACAGAAAGAACAGGCCTTGAAATCTCTTTTAGCAGAGAGCTTCCATGATATTTTATTTTTTCAATTAGTGAATCGTTAACATCACAGCAGTTGAAATAATCAAAGCCAAGAAGCTTATTGGTGTCCTTCCAGCTCCCTACATCTAAAATAACAAAGGAAAAAAGGAAAGGTATCTGGCACTGGAAATACAAAATTTACATTCACAGAGGCAGCGGAAGCCAAATTCAGCTCAACATTGTTCCCCGCACGAAGTAAACTGTACACAGACATGTCACCTGGGTCCTTGGAGTGGGTTTTCTTTTGCCGTACTTGAATCCCTACCTTGCCAGTAAAGGAGGTCGTGTCAAAAACAAGGGACTAACGAGTTCCTACACCAGAGGATGAGCATCAGAAATGTCCACCCCCAAAATTCACTTGATTCTTTATTTAAATGATATCCTATGCCACTTAGAAAACAAAATGACAATGTTCTTTTCATTTTCCTTTAGTATTTGTTTGTGTACCTAAAAAAGGAGAAAATAATCCCAGTTCCCTTAATTTTATCAACAAGAGCCAAAGTCTAATGTGATTCTGTCTAAAGTGTGGACACAGGTGGCTGTGAAGTAGTAAAGCTGGGAAACAGAGATAAAATGAGCACATCTAGAAAATCACCGTGAACTCAAGAGTGCCCAGCGGAGTTTTGCTTTACTAGTGGCAAAAACAACAATAATAAATGCTCTCAAGTGAAACAAATCTTCAAGGACACAGTTCATTTTCACTCCTGAGAAGGGGGAATTATTATCCCTACTGTCATTGTCACTCTTTGATATATATCAACCTAAAATTCATGTGATCTCTGGCAAGTCTTGGTTTCTGTTCGTTCGTTTGTTTGTTTGGTTGGTTGGTTGGTTTTTTTCCTGGGAGTACTGGGGATTGAATCCAAGGCCTTCAAGCAGAGTTGCATCCCCGGCTTTCTTTTTATTCTTTGGTTTTGAGACAGGTTCTCGCTAGGTTGCTAAATTCCCTAGGCTCAGCTCAAACCTGTGATCCTCTTGCCTTGACCTCCAAGAGTGCTGTAATTACAGATATGAGCCCCCATGCCTGACCTAGTGTCCATTCTTCCCAGACCCTTGTCATGACTGTCCTTTGAGCACTTTCTCCGTGCCAAGATGCTTACAAGAAATAAGTCAAAGAGAATTTCACTTACTTTGTGAAAGATGAAAGAGAAGGGTATTGTGGTGTGAAGTGGCCCACCACTTAGACTAAGGAGACGAGAGGCAGTTGAGAGAGTGACGGGCAGCATGAACAAACTCTCTTCTCTAAAGGGAAACACAAATTGTCCAAGGCAGGAGAAGCAGCTAAGCATTAGAATGTTCTGGGCTGCAAGTAACAGAAACTCAATTTATGTTTTCCCACAGGGCTTAAAACAGAAATGCAGAGAGAGAGAGACCTAGAAGCAAACTGATGTGGTTTATCCCTCATTCCAACCCCTCTCACTGGGCCTGCTGTCTTTTTTTTTTCACCCAACAACTGTTTTCTCCAGCAACATGGCAGAAAACATAGCCCTATCACCACACTTTCTCCCGTAGCACCTGGTCTACACATCTCAGGCCAGCCACCCCAATTCCAGATTTTATGGAAGGGCTCCAATTGGCCCAGCCTGGCCTGGAGACTTTCTGTGTGGATCTATCCTGGGTCACAGTTCAGCTGTGGTTCAGGACTAAGGCTTCTGATCTTGAAGCTCTTCAAGAGTTGGCATCAAGGGCCAGGGATTTAGCCCAGCAGCACAGCACCTGCCTGGCAAGCACAAGGTCCCGAGTTTGATACCCAGTACCAAAAAAAAAAAAAAAAAGTTGGCATCAAGCAGGAGCCATTCCTTAATGTTCCTATAGCATACCTTCTAACTTGCCATTTACAATGGTCAGCTTTCTCATTGCTGGAAAAAATACCTGACATCCACAATTTTAGAAAGTAGAAAAAAAAAATAGGAGAGACTTTGGGGCTCATGGTTTCAGAGGACTCAATCCATGGTCAGCTGGCTCTGAAACAGGAACATCATGGCAGAGCAAAGCTGTTTAGCACATGGTGGCCTGGAAGCAAAGCAGGCAACAGCTGTTGCAAGGAACCAGGGACGAGATACAGTACTGTCACATCTCCATGACCCACCCAAACATGCCCAGAAGTGTGCTTTACTAGTATGCAGCTTCCGAGCAAATCACCTGGATGGTCCAGCTTAATTGTCAAACGGTGGAACATCTGGTTGGAAAAGTTTGGTTTGCACATAAATTCTCAATTCACTTGGGCAAATACACAGCAGGGGGATTGCTGTATTTTACAGTGCATGAATGCCTAATTTCACAGGAAGCTAACAAAACTCACTCAAGAAGAAACACATATAAGCCGGTCATGGTGGCTCACATCTGTAATCCCAGCATTCAGGGGGCTGAGGCAGGAGGATCACTTTGAGTTTGAGGCCAGCCTAAACCACATAGTGAGACACTGTCTCAAAACACCAAAAAATAAAAATAATAACTGTCTCTTTTAAAAAGGAAAAGAAGGAAAACATAATATGAATATTATTATCTTACTTTTAATTGGATTTATAACTAAATGCTTCCAACAAAGAAAGCTGCATGTTCAGATGGTTTCATTGGCAATTTGTACCAGACAAAGAAATCACACCAGTTCTATACAATATTTTCAGAAAAATGGAACAGGAGAGGATACTTCCCAACTCACTTTATGAGAGCAAAATTACCTTGGTATCAAAAGGAGACAAATACTTTGCAAGAAAAGAAAACTATTATAGACCAATATGCCACATGAACACAGATGCAAAATGTTTGGAAAATTTAATCCTGCAATATAATAAAAGGATAATATATTGCAGCCAAAAGGATTTTATCACAGGAATGTAAGGCTAGTTGGTTCAATACTGGAAAAACCATCAGTGTAATCTGTAAAAAAAAAAAAGAGAGAGAGAGAGAAAGTAAGATGGACTTAGTAAGGCATGTCTATAATCGTAACACTCAGGAGGCTGAGGCAGGAGGATCAAGATTTGGAGCCCAGGCCAGGGATTTAACCCAATGGTTCCACCACCTGCCTTGCAAGCACAAGATCCTGAGTTCAATCCCCAGTACCAAAAAAAAAAAAAAAAAAAAAAAAAATTG
>NW_022900931.1:56614303-56626982 GCF_012274545.1 Fukomys damarensis
AAAAAAAAAAAAAAAAAAAAGATTTGGAACCCAGCCAGATATGGTGGTGAATGCCTGTAATCCCAGCATTCAGAAGGCTGAAGCAGGATGAGTTCTATGAGTTCAAGGTAAGCTTAAACTATATAGTGAGTTCAAGGCAAGCCTGCACTACACAGTGACCCTGTCTCAAAAGAAAAACCAAAAAATGAATAAAGAGTTGGAGCCCAGCCTGTGCTATAAAAAAGTTGAAGATCAGCCTGAATGATACAGCAAGACCCTGTCTCAAAACAAACAAGCAAAAAAGAGATTTTATTATATGCAAATTTTTAGAAATCACCCAAAATGTTGGGGGAACTGAAGATGGAAGGCATATGCTGACAAATCTGTTTATAAACGGATGTCTTAACTACACTGAGAAAGAAAGGAATTAAGACAGTGTGGGGTTGTTTGTTTGAGAGGAGTCTCAACCAGTGATCCTCCTGCCTCAGCCTCCAGGCGGATGGGATTACAGCATTTGCCACCATACTGAATTTAAGACTGTTTGACTAGCTACAGTGAGACTAAAGAAAAAAGAACTATACTATATTTAAATTATGTTCTAGTTGGTATATTTGGTCCTCAAAAGGATACTTGCTATGAATTCTGAAACTACTTTCTTTGTATAGGAATAGTGAACGAGTAAGATAGCAACAGATGGGCTATTTACTGACTGAGAAAGAAGCAACCAGAAAAAAGCAGAGGAGAACGCTAGGATGGACACTGAGGTGCTGGACTAAGTTGGAGACATCAGCACAAACTCATTTGTTGAAAAATATACACTGATAAAGAGAGATGGGGCAGGGGCTAAGATAGACAAGAGACAGAAAGAGACAGACTAAATGTATTTTGTGTAGAGATGCCTATGTGTCTTTTGGGAGTTGGGACAGAATGCTATGGTTTATATGCAGACAGACGTTCCCCGAGGCTCTGTACGCTCAGAGCTGGGGCTTTTGGAAGGTGATTGGATGGGGGTGTTAAAGTTGACGTGCTGGTGGGAGGTGGGGTCTGATCAGAGAAGGCGGGTCACTGGGGCGAGGCCTGGAAATGTGTCTCCTCCCTTATCTCTGCGACTTCCTGGATTTCCGGTGAGGTGAGCTGCTTTCCGGTCCAATCCCCCACCCCTCACCCCAACCCCGTGCCTTCCAGCCTTGCCTCTCTTTTAAATTGTGGATGTTGAATACTGTCCCAAGTACAAGAATGTGACTGTTTCTAAGAAACTGCTAAACTAAATTCCAAAGTGACTGGACCATCTTGCATTCCAACTAGAGATGAACGAGAGCTCCAGTGGTTCTCCATCCCCACGAGCAATTGATATCGTCTGGGTTTTCTTTTGTGGTTTTGGCCCCTCTAATAGAGGTGTAGTGGTATTTCCTTATTGTTTCGATTTGGAATTCCCTACTGAGATATGAAGTTGAGCATCTTTTTTATGTTTATTTGTATCTGTATATCTTCTTTGGTGACATATCTGTTCCCATCTCTTACCCATTTTAAAAACTGTTGTTTTCTCATAGTTGTGGTTTAGGCATTATTTGTATATTGTGGCTAAAGTCCATAATCTCTCGTGTGATTTGCATATATTTTCTGTTAGTTGGGACTTTCTCTTCTTTCTGTTAACAGTGTCTTTCACAAGCATGCATTTTTAGTTTTAATAGAATCCAACTATCAATTTTTTTCCTCAGGGATGCTTTTCAAGTTCATTGAACTTGAAAATTCACTCCCATACCCAAGATTACCTTTGTTTTCAGCACAAGTTTTATAGTTTTCTATTTTGCATTTAGGTGTGTGGTCTATTTTGAAATAATTTTTGTGTAGATGTAAACAAGGTCAGTGTCTAGGCTCCTTTTTGTTAACCTATGGATGTCCAGTTGTCGTAGCCTTGGATATTTCTGTATTCTTCAGCTTTGTTTGGAGACTTAGTTAAATTACTTGAACATGGTTTGACCTTTTCACAGATTTCTATTTTGTTAGGCAGAATAAAGTAGCATTGAATCTAAAATTAATGTTTCCCCATTATCAACTAAGACCCTCAATATTTCTCATGATGTCCCTCTCATGAAAGCAGAGAGACTTGTGGCTGTCGCTAGAGGGGAGAGTCTCTATTCCCAGCAAGACAAGTACTCTACCACAGAGCTACACCAACAGCCCAGTCACTTGTGTTTTCTAGTTCTCTATAAAAGTTCAGCACCTTTTTATTTGATTATAAACACAGCCACCGCAGATATTTAGCTCAGTGGTGCCACCACCTTCCTTGCAATTGCAAGGCCCCAAGTTCGATCTCCAGTACCAAAAAATAAAACAAAACAAAACAAAACACACAGCTAGAAAGCATATAAACTCAATTCAAACTGTATCCAAAAAATGTGGATATGTGGACATTACTTTTTAAAAGTTACACTGAAATATAAATATAAAATATTCCTTTTTAGGTGATTGCAAATATCAATTTCTTTTTATGGGAAAAATCCACTTTTTAAATTACAAAGTTATATATACTTGATTTTAAAACTGAAAAGTGTAGAAATGGTGATATGGTGATATACATGTGTAATCCCAGCGTTCTGGGAGGCAGAGGCAAGAGGATCACAAGTTCAAGCCCAGCCTGGGAAACTGACCAACATACTGACTTAGTGAGATTCTGTCTCAAAATTAAAAGTAAGCCGAGGATTTAGCTTAGTAGGAGGTGCTGTGTTCAATACCCAGACACACATACACACACACACACACACACACACACACACACACAATGTAGAGATTTTAAATCCTTTGTAACCTCACCTCCTTAGAAATAATCACTTTGATGCATACTTTTAAATTTTTCTTTCTCTTTTATCTGAAAATGTAGTCATCTTTTAAATAATGTGGTTGTCAATGTGAACATGATTGTTCATTTTCATTTTTTCCTTTGTTTATAGTTTATGCTGAGTGAAATTAGTCATCAGTTCTCTAGGCTGGGACCTAGTATAGACCCTGTTTGTCTTTTTGTTTGTTTGTGTTAACTTCTTCTCAGATGCACCCCCAGGATGTGTTTGACCCTCAGCTCTGTGGTGACCACGGTACCCCTGCCTCTCGTCAGGACCCCCTCGGTGCACCTGGTCTTCGGTGCCCTCCTGTATCTCACGTCCCTGCTCCCGGGTCCCGAAGGCAGAGGTGGCTCTGCCGTGTTCCCTGCTGCGTCCTCAGCACCAGGCCTGAGCTACTTAGGCGAAGTGAAGACAGCACATTGTTTGGTGGCCAAAGACATTAATGAAAGACTTACACGTACTAATACCGGGCAAATGAGCGGAAGTCCTGCTCTGGTGTTTTCAGCTAGTGAGCCGCCCGGTACCTCCCTTCCCGACACAGAACAGGCAGCGGGATGAACGGAAGAGTCCGGTGCTGCCGCCTCCGCCTTCTGCCCCAGTGAGTCCCGAGCTCCTTGGTTCTCCTGCCAGCGTCAGCGCGTGTCTCCCGGAGGTGTGACAGTGTGACACTACCACGTTGTCACACCCGCCCCGCTCTCCGATCCGGCTCCAGGCTCTGTTTTTTGGTCACAAGCAAAAGCCTCCACCTAGTGCCTGAATGGTAGCTGTTGCTCAACAGTGCCACAGACCTTTAAACTTCCTTCTCTCACTTTCAGATGTTTATTGTAGAACAGCCCGCATTTTAAATTTCATCGCTTACAGAGATTTTTTTCTTCAAAGGTAAGTCTTTTGTACAAAGATGGAAAATTGCAGAGAGAGGAATATTTTAAGATGCTTATATGCTTTGGGTAATGAAGCAAATAAAATAAAACTAGTTCTTTCAGAAAAAATTACTGTGAGCAACTCCTGCACAGTGCCACCTTACAGTGACATCTCCTGTTAAGATGTTTGGACTGTTTTTTATCATCCTTTTGAAGACTGCATAATAAATATCTAATAATGTAACCCAGATATAGGAATAGGATATAATTCCAACATCCACTTTATATTTTCCTACAGTACCGACATTTAAATAAATACGTTAATTAACCCTGCTTTCAGAGAGATGCTAGAAAGTAGTGAAAAGTGGGCTGGGGATTTAGCTCAGTGATTCCACTGTCTGCCTTGCAAGCACAAGGACCGGAGTTCAATTCCTCGTACCAAAAAAAAAAAAAAAAAAAAAAAAAAAAAAAAAAATGGAGAAATAGTGAAAAGTATGAAGCTTGGGAAAATCACAGTGAATGTATTTCTTGTTTGCTCTAGCTATTTAGAGCTTTAATTTAAAATTGTGTTAGCAAAATAAATAATAAAGCGCTTGAAGCTATTTTGCAAGATAATTATTCCTTCCTCATTATTCCTTTCATTCTTTTCCAGAATATCTTTGATATCCATAAAATAATTTATAACAAATTGCTGCATGGGTTACTTGGGGGACATGATTTTCAAAACTAACATGAAAAAAATCAAGGGAGGTCAAATTCTGAAATATCTAAATTACAGGCATTTGTTAACTGGGTTTGGAAAATAGACACACTCCTAAAACATTTTGAAACTTTTCTTTAGGTTGACAAAGTTGATATAATGACGCATACTGCTTCTACTACTATGATTTTTTTGTTTTGATTATCTGCAAATTAACAACCTATACAAATATTTTCATTTGGATCAAGGTGGTAAGTCTAGGCCCATGCAACTTGTTTTGTCTTTTCTTATCTTCCTTGGGATTCAACACAGAGCCTTCATTCAGATTCATACCCACAATTTTTTTTTTTTTGAGTTAGGGTCTCAGTAAGTCTCTTGGTCTGGCCTCAAACCTGTGATCCTCCTGCCTCAGCCTCCCAAGTACAGTAGCTAAGATTTTGAGAGTGTGCACTTTAGTTATTTTTATTAATTACAAATTTATGTTGTTTCAATGCTAGCTTTTTAGTGTTTTCTATTTATAAGATAAATTCTTATAAAATATTTGTTATAAAAAGAAGACGATATATGAAGAGCTGACATTTATGTGCCAAAGTCTGGGCTGTGGGACTCAGGTGCCTGGTCTTAGCTCATCCTCCCTTTGCCCCTAAGAGAGTAGGGATTCTCGTTACCCCTGGGGAGAGAGACTTGGAGAGCTTGGGCAATGCGCCAGAACCACAGGGCTGGGCCTGGAGCCAGGACTCTGCTTTTGTCTGGCGCCCAGCTCACCTAAGGCTGAGGTTACCGCAGGCGCGTGGGCTTTGGGCTCTGACTTCATCTCCGACTGTGTCATCCATCGGGCAGTAAGGGACGGCGGGACCCTACTTGGGTTGCACAGGTCCTGCACTGAGGTTTCTGGCCCCTTCCTGGCTGTGGCGGCAGGATGGTGTGCTGTGCTGATCTGTTCTACACTGATGCCGAAGCAAATCAAAGGGCAGAGGTTCTGCCTTAATGGGAGACATTCCATCCACGTCAGACTCCTACCTCAGCAATTTAGAAGCTTATTTTTTATAATCTGTTTTCCCTACAGTTCATGTGTTTATTACATTTGTGTTTCAGATGCTCGTCAGAAACATGAGACACTTCAAAAAGAGAAACATAAAAAGAAAACAAAACAAGACCAAGAAACAGCACAAAGAAAGGAAATAGAAGTGAGTAACTTCTGCATGTCCCAGGATCACGGGGGGCCTGGTGCTCCTGCTTCCGGTGTCCAGAGAAGCCCGCGGCCCAGGAAGCCAGTCAGGGATCTCATGGACAAGATCAGGGACACCTCAGCCCTCTGTGCCTTAACAGAAATGTGGACATTCAGTGCAAATGCCCAGTTGTTCAAATGCTTTGTTTTTCATTTAAAGCAGCATATTTTAATTTATTTGGCTGTACTTTAAAACAAAATTTTTGGTGAAGAGATCAAAAAGTAGGAGAAAAGGCATTTAAGAATAAAGTTTGAATATTAAATAATAAAACAGTATTTATTGATTTTTTTCCATATTAAATGAAGATATCTTGAGCACTTCTCAACTACCTTTTTCCCCCCCCAGTGCTGAGGATTGAACCAGGGCCTTCTCTGTGACCTATATCCCCAGCCCATTTTGTATTTTTCATTTTGAGACAGACTGTCACTAAATCACTAAATTGACTGGGGCAGAGTTGAACTATTTTTGTTGTTTATTTGTTTTTTCAGACGGTCTCACTATGCAGTTGAGCCTGACCTGGAACTCTCTATGTAGCTCAGGCTGGTCTCTAACTCACAGCAATCCTCCTGCCTCAGCCTCCCCAGTGCTGGGATTACCAGCGTGTGTGACCACGCCCGGCCAGAGTTGAACTTTTGATCCTCCTGCGTCAACCTCCTAGGTGCTAGGATTATAGGTGTGTACAACTATTCCTGATCACTTTTCTTTAAAATAGTACTAGAGATGGAAACTTGAGCCTTACTAAGCAAGCACTCTACCACTGAGCTTCTCCCCTGCTCTCAACTACAGTTGTCATTATAACTAATTACGTTATTACAAGCATCCACTACCATGTCTGGCTACAATTGTACCTTTTCAAAAAAATCTTCCTTAGTGAGATGCGTTAGCACACATTGTAATCCCAGCTGAGGCAGGAGAAAGCTAGTTCAAGCCCAACCTGGGCAATTTAGCAACTTAGTGTTTTGAGACAGTTTTGCCTGTCCCAAAATAAAAAATAATAAATGGGCTGGGGATATAGTTCAGTGCAAAGGCCCTGGGTTCACTTCCCAGTATTGGGAGGGGGAGAAAAGGGCTTCCTTAACTTTATATGTACAACACATACACACACACACACACACACACACACACACACACACACAACAACACATACACACACACACACACACACACACACACACACACACACTGTCACCATGCATATACACACATTTTCCTAATGCTTTTATAATTTTGTTTCTGTTTTAATCCACTTGGATCATTTTGTTTTGTTGGGAACAGAGTAAGGTAGGCATCAAAGTTATTTTTCTCCAAGTGGTTAGCCAGTTGTATTAGTCAGAGTAAGTAAACTAGTTGCAATTGAAAATAGGGCCCTAATGGCTGGATGTGGTGGCACACGCCTGTAAACCCAGCACTCGTGAGGCTGAGGCAGGAGGATCACTGTGAGTTTGAGACCAGGCTAGGCTACATAGTGAGTTCCAGGACAGTCTCAACTACATAGTGAGACCCTGTCTCAAAACGCTCCACTCTGTGCCTTGACTGTCTGCATGTGTCTCCTGCACGTGATACATCCAGGGTTACAACTATGTGTGTCTGCATCCGCAGCACTGGCACGGGGCCTCACTCTTGCTGAGGACCCTTGGTACCCTTCCTCAGTGGCAGTGCAACCTGGTTCTTATTGGAGTCGCAGTCTGCCCCCACTCCTCCCAGGAGACTCTGATCTGTCTCCTGACACTTGCTATAAACTAGTTTTACATGTTCTGGGATGCCCTAGAAATGGAATCATACAGTTAAGTCAACTGTTTATTGCACACACATATGTGAATGTGCAAACAGCGTACGTCCAACACCCCATACATTTCTGAGTATACACAGACAAAAGCACACAGGAGAAGGAAGCCTCCTCCTCTGTCCTCCCACTTACCGTCCTTTCCCTGCTCTCCAAAGGTAACCATTCCTCCGGCTTCTGTCACCACGGATTACTCTTGGTGGTTTTAAACTTTATTGAAAGAAATTTTATTGTATGGTCTCTTTTGCACCGACTTTAGGAGATTCCTGGGAGAAAGTAGTTGTGTCAATCGAGTATTCCTTTGTGTGAATATATTACAGTGTATCCAGCTATCCTGTCCTTGCGGATGTTTGGATTTCTGTGCAGAGCAAGGATCTAGGACAGTGCGAACCAGCTCTACTCTGAGGACAGCTGCAGTGGACTCCTCTATGTATGAAACTGAGAGGTAAACCCTAGAGCTTTTGGCCCTGGAGCAAACATGTTTTAATTCCTCCCCAAAGGTCATAAATGGGTGAGGTGGGGGAGTGAAACTGAGATTAGAAGTTGTTCTTATAAATGGGTCCTAATATAAGATGGGAGGGTTATGGCTCTGTGTGTGTTTAGGGGTAAGAGAAGAAACAGTTGAAACAGATTAAGCCAGGCTTCCTTGAGAACAGTTATCGCTTGTATTTCTTACGTGCAAACTTTCCACTGTGACCCAGGGCAAGATGTGGCTTTCTCACCCTTAAGGAGCTGTTTGGGTTTTTGTTTTGTTTGTTTGTTTGTTTTCTCTTCATTGCTGGGAATCCATCCTAGAAGCACTCTGCCACTGAGCAACAGCCTCAGCCCTATGTAGCTTTTCAGTTCACATCTAACTTACCTTCTCTCCCATTTCTGTTTTCTTTTTCAGGCTGACATGTCTCCCACTAAAGAGGCTGTGACTGAATCCTGCCTGGCCTGTCTCAATATCAGATCTCCTCTGTGATGGAACCTCACTGATTGTTCAGTTAAGGCACTGCACAGATTGTATTTATATGTAAATTCCTGCTGTAAAATGATTTTTAAAACCTTGACATTTCAAAGGCTGCTTTCAAAGCTTGCAGAAATTGATTTCTATTTTTAATTTCAGTTCGTGTCAGAGGGAAAAAATCAGACTGAACAGTTTAATTAAAGTGGCATTTTTCTATTTTCTTTTTGATTCTCTTAATTTCCTGGAAGTTTTATAAGAAATTAAAAGTAAACACTCTCCTCTGATTTCATTATGAAGACAGCTGAGTTTGGTAAGGACGGTTTGGACTCATTAAAGGATGTGCGTGGTGAGAGAGGTGGCTGCTTTCTACCCACTGTGCCTTAGGGGTGAAGCTCCCCGCACTCAGGTGGCTGTGGCCAGAGCCCTCTGGGCAACACAGCCAGGGTTCGGGCTGGAGGCCACATCCTCCCAGAGGCGTCACTCAGGTGTCTGAGACAGGTAGTGAGGCCTAGGGAGAGAATGTGCCCCAGCACCAGGGTCCTTGCTCTGTAGACCTTGCGTCCCTTCTGTGAGGCTGCCTCATGTGCAGCGAGGAGAATCCTTTTCAAAGAGCAAAGACAGGGCTGAGGGGCAGCTCAGGGGAACAGCAATTGCCCATTATGAGTAGGGCCTGGCGTCTACCCCTAGCCAAGTTCAGAGGTTGTTAAATCATAAGAAACCTCATAGATCAGAATAGTCTTTAAGTGGAAGAAAGGAAGAAACTCAGTGCTGGTTTTACCACCCAGAGATGACAACCCTGGGTGATCTGGAGTAATTTCACCCAGTCTTTATTTCCTAGCCATGGGCCTGTTGTCAGATTGGGGCAGCATTTTGCTCTCCCCTGCTGTCCTCGATCCAGTGACAGATCTTTCCCTCGCAATCTGTGGACTGTGTGACCCCACCCCGACCAGCTGTACTGCATTTCGCAGGGGCCCATCCAGTACTTACTGACTATTTCTCTATCAATTGGCAGATAAAGAGGGCCGGCCAGCAGCTCCTACAGAGGCAAATATTCTAATATTCCATTCAGTGCCTGTGACACATTTTCGGTATTCATTCAGCATTGACAGACATCTGGGTTGCTTCTACTTCATGAATGATGCTACCACCCACATTCTGTACAGAGTTAAGTTTTTTGTGGATGTTTTCATTTCTGTGGGGTAGTCACCAAGGTGTGAAATTGCTGGGTCATATTTTAACTCACAGGTTTAGCATTTTGAAGAATTGCCAAGCTGTTTTCCAAAGTAGCTGTACAGTTTGACATTCTCATCAGCAGTGCGTGGTGGTTCTATTTTTCCACATCCTTTTCAACACTTACTATTTTAACTACCCTAACAAATACGGCGTGACATCACACGGTGGCTTCCACTTGTATTTCTCTGATGGCTAATGATGTTGAGAATCTCTTCATTTGCTGTCAGTCTTTGTATATCTTTGGGAAAGTGTCTCTTTAGATCATTTACCCATTTTTTAATTGTCTTTTTATTGCTGAGCTGTATTTTTTTTAAATTCTAGATATAAGCCCCATTATCACATACATGACTTGCAAAAGTGTCTTCCCATTATGTTGTTTATCTTTTGCACTTTTTTGATGATATCCTGTGAAACACAAATGTTTTTGATTTTGCTAATGTCCAGCTTATTCATTTTTGTTATTACTTATGCTTTTGGTGTCATATCTAAAAAATTATGCCTAATGTATAATAGGTTTTCACCTATGTTTTATAAAAATATCAGTTCTAACACTATGTCTTTGATCCATTTTGATTTTTTTTTTTTTTTTTGGTACTGAGGATCAAACCCACGTCCTTGGACTTGCAAGGCAGGCTGCGGAACCACTGAGCTAAATCCCCAGCCCTGGAATCTCTCTCTTTTATTTAATTGTACTGAGAATTGCTAGGCAAGTGCTGCATCAGTGAGCTACATTCCTCCATCTTTTTGGCCTTTTTCTTTTCTTTGTAGTACTGGTGATTGAGGGGCACTTTACCACTGACCTGCACCCTTGTTTATTTATTTGTTTGTTTTTTATTTATTTTGAAACAGGGTTCTCTAAATTGCTATGTTGCCTTGCTTGACCTTGAACTTGCAATTCTTCTGCCTCAGCTTTCCAAGTAGTTGGAATTACAGGCATGAACCACCATACCTGGCTTGCATTTGATTTTTAATATGTGTTATAAAGTAAAAATTCAATTTCAGATAGCCAATTTCCCAGGACAACTTGTTTAAAAAAACAAACAACTGTTGTCTCCCTACTTAATTGCCATGCGCTCTTATAAAAAAAAAATCAGTTAACTATAAACACAAGTGTTTCTGGATTATCAATTATATTTCATTGATTTGTAATTCTATCTTTATGCCATTATTATACTGTCTTGATTAGCTGCTTGACAGGAAGTTTCAAAATCAGGATGCATGACTCCTCCATCTATTCTCCAAGATCATTTTGGAGAATATTGCCATAGTGGCAATATTATGTCTGCCTATATATGAACATGAGATGTTTTTCCATTTATTTAGGTCTTCTTTCTTTCAACAATGGTTTAATGGTTTGTAATTTTCAGAAATTGTATACTTCTTTATTTAATTAACTCCTACATATTCTTTCTGATACTTTTATAAATGGAATGTTTTTCTTAATTTCTTTAAGGTGCCCACAGCAAGAGTATAGAAATACAATTGATTTTTGTATATTAACCTTGTTTCCTGCAACCTTATTGAACTTGCTTGTTCTATCCTTTCTTTCAGGTCCCATTTAAAATTCTGAGTGGGCACAGGTATGTTTTGAGTTCCTGCCACTTCTGTGTCAAGGACACAAAGCTCCTCAGTGGCTGCTGTGACTGTACTTTAAAGCTGTGGGTAGGTGGCTTGGTATTATGTTCTGCTGGAACTAAAACATGTCAAAAGCTTAGGCACCTCTTGTGGAGAGGTCTCCAGTACTGAGTTCTATGACACTCAAGGAACTCAAGCTTTATAAACGCCTTCTGAACAAAGTATAAGAAGGAGGAGGCTACTCTAGGGTCAAGCCATTAGAGAGAAGTCAGTGTAGCAGTAGCCCATCTGTAGATCTGAACACGATAGGAGCAAGGGATGGAGACCACTAGAATGAAAGCCCTCCATTTATTTTAAGGATGGTCCCTATTGTGCCTGGATTATACCTGGGATCTCTGAGCTGTTACTTATATAAGTCTCCTTCTCATCTGAAAAATAGTTCCATCCACAAAGCCCATGGCCAGGCCTGGGCAGTCACAGAGGTCTGGGACTTGTCTATGAAGGGTGATTGAAAGATGCAGGTCTGAGTACAGATCAATATCCAACATCCAGGAGGCAAGGGCACAAGGAATGGGGATGTGATGTTCAGAAAAGTGGCCACTAGAGCCTTCCAGAGCTTTGTGGACATGGTTTGCAGATGGTAGCAAGGCTGTTTGAGGGCACTGTTGGCCAGTGAGCAGGAGGTGAAGAGGCAGTAGGGATGAAGGATGGCAGTGGTCATCAGGGGCCATGCCAAAGATGACTGGGTGTCTGGGGCTGTGGTCCATGGGGAAAGATAGTCAGTTCTGCGTTTTGCTGACTTCTGGTGTCAGGGTCAGGAAGGAGATAGAATGGAGTGAGTCAAGGCTGGTTCCCTGCTTCTGTTATGGGTAGCTGAGTAGAGGACAGCCCTTGAGTCTCCAGATGATCTTAGAGGAACATCTGTCACCTGTAGGTGCCAAGACCAGGCTGACCACAGGAGGCTTTGGGGACTGTCCAAGTCGGTTCAGACCCCACATTTAGGACTCATCAGCTGTACGACTCTGGGTGGATACATGAGTGACCTTCTGGGCCTCCCTGAGCCCCCACAGCCTCACAGGGCCAGCTGTGTGCTGGGGCTGCCCCAGAGCTTAGCTAGCCTACAACAGACCTCAACGGCCCTCCACACCCTCCCTGTGCTGCATCAAAACACAGAGAAGAAAGAAAAACTCATTCCATGGCCCTAGAGTCAACTGCTGTGAAAATGTTGGAGGATATCTTTTCTTTGAATATGCACATGCCACGACCACGCCAGTAGAGTCTGCGTGACAATGCCGGTCACCTGGCAGAAACCAGACCAGAGGTATCGTCCCCACGGGGTTAAGCCTCCTGGAGGTCCTTGGCACACACCGCATGCAAAGTCAGCCTTGAAGAGAATAGCTGGCCTCTCTGCCTGCAGTTTGGGGACATTGGGTTCATCTATAATTCTGTTCTATTTTGTCTTTATTACTATTTGTTCATTATCTGTAGAATTGTATTCTGGGCCCAGGAAAGCTTAGGAACAATTAGATGT
>NW_022900931.1:56627247-56630761 GCF_012274545.1 Fukomys damarensis
TTGGTCTTAATTTACATTACTATTGTCTATCTTATACCTGCCAGTGACTGGAATCACTCTTGTGGTGTGCCCTTGAAACTAGTATATAAACACCTGGAGTTAGAAATAAAATTGCAGCAGCATTGGCAAACTTCACCTCGGTGTTGTGTGCTTTTGTCTGACTGTCATCGCCGAACCTGCTCCCACCTTTCAGAGAACCTGTATCTCCTCGTGAAATCCCGTATTTGCTGCCCTACGGTCGGTAGCATGCACATGTACATACTTTTACAAAATGGGGACCATATAGAAATGCTGAGTATGTAACCATGATATACTTGAGCTACACATATTTTTATCTCCCTACTTGTTCTATTAATTAGAGCCCCTACTTCCCTACCCATAAATACCTCACCACTTAAATTGTCCTGCTTCCTAAATGCCAAGCGAAGAAGGGGCTGAGAAGAAGGCTTCTCTGTCTGTGTCTGCTTCTCCTTCTCTGGGCCCCTTCATGTCCCTATTGAGTGCTGAACCTGCACAGCACTGTGGACTCTGCCACATTCTGCTCCCTTGGTTGGCGTAAGGCCCTTCCCAGACTACAGGAGCCTCAGTCCCAGGCCCCAGGTGATCGGATCGTAGTTCACAATCACGTGTTTTTTCCTAGAGCAGCACACATCCAGGGAGGCTCAGCCCCACGGTGTCAGAACCAGCCCATTCTTCCCAAGCCATTAGACTCTGGAACCCTGGCCACCAGCCTAGATGGGTCCTGTCCTGAGGAGTTCCACTTTGAGACTTCTATTGTCCTTTCCTTCCACTGGGCTTTGAGTAGGGCCTGCTGGGATCCCTCAAACCTAACTCCATTGTTTCAAATCTTATGGAACAAGGGATGGGGGCTGAGTCTGTACAGAAAACATTCACATAGCAGGCCCAGGCTGATGGCCTCAGAAAGACTGCCTTTGGCGTGCATCTGGGGCTTGACTGGTAAACAGTTCCCTATGACCAGTGACTCTCTGTGCCTCAAGTTTTTGTGCAAACTGCGTTCTTTCTGGAAGTCTGAAATTTGGGTGCATGTCTGGTAGAGAGTACCATACCTGTGTCCAGCACGCCCCCCAAAAAAACCTGGATTCTTAGGCTCAGCTACAACCTCCTGGTAGACAACACTTCCTACATGTTGTTGCCATCTGCTGCACTGGGATAAGACTCTTAAACACCTCTGCCTGGCTTCCTCTGGGCTTCGCTCCTGCCCCTTCGCTTTGCTGGTTTGGCTTTGTGTCCTTCCACTGGAAGAACCCTCAGCTGTGAATGTGACTTTAAGAGAATGTGACTGTAATGTGGTCTTGGGGACCCCTGACACAGGGTCCTTTGCTTCCCAGAAGGTCGTGGGGGTGGTCCTTCATTTTGAGACAGGATTTCCCTAAGTTGCTCAAACAGGACTCAAACTCCTGATTCCCCTACCGTAGCCCCCCGAAAAGTGCTGGGCTTACATGCAAGCACCACTGCATCCAGCTTCTATCTGTATTTTCAAAATATAAAAACAATAATCACACAGACAAAATAACCATCGTATATGAATTCCCTGGTGATACTTTAGTATGATTTTACCATCAGGGAAACTGTGTGAAGGTCACACAGGATTTTCCTGCATTCTTCTCTCTGTTATGACTCTGTGTGTAAATTTGCAAAATGTAAAATGACAAAGTTTTTCTTTTTTTTTTGGTTTTTTGAGACAGGGTCTCACTATGTAGTTGAGACTGACCTGGAACTCACTACGTAGCCCACGCTAGTCTCAAACTCACAGCGATCCTCCTGCCTCAGCCTCCTGAGTGCTGGGATTACAGGCATGCGCCACCACACCCGGCTAAAATGACAAAGTTTTTAAAAATGCAGTTATTGTAAAAAATTTCCATGTGTGAAGAGTAAAAGCAGCTGTACCTATCCTTTCCCCTCCTCAAAGGTATCTTTTATCATTGTTGCTGTTGTTATTATTATTATTATTATTATTATTATTATTATTATTATTACTTTGTGTAGCAGGGGTCCAACCAGGGACTTCAAGCCTGCTAGACAAGTGCTCTACCACTGAGTTCAATTCCCAGTCCAGAGATATATAGTACTATTATTATCATTATTATTATTTGGTGGTGCTAGAGATTTAACCAATGCCTTTGCACTGAGCAACAGCCCCAACACTCTGCACCTTTTAAAAAATCTGGGGGGTCAGGGTCCCCCTGAGTTATTAAGTTGTCCAGACAGGGCTCTCTATTACAACCCTCCTGGGCTGAGGATTTAGCTCAGTGGTTCCACCACCTACTTCATAAGCATAAGGACCTGAGTTCTAGCCCCAGTACCAAAAGAGAAAAAAGAAAAAAAAAAAGCAGTCCTCCTGCCTCAGCCTCCCAGTGTGCTGGGATTACAGGCATGTGCCCCGATGCCTGGCTAGAGGTCTATTGTTAACACTATGGTGGCCTTCCTGAACTGTATGTGTGACATACTTCCCGTATGTCCTTTCTGTTTATTTTTACCGACGTGTTACCACGACCCAAGCACCACCCCTAATGGATCACCTCACATGCTGCCTCTCCTCTGCTCTACCGTCTATCTGTGGACCAGAGTTCTGGCTCGGTCTCCCTCCAGGCCTCTGCATGTGCTGTGCCTTCTGCCTGGGGTGTGTTTCTTTCCCTGCCTGATGACTTTTAGGGCCCTCTGTGGACCCTTGGAAGGCGGCTAGGCCGGAACGGGCCGCACAGTCCCCTCGTGGCCCTGGCAGTGGCGGGCTGCTGCCTGCTCAAGGGCGTCTCTCCTGTCGCACGGGGAGCAGGTCAGCTGGGCTCAGTGTTCCGAGCCTGGGTCGTAGTAGGCGCCCAGGAAACGAGTGTGAGGTGCAGAGTCGCTTATGACAACTGGAGTTGCGTCTCCATAGCAGTGGCTGAGCGGCCCAGAGTGTGGTCCTCATGGCAGCGAGTCACTGTCCTGTGCTGCAGACCATCACAGAAGGTCGATCACCGCATGCTGCTTTGACCCCGACAGCCAGAGGGTGGCTTCCGTCTCGCTGGACAGGTGCATCAAGATCTGGGATGTCACCTCCCGGGCCACGCTGCTCACCATCTCCAGGTGAGAAGGGTCCGGGAGGCCAGCATCATCCTGCAGCAGGGACACAGATGAGATGCCTCCCTCCAAGCCCTCCAGAGACAGCGTGCAAATGCGTGTCCTGTGGCCGTGTCTTCAAGGAGGCCGGAGACACAGGCAGGGAGAAGCCACCAGCTGTGGCCTGCAGGCTGGACTGGGCCCCAGGTGCATTTGTTTCAAAGTGAGCCCATCCTGGAAAACAGCGTGCAGAGCCTGAATAAATATGTGAATTCCAGCCGGTCGTGGTGGCCAGCACCTGCAGTCCCAGCACCCTGGAAAGACAAGGCAGAAAGATCGCAAGTTTGAGCACAGCCTAGGCACCTTGGCCATAGAGTGAGACCCTGTCTGAAAACGGAAAAAAAAAAAAGGACTGGGGAGCAACTCAATGTGAAGGCCCTGGGTTCAATCCCGG
>NW_022900931.1:56630855-56650770 GCF_012274545.1 Fukomys damarensis
CACCCCGCCTTCAACGGTTCCCTGGCAGCCACCACGAGATGGGGCCAACCCTTGGCACCAGGCCCTGGGGTCAGGATCCCACTGTGTGGCGTTCCTCCTTCTGGTGGCCAGGCCAGCCATTGAGAGGGCGTGGTTCCCATTCTGGGAGACCTCCCGCCTTGGTTTCCTCTCTGCAAGCAGAGCAGAAGTGAGGCCCGAACAGGATAACACAGAAAGCAGGATCTTCGCACAGTCCCGGCTGCACGGGCCCGCCCTCCATGGGTGCTGCTCCTGAGAGCGCCCCCTAGGGAAAGCCTGGCTCAGGGCGCCATGGGCACCCCCTCCATGCTGCAGCTGCTGTTGCTAGCCCTCCGTGGTGGCAGTGAGGGCAGCAGAGGCGACCAATCTCCTCCTGTGTGCAATGTCCCAAACCCCCTGCCCTTCTGCTGTCTTAGTGGACGTGGTGGTGGAAGAGGAAGATTAGCAAAATGTCTACTGGTGGTTTCAAAAGTTATCTTAAATAGATTATCTCTGGAAATATACCATTCACTTTTTTTTTTTTTTTTTGAGACGTTCTCACTATGTCCTTCAGGCTGGCCTTGAACTCACTACGTAGCCTAGGCTGGCCTTAAACTTGCAGTGATACTCCTGCCTCAGCCAGTCCAGCCTGGAAACGTTCCTTTTAGCAAGAAAATATAGGGGCAAAGAGTTTCAGAGGCACAAGGCAGGGCTGGCTTCATAGTGTGTGACCTCTGAGGAGTCACATTCAGAAAGGCCCCATGTTTGATGTCATGCTCTGTATTGATCTTTATATTCTTAATATTTCCTAAGCAAGAGACTTTGCATTTTCACATTTCAGAAATAATGTAATTGTTTTTTCTTTCAGTACTGGGGATTTCACCTGGGTTCATGTATGCTAGATAAGCACACTACTACAGGTCCACACTCCAGGCCCTTTTTATTTTTTACTTTATTTTGAAACCGGATCTTTCTAAGTTGCCTAGCCTGGCTTCAAATTAGTGATCCTCCTGCCTCTCAGTAGCTGGAATTATAGGCATGTGCCTCTGTGCCTCATTTTATACTTTACTTTCATAATTTAAAAGGTACACAAGAACGTACAATACAGTGACAAATCACTCTCTGTTGTCTTGTAATCTTGTGTTTCCCCCTAGAAGTCATTACTTTCCCCCTTCCTGCTTTCCTGTCTCCTTGCTTTTCATTTTAAATACAACTCACCCATGTAAAATGAGGTTAGCAGTTTTGAGGATATGACATTATCATTAATAATGATGAAATACAGGGGCCAGGGATTTAGCTCAGTGGTGCTGTGCCTTCCTTGCAAGTGTAAGGTCCTGAGTTCAATCCCCTTTACTAGAAAAAAAAATGATGAAATATACACACATAAAACTTGCCATTTTACTTATTTTTAAGTGCACAATTCACTGGATTAATTACATTCAAAATATTGTGCAACCACCCTATTTCCAGAACCATTTCATCATCATCTATATCCATTCAGCAATAACCTCCCTTTCTACCAGTCCCCAGTAACCTTTTCCCCTCTGTGAATTCGCCTATCCTAGGTATATAAGTGGGGCCATACAATATGTGTCCTTTTATGACTGGCTTATTTCACTTACTATCTTACTCGCTCATCTTGGTCAGATAATTCTAACGCCTCTGATCTCGGAGTCGGCATCCATTGATTATCTTTCTCGTTCGTGTCAAGCTGGCTCTTGTTTCCCTGGCTCTTGTTCTTTTTGTTTGTTTTGTACCAGGGATCGAACCCAGGATCTTGTGCTTGCTAGGCAGGCACAGTGCCACTGAACTAAATCCCCAGCCCAAGCTTTCCCTGGCTCTTACAAGTTCCTGTGCATGTTGGCATTTTGGGTATTGGGAGACTCGGGCTCTACTGAAATGTGCTGTAGGGTCACATCTCACAGCACAGAAAGGTGGCCATCTGGGCTCCCTGTTCCGCCTTTCTGATGAGGGTAAGACAGGACTGCAGTTTTTCCTGACATGCATGGCTCAGATGGGGCAGCAGTTATCTAGAAGTTTTGTTTTGCTAGGCTGCCCCTTTCCTGACCTTGAGTTGGAGAGACAGGCTTTTCTAGGAGACCTTTTTTATTTTTTCCCACACAGATATTTTTTCCCTTTGACTGAGGGATATCTGCCTCTTCTCTCTGCTTTCCACGGCCTCCTCACATTGCCTGGACTGGTGTCCATTTGCTCCCAGGAGAGAGTGGCCACTTCCGGCATCCTCCCCTCTTCTAGGGACACGTGTTCTCCCTCCCGGAAGTGCTAACATGTCCCCTGTCTGTGTTTCAGAGCACACGAGAGCACCATCTCAAACTGCTGTTTTACCTTCAGTGGCCATTTCCTCTGTACAACCTCCTGGGATAAAACCTTAAAAATATGGAATGTCTACACAGGAGAGTTTCGGAACCGTGGCACCTGTGTGACTTGGATGCAGGGCCATGAAGGCTCCATGAGCTCCTGCTGCTTTGCCAGAGAGAGGGAGGGATGAGCCCATGCCAGGCTTTGTTCTCGAAGGGTCCTGGGCGGGCGGAGTTCTCCATATTCCATTCATACGGACTTTCCTGAGACCGGAGGAGAGGGGATTCCCAGTGATTCTAAAGGGGGGGGACTAAAAGTGTAAATGAGACCCAAATGGTATAACTGACAATATGAAATAGGAAGTAAAGGGCTAAAGGCATAGAGGAAGTGGGAAGGGTAGGGGAAAGGAAATAAGGGGAAAAAAAATGAAAAAATGGAAACAAAGTTTTTGTAAATAGGGAAGGGTGGAGGGGGTGAAGGGAGGGCAGAGGTATGGAGAAAACATGAGAACTAAAATCTGCCATGTAAAGGTACAAGATCCCAATGATGAATGTAACTGTACTGTATACCTAAAATGTACCAATAAACTCAATGAGACCAAAAACAAGTGAGGGGGGATTTTTTGGCCCTGAGGACAAAAAAAAAATCACAGGCACAAGTTTGTTTATAAGCAATGGGAACTCAACATGAAGTAACAAAAGAAACTTGTTAACTCTCATAATGAAAAGTCCAGAAGCAGGTCTGACTTCAGGCAAGGCTGAATTTATTCTTTGAAAAACCATCTATTGAGCAACTGGGCATACGGCCATAAAGAGTAAAATCCTCACCCTGTAGCAGCTTAAATTCTAAGAGAAGAGAGAAGCGCGGTGTACAGAGACAAGGGAGGTGTGTGGTAAGTCCCATAGTGCCAGTACTTTGAAGACACTGACAGAGGAAGGGGTGGGAGTGGGGTATTTAAAGGGTGGCCAGGACAGGACCCGCAGTGAGGGTGACCCGTGTGCAGCCTGGAAGCTGGTGGGGGTGAGCCCGTCAGATGTCCCGGGAAGGACTTCCCTGCTGCAGGAACAGCCCGTGCGGGACCCCTGGGGCAGCGAGCCTGGCCGGCATGGCTAGGAGTGCAGTGAGTGCGGATGTGTGGAGGAGACGAGGCAGCACTGTGTGTCCAGTGCAGAAATGGCCGGACACAGCTGGACACTGGGAGCTCCTCTGCTCCGGCAGCAGACCCCGGCCTGGTCCCCTGGGCCCTATTCCCGTGCAGGAGGCTCAGGAACTCTCATTGCTCTAGGGCAAGTAGGAAGCAGATGAGACAGGCGAGCTAGGCCATCCCCATCCTCTTCTGTGTGCCGTGGCCAGAGGCAGGCCCGGGACCCAGGGGATGCTGAGCACTTGCATTGGCCAAGTAGAAACCCCTGTTTGTTCAGAAGTCGTGCCTGCCTGCTTCTCACGGTTCTGTAAATGTCAAGTGGACCCAGCACGTCACGGTGTCAGTGTCCCCTCAGTCCCGCAATTCCGCTCTGCACAGAGCAGGGGACAGGGCTGCACACTCACCCGTCTGCCCACCACCGAGTGGCTGCCCTCAAGTCCTGCCCTCCGCACAGCTTAGCCTCGGGGTTGGGGGGAGAGGGAACAGAAGCCTGCCCTCACCCAGGGCATGCCGGGTCCATGCTGGGGGACGGGAGACTCCGGAGGAGGAGCCCTTGCCTCGTCCCAGCCCGGGTAGCTGGGTTGAGCTGGGGGTGGGTGGGGAATTTCACCTTCATCTCATGAATCCCCTCTGACCGGCATCTCCTTGTTCCTGTCTTAAAATGTTTCCTGTCAGTGCGAAGGATGTGACAGGCCTCTCTCCGCCTTCCAAAGTGACAGCTCCTCTGAAGTATTCACCAGATGTGTGCTCTGCCGGAGAGAGGCACAGGACTCACCACTGGAGACTTCACTGTCATCGGAGAGGGAGGCCAAGGAGGACTGACGGCCAGCAGGCCCCTGGAGCGAGCTGAGCATCTGCCCCTCTGGAAGTTGCAGAGCTCTGCAGGGCCCCTTCTGTGGGGCCCCTCACCCGCTGAGAGGGCGGATGGGACCTGCGCAGGAGCCACACCTCGGCCGGGCTCCAGCACCAGCCACCTCCTCAGTGTCACAGCATCCTGGGGGGAATGAACACTCGGTTTTCACGCACAGTAAATCTAGATTCCTTTGGAAAACAAGTGTGCGTGTGAACGGTCGAAGCGGCTTTGCTCTTTCTAGGCCTTCTCCCCTGGTGTTCATTCTGTCTCATGTTTGGAACACAGTATGCGCTCACGTTCTGGAGTGCACAGCTGTCCTGCAAGGTGCCCCCAGGGGGATTGGCACTTCCTGAGGACAGGGTCACCAAATGAGCATGAAGTCGCGTGAGGCTCCCCCGTGGTCGATGGCAACGCACTGTGGCTGCAACGGTTTGGACACGGTTTGTTCCTAACTGTTCGTGTGCTGGGAGTTTGGTCCTCCCTGCAATGCAAGGTGGGGGCCTCTAGAAGGGGAAGATGGAAGATGATTAAGTCATGGGGGCACTGCCCTGGCACGGAATCAATGCCATCTCTCGGGAGTGGGTTCGCGTCAGGAGTCTGGCTTAGTTACCACCGAGCAGACTGTTAGAAAGTCGGGGCATCCACGTGTTCAGTTTCTTCTGCACGTGCTGCCTGCTGTCCTTACACGTGCTTCTGCCATGTGACGCCATCTGTCATGTCATGACAGCACGAGGCACTCATCAGATGAGGCCACCTGATCTTGACCTTTCTTGCCTGCAGATCTCCAAGCTTAATAACCTGTTCTTTCTGAAGTATCCACCTTGGGTATTTTGTCATAACAACAGGAAACTGATTAAGACACTGCTAATGCTCCCAGGTGGCCACCTGCCAGCACACAGGAAGATCTGGTGAGACAAGGAGTGGTAACGGCATTTCCATTACAGGATGTTTTATGCTGTCTACCCAGACTGCTCGATGTCCAGAATGCCATCGCACATGTGGGCCCTCTTCCTGTGCCCGCAGCATATGTAAATCAATCCAGAAAGAGTGACATTTTCAGTCAACAAACATGCCCATTCCACCCCGTGTGGCTCACGTGAGTTTTGCCGAGTGTTCCCTGGCGCACTATGAAAACCTGATTCCCATGACGTCATTGGTCTGCATCCGACAATTCTGTGTGTAAGTCTCACAGTCTGGAACCATTATTTGAGCAGCTCCTGCGCTGGTCACAGCACGAGTGACCGATCAGATTCAAGCTGACCACGCAGTATTTATTCATCTACTTACAAGACACGATGTACGCCGTGGCTCTGTCCTCCCGCTGGTTTCGAGGACTTCCCACACGTGCAGACAGCACAGCTGTGTGTATTCCTAGGGCTGAGCAGCACAGCTGGCCTGCGAACGTGAACGCTGCCCCCACCGATGGGCACCTAGGTTGCTGTTACAGATAAAACTGGGGAGAACCGTCCTGGGAGTAGACTTTTAAATCCTTTTTGTTAGCACCTGTGTGCAGTGCACAGTGTTACGGCTCCTTGAGGGAATTAAGGCTTGTACATAATCCATCTTAACTCCCTTTTCCCTCCTCTTTCCCTTCCCTCCCTCTCCTCCGTCAGTCTCCCCGCACACTAACCTTTCCGCGGCGCAATCTCCCACAGGAGTGAAGCTGGGCGCAGGTGCGGGCAGTGGTCGGCTCTGCCCAGGTCCCCCGGAAAGTGTTGGGACGCGGTGGCTGTTGTCCCCGAGAGAGGAGACCCCAGGGGACGAGTGGAAAGCCCGGGGAAACCTCTCCCCTACAGGATAGGTGCTCCCTGGCCATGGTCCCTTGAAGTCCCAGGTCTCTCGGGAACCCGTAAAGGCTTCACCTTGAGGGGAAAGGTGGAGAAGTACCCTGGACGCTCCCCGGCCCGGCAAGAAGCGAACCAACTGAAGCACCCGCCCCGAGGGCTGGCAAGGCCAGAGGCCTCAAGGCCTCGGTGCGAATGGATCCGAGGCTCTGGGAGCCCGCAGCCGGGCGGCTGGAGCAAAGCTGGCGTTCTCGGGTGAGGGTGGAGTTCGGAGCGCAAAAAGCCCGGACCTGACCCGAGCATCCTCCAAAGATAGAAAGATGCGGGATCTACGCAGCAGTAGACGTTACAGAGAAAGGAAAGAAGGGCCTCCAGGTCCCGCTCCCGCCCCGCCCACGAGCATCTGCCCAGCTCCCAGGTCTTCCAAAATCTTTCCGGTGTCCGCAGGTCACTCAAACCAGGATCTACAATACGCATGCGGCAACTTCTGCGCGCATGCGCATGGCCCAAGAAGTAGATCCTAATAGGGAACAGTTTGGCAAGCTACTCCCGCGGGCGGCGCCGTGGCTTAGTTGGTTAAAGCGCCTGTCTAGTAAACAGGAGATCCTGGGTTCGAATCCCAGCGGTGCCTTCACCGAGTATTTAGTGTATCTCGTACGTTTTGCCTCACTTTCGTTTTGCTGTGTTCCTCGGTCAACTAACCGCCCTTCGCTTAAGGTGTGTGAAAGTGAGCCCGAAAAAAATCACTTTCTCCCTAAACCTCATCCCGGTCTTTGGCAGCGATTCAGCCGGTTTCGGAAAACGAATCCTCCTATCTCCAGAACTAGGGCGTGGACGTTGCGAGGACCTGGGCAGCTAATTGTTGAGTGCGGGCAGCCGATGACAGCCTCCGCGCAGGCGGAAAGTTTTTTCAAGTCGGAAGCGGCCACTAGGCGTCCCAGCCTAGACAGCCACCAGGCTGAGCTAAACTTTCCAAGGTCTGGTGCTTTCCCTTCTCCCTCCATCCGCAAGTGGGCACTGCCGCCCTGCAAATGAAAGAGAGATTTAGGGAGGTCAAGGGCGGGCCCAAACGGGGCGCGGCTGCAGGATTTCGTCCAGCCTCAGCCACCGTCAGTCCGTAAATGCAAGCAAACTCAGATCAGGCAGACGAGACTTTGCCCGGTTCCGCGGGTCAGTGTGGGGCCGAACCCTCAGGCGTGGGCTGTGATTGCTAACTGCTGGCGCCCGTACACACTTGGGGACGGACTCCGGAGACTGCATCCAAGGGTTTGGAAGGTGGGGAGGCACTGAGAGTTTTTTTTTAAGTTCCCTAGGAATTCACGTCTGTCAAACCCAACAGGGCAGTCCCAGTGGGCTGCAGAAATCGCAGACATGGCATGAGATTGTGTTCTGAATACAGATAGATGCTCCTCGACTCCAATGAGGTTACACCCCCGTAAACCCATTGCAAATTGAAATTATCTCAGGTCGAAAATGCATTTAATACATCCAACCTATCTACCCAGCATGTGCTCAGCACACTTGCATGAGTCTACAGCTGGGCAACGTAATCCAACACAAAGCTTGTTTTATAATAAAGGGTTGATGGCTCGTGTAGGTTTCTGAATAGTGAAGAACAGAATGGCTGTGTGTGTACCCACCACTAACCTACACGCAGGAGTCCCACACGGGTGTTTCGCTACTCATGGTGAGATGGGAAAACAAAACAGAATGCCCAAAAATCTCTGGCAGTGTTGCTGCTGACCTGCTCTTGAGAGAATATTGTAGGGCACATCTCTAGCTGGGGAAAAGATCAAAATTCAACCCAGTATTTGGCAACCTACTATTTGTCACCACCCTTCTCAGTCCCCCTGTCGCCTGGTTTCCTTTATTTTCCCTTTTGTGGTGCTGAGGATAGAACTGAAAGACCCTGTGAACGCTAAGTGCATAACTCAGTTTCTGCACATCAAAAGTGGGATTGATGCCAGGAGCTAATTCATTGAATTGTTCTGAGGACTGAGTTATGTACTTGTGTATTTTGTGTATCACTAGGGTGATGCCCAGCTTCCGTACTTGTATTTTTCTAAAAATTTCTTGTAGGGTGTGTATCTGGTTTTGTGAAATAAATTCTTTCCATTTCTCCAATGCTGCAAGCATCTTGTTGGAGGCCGGCCTCAAATCATTGCTCAGAACCAGCAAGAGCTTGCCCAATTTAAAAACTCTACACTCTGCACCACCTCAGCCTGTAGCTGTATAGGGTTTTATTGGTGTTTTCTGCAGTTTCTAAAATCAGATGGACTTAGGGAAATGTTTCCATGTGTTATTTCTAGCATCCTCACTTCCCTAGGCATCTGGACGGCGTCCTGCAGAGGGGCGGACTGGCAGAGAAGAGATGCCAGCCTGGCGGACCGCTTTCCCTACCTCTCCAGAGAAGTCTGACCACTATGCTTCTTCCTCACGCGCCGCCAACCAGCGTCCAGAAGAGGGCGCAGGCGAGTCCTGCACAGCAGTGTTGAGGCACTAGGTCCCGGGTGTGGGAGTCGCGGCCACAGCCAAGTGCCCAACCTATTTTGTGAGCTCCCATGCTCGGAAAGAGGAGCCCCAGTCCGCTTCGCTAGTCTTTTCAACCAGTATGAATCCATTCATGGCTTCCATTTGAAGTCTTCTTCCTTTCAATGAATTTTCTTCTGATGAAAAATTTTCTAACAAGTCATTTACACATGATGGAAAATTTTCTGTGGATTCCGTTGCTTACTTTTAATGCTTTGGTTGCAGATTTTATTACACTTTAAATCTGAATTTTCTCACCATTGTTTAGTAAATATTTAAGGACAGCAAAGTCCCTTCATAGTTGTCTGACAGTGTGCAAATAGCTGTCGTGTTTTGGTGAAACATTGCACAAACATCTTGCTACAACGCAGTTTGAAAATGGATATTGCACCGAGGCCTGGTGGTACCTGCCTATAATCTCAGCGCTGAGAGGTTGAGGCAGCAGGATTACAAATTTGAGCCCCGCCTGAGCAATTTAGTAATTTAGTGAGAACTTGTCTCAAATTTTCAAGAGTATTTTTAAGGATTGGGGATGTTGCTCAGTGCGAAGACCCAGGGTTCAATGTTGAGTACCCACTCCCCCCACACACACAAGGATATTCAGGCTGTCGGGGTTTAGACTGAGAATGATCCTAAAAGTGTCTTGTGCTCAGAGGCGGAGCTCGTGGAGGTGATTGGATTATGGGTTTTACAGCTATATTCGGAGGTAAGACCTGGTAGGAAAAGACAGCTCCTCCCACCCCAGCTCTTCCCTTCCATCTCTGCTGAGGTCACCTTGTGGTGAGCATTTACATGGGACACAGATATCTTTACATCTTTCTCTCACATGGAGAGGTCTATCCACATACTTATCCTGTCATTTGTTTTGTAGACATGTTGCTGTTGAGTCCCTGACCATCCAGCCAGACCATTGGCTACAGTCCCTGAATGACTACACAGTCACATATCTGGCCATCTTTTCTTCCAAATAAAATGTACGGCAGATGCACCACCCAAAGTTTTCCCATTGTGAAGCTTTCCCTCACCACTGTCCCTCAGGGATGTCCCAGAAAAGGGCTGTAGTGCTGCAGCTGTCCACTTTTGGGTGGTGCCTCCATAATGTGCAGAACTACCTGTCAATTGTGCCCTACTGTTCTCCCTCCCTCCCCTCTCTCTCTCTGTTTCGCCCCCCCACCTTTCTTGGCTGCCGTGATGTGAGCAGCCTTCCTCAAACCTGCCCGACATGGACTGAAACTTCTAAAACTGTGAGCCAAAGCAATCGTCTCCTCCTTCAAGAGGGGAGCGTTGGGTATTTTGTCCCAGTGACGAGGAAAGTGACTAAGACAGTAGCTTACTTTCACAAATCCCAAACTATCATCTGCCACTCTGCTGGTACTAGGGGTCAGAGGAAGTGAATTTGAGTCAAATTTGGAGAGAAAAGACAGTGCTTTTTATTGATTGTGGTTGAAATTCATCTTTTTTCTAACTTTACCAAATCACATGATCATTGAGATTTAGGCCCAGGTAGAGTAACAAGGACTAGATTTTTCTTGCACCAGAAATAACAAAAAAACAGAGAAAATACATGGAGCAATGGTTCTGAAGACAATGGAGAGCCAGATATGTAGTAGGAACACTGGTCCTGCCCCAGAAGGCATAGTGGAGGCCTTTGGGACTTTGTCTCCGGGGCACTGGAAAGCCATGAAGTTTTAAATGGGAAGGATGTGAGCTTTAAGAAGATCTGACTGAAAGGGATGAATGTAGCATGTAAATAGATAATTCCACAAGTATGTAATCACAATGCTGATGGACACAGACTGTATTAGGAGGCCCCCGACCCAGATAGGCCTGAACACTGCACAGTACGTGGGAAGCCTCAGAGGCCAGACTGAGGTGAAGGAGAAAAGCAGTTCTCCTTTTCCTTGTCCTCAGCTGCCTCCCTCACTTACAGAAGAAATCCACTCACCCAACAAATATTTTATACAGCAATTCCTATGTGCCAAGCACTGTTTTAGACACAGCGGTGAACAAGAGCACACAACCCCCCCTTCTTGCTCTTTAGTGGGAGGACCCAAGAGATGGAACCCAGAGGTTCTCTACCATTGAGTTATATTCTCATCTCTTTTTGAGGCAGGGTCTCAGTAAGTTGCCCAAGCTGGGCTCCGACTTGCTATCTCCTGCTCCAACCTCCCAAGTAGCTGGGATTACAGGCATGAGCCACTACCCTGAGGCAAAAATTGCTCATTTATGAAGCTTCTATTCTATTGAGGGAGACAAAACAAATGGGAATGTAAGTGCTATGGAGAAATAAAATAGGGAAAGGGGATAAACACTAACTTAAGGCAAGTTTAAATAGTTGGTCTGAGAAAAATTCCCCCAGGTAGTAACATCTGAACAGACCTGAAGGTGAGAAGGGAACCATCTCCAGGAAGAACATTCCAAGCTAAGAGAACCACAAGTGAGGAGGCTTTGGAGGGGAAGCCAGTCTGCATGTTTTAGGGGCTGCTAAGAGGCTAGCGTGCTTAGAGCAGGTGCTTAGAGCAGTGGGACTGGTGATGAGAGGGTAGGAGATGGAGGCACAGGAGACCAAACTGTGTGTGTGTGTCATTTGTTAGAACTATTCTTGGCGGAGGGGTCAAGAGTGTCCCTCCAGCTGAGTGGGCACACTGTGGAGGACAGGGGCGAAGCCAGAAGTCAGGGAGTGGGCTACTCCAGAGGTCCAGGCTGAAGGAGATGGTGGCTTGAAATCTGTGTAGTAGGGGGGAGGTTCTGAAAACATTTTTAAGGCAGAACCAAAAGAGAAGTCTTGATAGATCAGCTATGGGGTGTGAGACAAAGAGACAGAGATAGAGTTGCCATTTTCTCAGATGGGATGATTGCAGCCAGACCCTTCAGGAGCCCAACTTTTAACTTCTAATCTCTCCTCCCCATGATGCAAAATTTTGTAAAGCTCTCAGCTCTCCAAATATTTGTTGAATTGTACCTTCTGAGGTTTGAGGAAAGAAGGTAATGAGCAGGTCATTCCTCACACTATAAAGAGTGACACTGGGGATGAGATGGTTCGTTTTCAATCTCCTAACGATTGACCCCATAAAAATTTATTTTTCTTGGTATTGAGATTGAACCCACGGCTGCAACCATGCTACACAAGCGCTCCACCACCGAGCTACAGCTTGCCATCTTTTAATTTTAATTTGATAGGGTCTAGCTAAGTTGTTCCGGCTGACCTTGTGATCCTCTTGCCTCAGCCTCCTGAGTTGCTGCTATTACAGACGTGCGCTACCGCGCCAAGCTCATCCCGTAATAATTACAAGGATAGGGACTTCCGTTTTCTTCATCAATGTCTTCTCAACCCTGTCAGTGCTTGACACAGGTAACTCTTCAATAATTACTTCTTGTATGAATAAAAATACTTTCGCTGAGACATATTCTCCATGCTCACCCTCCAGTCAGTCCCAGGATGCAGAATCCCTTTTCCTGGTAAACAAATGAACAAAACAAAAGCGAGATGAGAACCTTCGGACCAAGCCGCCGCAGTACCAATTTAGACTATTCCATATGCAGCGAAAGCTCAGATTGGGCTGGCCTGTGGTGATGAACAGGAATTCAGCCCAATAGAAGGTCCGAGTTTGGGGGTAGGCGTGGCCTGAGGGCTTCGGAGACCGCCTCCTTGTGGCCGCTCTAGCCGCTTGGATGACCCGCTCGTCTCTGCCTACTCAGCTTCCGGTTGGTCCTAGTTCCGCTTCCTCTCTGACAGCGGCGCATTTGCTGGGGGTCACATTGAGCTGCTTGCTGCTTCAGGGGGCGTGTGTGGTGAGTATGAAGGATTTGGGGACCTGAGACCCCAGCCTAGCAGGCTGAGGAACCAGACCCCAGCTTCCCCGATAATGGGCTGAGGCTTCTGGCCGGCGGCAGCCCGCCCGAGACACTGGCATTCAGTTCTTCTGTTGATAGTGACAGCTATGTCTACTGTATGTAGTTCTTTCTTAGTACCAGGCAACATTCTAAGCATCTAATCCTCCTTCCAGCCTCATGATTTAGGATCTATGATTTACCTCGTTAGCCACGAGGAAACTGGGTCGGGGTTTAGTTAGCCCAGTGGTTCCGCCACCTGTCTTGCAAGCGCAAGGTCCCGAGTTCGACCCCTAGTACCAAAGATCCCTGGTACCGAAAAAACAAGGAAACTGAGACTCATAGATGTTAAACGACTTAGCAGAAGATGCACAAGCCACCAGGATTTGGACCCAGTAATGGGACTGCAGTACTTTTAATCCCCAGGCCCACAGGCGTGGGCTCCCGCGGCTTGTTTGGGCCGCATCCTTTCTCCCTGGTGCCTCTTCCCTCCTGCCTTGGACGTTGGAGGGGCCGCAGGATCATCTTTGGGTTCACCCTCACCCACATATATGAGGTCGGGATCTTTCGAAACACCACCCCAGGCCCTGGGACTGTGTCTCATCCTGTGGTACTTTACGACCTGCCTCCTCACCTCCCAGGTACCCGCGGAGACTGTTCTAGTGCCCCAGACGTCCACCCCTGCCTTGGGCCTGTAGAATCCGACACTGGCCGGTGCACCTCTGTGTAGCGCCATAACTCCTCGAATTCTCTGGAGGATAGGCACTTCCTCTCATATTCCTGAAAACTGTGTCATCCCTTCAGAGATATATCAAGTGTTTTCAACCCTGGGCCCACAGAGCCAATAAAATGCAAAGAATACTAGTACTTGAATGAGTGGTGGAGGTGGAGAAGAACACATCCATATTTTTCCTGGCCTGTGATTGAAATATAACATTTCCTTCGGTTAGGAATAGAGGAAGCAACTTCAGGAGTATTAGTAGCAGCTGTGGCTTTGTCAGCAATCCAAATCCCAGATATTCATGCCATATTAGAGTTGCAAATATTACAAAATACCATTTTCGGGCCTGGGATTTAGCTCAGTGGTTCCAGCACCTGCCTCGCAAGCACAAGGACCCAAGTTCAATCCCCGGTACCAAAAAAAAACAAAAACAAAAACAAAAAACTCTATCCACAATACCATTTTCACTCATGCTAACTTAGAAATTGTGCTACTTAATTATTACCTAGATATAACTGATTTTTTGTAATTCTGTATAATTTTTAAAATTCATTTAAACATATTCTGAGAGAGAGGCTTATGGGATTCATCCAACCCTTAGGGAGTTTGTGATAGTAAAACAAATTAAGAACCTTTGCAGGGGAGGTTATGACGGTTAGCTCACCATTTGTGTGCTGTGTGACCTTGCGAAGTCACTTAGATATCCTGTCTCTTCCTGGTGTGGGTAACGGGATAGGAATAGTTCCTGACTTTTAGAATGGATGTGGAAGTAAGATGTATAAAACAGTACCTGGCACTCACTTTGTGAGTGTTAGCTGGTAGTATTTTGGGACCAAGCTTGATTTTACTGAGGAGTTGCCCAGCAACCTGCTATGACTTCCATCCTGATATGTATGCATTTGCCCTCCCTTTGTCTCTTTGTGAAGAGGGAGAAGGTAATAGCTTGATCATGCACAACTCATTCTTCGGGGTCTGGGCCTCCTCCACTGGGCCTGGTTGGTCTGACCTCCCTGTGCTCAGGACCCCTGCCAACACCCCTCCCTTTGCCTCCAGGAGTCAGCACTATGGCAGAAGACATCAAGACCAAAATCAAGAACTACAAGACTGCCCCTTTTGACAGCCGCTTCCCCAATCAGAACCAGACCAGGAACTGTTGGCAGAACTACCTGGGTGAGCAAGGCATGGTGGTGGAGGATGCAGACTTTCCCCCGGTGTTGCTCCTTAAAGCATTAACCTCTTGCCCACTCCAGACAGACTCAGCGTCATGGCTTTTCCTTTTCATTCTTGATACCCTGTCTGGAGGACCCATGCTCCTCATCACCAACATTGTTCAGGATATGGGCCTAAATGAGTAATCCTCCGTGCAGCTGTTATCCACACGCAAATAGATACGGTCAGCACACTTGTCATCTCTACTTATTTTGTGCCATGGCTGGAGCACACTTTTCTCCCTACTAGAGCCCGGCGTGGTGGCGCACGCCTGTAATCCCAGCACTCTGGGAGGCGGAGGCAGGCGGATCACCGCAAGTTTGAGGCCAGCCTGGGCTACACAGAGTTCAAGTCCAGCCTGAAATGCATAGCGAGACCCCGTCTCAAACAAAACAAAAGTGCTAACTCATAGGATATGACCCACCAATTTAATGTGATCACATTTTAGTTTCCCCCCTGCATTTCAGTTTACCTCTTTGTGAACTTTATAAATGCTGTTATATATTCTTTGGTGTTTAGAATTTTTTTTTTACTCAATAGTTTTTTTCAGATTCCTCTATGTGTGTCATGTAGTTTGCTCTTTTTCATTTTTCCACAACCTACTTGATTGAAGGACATGTATGTGATTTCCATTTTGACGCCTGTAGGAATGGTGCTGTTTAGACATTCTTATGAATGTGATTTTATGTATATTTCTCTCTAGGGAATATGCCCAAGACTGGAATACCTAGAGCAATTTTCTTTTTTTAATGAGATGCCTACTTTTTTCTTTCTTTCGTTCTTTCATTTATTTGTTTGTTTGTTTGTTTATTGGTACTGGGGATCAAACTCAGGACCTTATTCTTGAAAGGTGGGCGACACCACTGAGCTACATCCCCGGCCCTGAGATGCCTACTTTTAAAAACCAGATTACCCCCTTGGCCTTCCTCTCTGGGACTCCACACCTTAGCATCAAGACCACCTTCCCCTTGCCTTGCCCTGGTTCTGGACTTTGAAAACTCCCACCCAGTGCTTCCCCATTGTTCCTGACCCCTCAGTAGTTCTTCAGGTTACAGAATCTATTTCGTGAGATGTGTCTAGACTGTTTTAGTACCTCTGCAAACTTGTGTACGTGTGTGTGTGTGTGTGTGTGTGTGTGTGTGTGTGTGTGTGTGTGTAATCATGAAGTAGAAAGTATTTCTGACTTTTAATCAAAAGTATGTTCCAGCCTTGGTTCTAAGCTGACCCTGGCCCTTTTTCATTCACAGACTATCACCGCTGCCAGAAGGCAATGACTGAAAAAGGGGGTGATATCTCTGTGTGTGAGTGGTACCAGCGAGTATACAAGTCCCTCTGCCCCATGTCCTGGGTATGTCCTCCTGCTGGGGCCCTTGGGATACTGGGGCAGGGGCGCAGAGGGAGGGTAGTGATTGGTGGGAATTCATCTCAGTGGAGCAGAGGAAAAACAGAATACTCATGGGGCTCATGCCTTTTCTCCCCCCTAGAATTACCACCCTTCCTCCTTTGAACCCTCAGCTAGTCAGGGCCTTCAGCCAAGGGTACCAAGGTCATCTGGCCGGATCTACCTCACTCTGTTAATGTATCGTGTATATCCTGCTCTTTTTTATTGTGAACATTTTCAAATTATACATGAAAGTAAAGAAAATAATTCAGTGACTCCAAATAATCCGTTATCCAAACTGAATAGTCATCAAGATTTTTTCACATTTCCTTATATATTCCTGGGGGTTTAAACCTGGCCTTTTTTTTTTTCCTTTGATAAGGTCTTATTATATAGTCCAGGCTGTATTTGTGATCCTCCTGCCTCAGCCTCCCGAGTGCTAATATTATAGGCATGCACCACCACACCCAGCTTCTTTCCTTTGCCCAAGTAGTCTAGAGCAAATCAGACATGTCATTCTATCCCTACCTATGTCAATGTGTAGCTCCAAAAAAATGAGGTCACAATAAGGCAATCATTTTGCCCTGATCTAACAAGACCTTTCGTCAGTATTTAATAGTCATTATGCCTTCCCTTTTTATATATAGGATTTATGTTCAACATTACCTTTTTAAATCAAAGGACCGCACTACTATTAGACATATTAGCAGATGTTGGAGACATTTTTTTTTCTTTTTTAATTGCTGAAATTGATCCAAAAATCATTTTTTACTCTGAGACTGGGTCTAAGTTCACTGGACTGGACTCAAACTTGCAGTCTTCCTGCCTCAGCATCCCAGAGTACTAGGATTACAGATGTGTACCATTGCACCTGGCTATGTAATATATACGTCTGTGTCAATTTTTTTATTAGTACACGTTTGCAGCACCTAATGATTACATTCATTGTGAGGAGTGGGTACTTGTACATAACACATCTTAATTCTTTTTACATCCCCTTCCCCTCCCCACTCTAAAGTGCTTTTATTTCATTGTTCCCCTTTTGATGGATATTATGTTGTAGTTGTTCAGTATCTCAGGTATCCTGTGTGTACAGCTTTGGGGCTCATTTCTTTAGAACAAAATACCTTAAGGGCATGCTTTTTCCTCAACTCACTTGGTTCTCCTCTCCCCTCTCTGACCAAACTGTCTCACGTATCTTTGAGTACCCTGGACCCCCAGAATTTCTCCCTGGGAGATGTTGAATAACATAATATGATCCCATAACATCCCAAGGTCTGCACTCGGTACACTTTAGCCATGGTAGTAGGAAGCAGGCATCACCCACCCACCCCCGGCCTCTAGGGCCTGGGCCTGCCTTGTTGCACTTTGCTTTCCTTACTAATACCATTGTACACCTATGTTCATGCCAATATAATTATTCAGTTGTTAGGTAACTATTGTCGGGGGGAGTCCCTAGCCTAGCCCCACCCTGCTTTTTCACTTTTGGGTTAAGGCTACACTAAGTTGCCCATGCTGGGCTCAAACATGGAATCGTAGTGTTAGGATTACAGGCTTGTGCTGTAGTCTCTTAATAGTTAAAAAGTGTTCCCTGCCCAGTTAGCTGTATTTCATCTTCTTTCACTATTTGTTTCTTAGATTTCAATGATTTCCTTAGTTTCCTTTCCATGAAGTAGGATTATTGGAGCAAAGGGTAACTCGTGAGTAGATCAAACCAACCTCTCATTGCCCCTCATTTCCCAGAATTGTATGTTTCAAATGAGAACTATGGACTAAATGGTACGAGTCCAGTATGAAGGATTCAGGTGAACCTCAGACATTAGAAGATAGCCATCCCCAATCACATCATCAAGGAAACAATTTAAAACAACAGAAAAGCTGGGCATGGTGGTACGTACTTGTAATCCCAGCACTTGAGAGGCTGAGGCAGGAGAACTCCAAATTGGAGCCAGCCTGGACCACATAGATTTAAAAAGAAGTGCTTGTTCCTGTGGTACAGAAATTACAAAGGTTGATATTAGCAAGGGCTGGCAGAATAGGTTCTCTCCAGGACGTTGGTTCTTTAAATTGGTCCAGTCACTTTTCAGGTCAAGTTTGGCAGTACTTCTCAAAGTGAAAGATATATATATTTCTCTGATCTGGTAATTCCACATCTAAGCACCATACCAAAATCTTTTTAGGGCTGGGGATTTAGCTCAGTGGCGCTATGCCTGCCTCACAAGGGCAAGGTCCTGAGTTTGATCCCCAGTACTGGGAGGAGGGGGTTCAATACCTGGTACCAAAAAAAAAAATGTATATACAGGATACCTGCTACAGAGTTGTTTCTAATGCGGATCTCTCATAAACAACCAGAGTAGGTAAGTAGTGATATATTTATGTCCATAGCCTTTATGGAGACTGTGTTAATTTGTGTGGCAGAATATATAGGAAAACCTCTAAGGCACATGGGAAAGCCTGTTCGGGACAATCTATATAGGATGACCAATTTGTATATTTTTTTAAAGTATAGAGAGTGTGTGTGTGTATGTGTGTGTAAGTTGACACATTTAAGACACCATACACCAGCTACGTTGTGAGCTCTTTGTGTTACATAAAGTCAAACATTACGAAACAACTATATGAAGTATCTACTACTATCAGTGTCCTTATTTTACAGAATTGGAAACACGAAGGTTGAGTAACTCGCCTGAGGTCACATAGCCAGAAGATGGTGAACCTTCTGGGGTTATTCAGTCAGTCTCCATTGCCCCTGCTTTTCTAGTATGTCAATGTGGGAAGGTGTGTTTCTGTACCTATAAAAATGAATATGCCTACAACTACCTATGAGAAAGTCTACCAGGTAGGCATGGTGGTCCATGCCTGTGAGGCCAGACTTCAAGAAGGAACCTTCCCTCAGGAGGGAAGCGCTGAAGGGCAGACTCAAAGAAGGACTTCCCTAGCCCAGCATGGTGGTGCATGCCTCTAATCCCAATACTCTAGGAGCCTGAGGCAGGAGGACTGCAAGTTCAAGCCCAGCCTGGACAACTTGATGACTCAGTGACACACTGTCTCAAAAAAAATTTTTTAGAAGAGGAATTCCACAAAAAGCGTGTTTTCCTCTCAAGAAAAGAAAAGGGGGGGGGTGTTTTCTTGGAAATGTTACTGTTCCAGCCCATTTTATGCTGTGCTTATGTGTGTGATCAACCCTGCTTGGCATCTCTTTGCACTTAACTACATATTTTGCTGATCCGTTCATGCCAGAACACAGATCAGCCTCATATGTTTTTTCATGGCTGCTTTTTATCTTTTTATTCCTTTTATCCTGACAATAAATATGCTGGTTTGAGTCACCCCTGATTCCCTGGCTGCTGGGACAGTGGTTGGCACCTAGCAGGCACCTGTGGTTATTTGTCTTTTGTCTTGTTTTTAAACAGAAACAGGAAATCTTTATTTAAATAGTGTAGTCTTAATTTCTTTAATATACGCCCCCAATGTTGTTCTTTGTTGACCAAATGCACAGATGGCCATAGTGAGGAAGATGAAGACACCCACCCTTCTTGGTCCCCCCTAGAGGGGAGAGTAACGTCATCTCTCTCTCTCTCTCTGCAGGTCTCAAACTGGGACAACCGCCGGGCTGAAGGCACATTTCCTGGCAAGATCTGAAGTGGCTCTACCTGCTTTTTTGTCCTCTGTCCTTCTCAGTGGTAAAGGGGGACCTGGGTACATGATGGTTCCTATCCTGGGACCCTGAATCATGACTTACTAACAATAAAACTCAGTGGAAAAGTATAAGACTGTGTGCATAAAAGTTGTATGGCTGAGCAAGAAGCTGAGAGAAGGGCCAGGGATGTAGCTCAGCAGCACAGCGCCTTCCTGGCAAGTGCGAGGCCCTGGGTTCGATTCCCGGTACCCAAAAAAAAGTTGTGGGGGGACCTGGGGGAAAATGATGCCCTGACCAGCAGTAAGAAGGATCTCACAGTGATTCTTTTCTCTATTTTTATTTTATGTAACTTGTATTTTGTTTCTTTTGTTTTGCAGTGATGGGAATTGAATCCAGGGTCTTTGTACTAAGCTACATCTCAGACTTTTTTTTTTTTTTTTTTTTTTTTTTTTTTTTTTTTTTTGTACCAGGGATAAAACTCGGCACCTTGTGCTTGGGAGGCAGGTG
>NW_022900931.1:56650818-56692487 GCF_012274545.1 Fukomys damarensis
TTTTTTTTTTTTTTTTTTTTTTTTTTTTTTTTGGTACCAGGGATCAAACTCTGGACCTTGTGCTTGTGAGGCAGGTGATGGAACCACTGAGCTAAATCCCCGGCTCCCAGCCAGCCCTTTTTTATTTTGAGTCAGGGTCTTGCTAAGTTACCCTTGGGATCCTCCTGCCCTGGCCTCCTGAGTGCTGGGGTTATAGGCATGTGTCCAGCTCTCCTGTGATTTTTGAACTATATGAAAATAATGTAATCACTTTTAACGTACTGGTTACCTATTTTCAGTGATTATCAGCTCATGACCTCTTTGGTTCATCTGTAAGTCCCCCACCCTTTTTTTTTGGTGGTACTAGAAATTGAAATCATGGCCTTCACACTGACCATACCCCCTAGCCCTTCTTATCTTTGTTCTGGAACAGCGTGTCCCTCAGTTTCGCAGCCTGGGCTCAAGCTTTTGATCTTCCTGCCTCAGCCTCCTAGAATGCTACCACATCCAGCTTAAAGCAAATCTGGAAAATTATGTTTTCCAGAATGAATGCACATCTCTTAGAGATAATGAATTTTTAAGACATAATCACACTAGCATTATTATATCTGAGAAATTAATAGATTATGAATTTCTTCTTGTTCCGTGTTGATCACTGTTTACTGGAAGTCATTTAAGCAGGCCAAACTAAGAACTGTTCTTTCACCGTGCCCCCAAAGGAATTGCTACACAACAACTGTGCTAACTGTCCACCAGACTCATCTGCAGTGAACTGTGAAACCTTGGTCAGCTCAAGAACTATCTTGTGGCTGAATAATGTATCAGGACGTCAAATCTCAAATGGTTGAGTGATAAACTTGTCTGGCGCCTGTCTGTTCAAATGAGCAGAGAGGATTATAGAATTGAAAATCGCCTTAGGAGGGACTTTGTGGGGGGGTGTCCAGGAGGATGAGGACTGGTGCACAATTAGGAACCTTAAGGACTGTAAAGTTTATGGCATGCATGGCAATAGTAAAGAGCTTAAGACAAAGAAAATTTCAGATGAAACCACAAGGCATCTAGTGACAAATCAAGATGTATACCTGGGTGTAGTGGTACATACCTGTAATCCCAGTGCTCTGGGAGGCTGAGGCAGGAAGATTCCAAGTTCAAGCCGAGCCTGTGCAATTTAGTGAGATCCTAGAACTGGAGATGTATTCCATTGTGAATCTGACTATAACCCTAGATTCAACTTCTTATTTGCAGAAATTACAGGGGAACTTGTTTAACTGCATCATAGCATGCAACTGGGGAAAAAATAGACTCAAAAGTTACAGAAAAATGATGCACTTTCTCCTATAAACACAAAGGCAAGGAAAAAGGAGGTATAGAGGAAGAATATAGATTAAAAGATACTTAAGGCTGAGGGTGTAGCTCAGTGGTAGAGCACTTGCTTAGCATGTGTGAGGGCCTTGGTTTCATCCCTAACATAGACACACACACACACGCACTTTTAAAAAATACATCCAGATCCTAAATCAAGCTAATTATTAATATATAATATTTATGAAGCAGAAACTTGAGCACTGACTGCATATTAAAGATACTTTGTTAGGTGTGATAACAACATTGAGGTATATTTTAAGCTATTATCTTTTTAAAATAGTATAACAAATACTGAAATATTTATGAACGAAATTTTAAAAAACTAAAGGGAAATTTTCATTGGTTTCCGAAAGTGCTTAAACTGAGGTAGAAATTTCTTAAAATACAAATCTGGAGAATTGGGCTCTAGTCTGACTTTGCAGAAATGACTCAAAAATATCCTGGTGTAGAGAATGTCTATAACCCCAACAGTCTGGGAGGCTGGGGTAGGAGGATCACAAGTTACCCCAGCCTGGGCAACTTAGCTATTTAGTGACACCCTATCAAAATTTAAAAAGGGCTGGGGATGTAGTTTAATGCAAAGGCCCTAGGTTCAGTCCATGGTACAGAGGGGATAGGAAGAGAGAGGTACGGAGGGAAGAAATTCAACAGAATGTGTATGCTGTAGGTCCTTGTTACCTCCCCTCTGCAATCAGGAATGAGGAAGTTGGGGGATAGGGAGGAACTCTGAAAGAGGAAGGAGTTTACTGAAAGGAGGAATTAGAGATCTGTCAAAAAACATACCACTGTATCTGTCCAGAGCAAGAGCCCACCATCATCATAACCAAACCCAGAAGTTTCTGCTCTAGAGAATCAGCCTGGGGTACAGCCAGACCTTGAGAGAGCTGATGCTCCCCAGAGAAGTCTGAGGTACAGCAAGCTGGAGCACTGGGTGCTTAGGAATCTTGTAACAATGTAGATTCTGAGTCAGGCTGGGGTGGGTTGGGGTGGGACTGAGATTCTGCTTTGCTAACAAACTTGATGCTGGCAGGAAGACCACACTGCAGCTAGCATGGGCTCTAGGACAGATCTAATGGCCTGCTCATCCGCATGGAGTCTGGGACACAAACTACATAACCTCAAGAGGAGCCAGGTGTGGTGGCGCACGCCTGTAATCCCAGGGCTTGGGAGGCTGAGGCAGGAGGATCACTGTGAGTTCGAGACCAGCCTGGGCAACATAGTTCCAGGTCAGCCTGAACTACACAGTGAGAACTTGTCTCAAAAAACAAACAAATAACCTTATGAGGAAAAACCAGCAAAATGCAGGCAGTGGGATATACCAGAAAAATGCCATGGTTTCTTCAACATAGATGGGAAGCAGTTTGTGGGTTTAAAAAAAGTTTGAGGGCCGGGGTTTTGGCTCAGTGGTGCTTTTGGTCCTGAGTTCAATCCTCAGTACTGAAAAATAAAAAATGCATATAAAAAGGCTTGAAATAGAGTGGAGCCTCAGTTCATGAACTCAGTTGTCTCCACGATTCTGGTCGCAAACTGAACTGGATGAGAACTGAATCAGATTTCCCCATAAGGTCAACATTGAACGTAACCATTGAATTTGATTCAGTTCTCATGCAACATGGTTTGCAACCAGAATTGTGGAAAGAATCAAGTTTGTGAACCAAGGTGCCACTGCACCCTGCCTTGAAAAACAACTTGGTGATTTATTTTTAAAATTTAGTTTCTAATAGAAGGAAAAAAAAAAGCAAAGCTTTTGTACATAGGAAGGGGGGTTTGGGGGGAATGGGATAAAATAAATTTTATTAATAAAAAAAGAAAATTGCTTTCACATGCCATAAAATTCAGTGTTTTAAATTTTATAATTCAATTTTTAATATATTCAGAGAGCTGTTGAACTATCATTACCTTCTACTTCCAGAATATTGAAAAGAAATCTTTATTCTCATTAGAAGGATCTGTAATTAAAAATTCTAAAAAGTATACTGAAAAATATACTTATGAGCATACAGCTTGATTGACTTTCACCACCTAAACACCCCCATGAAATCAAGAAAAGCTGGGTGTGGTGGCGCATACCTGCAGTCCCAGCACTCTGGGAAGCTCAAGCAGAATGACAGGTTCCAGCCCAGCCCAGGCAATTTAACAACTTAGTGAGATTCTGTCTAAAAAATGAAAAGGAGCCAGGCGTGATGGCGCACGCCTATAATCCCAGCGCTTGGGAGGCTGAGGCAGGAGAATCACTGTGAGTTCAAGACCAGCCTGGGCTGCATAATGAGTTCCAGGTCAGTCTCAACTACATAGCGAGACCCTGTCTCAAAAGAAAAAGAAGGAGGAGGAGAGGAGGAGGAGGATCGAGGATGTAGCTCAGTGCAAAGGCCCTGGGTTCAATCCCTAGTGCTGGGGAAAAAAAGTCAAAGAAAAAGAACTCCCCTTATGTCTAATTGACTTTTCTTATCTCGTGTGTGTGGTGTGTGTGTGTGTGGGGGGGGTTGGTACCAGGGATTGAACCTTGCTCTTGTGAGGCAGGCAGCACCACTGAGCTAAATCCCTGCCATTGTGGTGGGTGGGGGGACTAGGGGACTGAACTATTTTTCTCCCATCAGATCTATTCGCTGTATCTCCTTTCACCCCTTTGAAGGGGGACTGGGGGACTGAATCCAAGGTCTTTACACTGAGCTTTATCCCTAGTTTCTTTTTGGTTTTGTTTTGTTTTTTTTGAGACAAGTTGAAAAATTCTCCAGGCTGGGCTCAAACTTGCCATCCTCCTGCCTCAGCCTGGGTTGTGGGATTACAGACTCTCGAGGCCTTGCCCAGCCCTTCTCCCCTGTCCTGTCATACTCTTCCTAAACCCCCTCACACACCCATCTCACCCATCCTCCTTGCCTCGGCGCACAGCCCCTAAAGCCAACCTCTGAGCCTCCTCCCACCCCTCCCTCATCTCCCCATCCTCCTCCCTTGGTCCAGTCCTGTCCTCCCCAGCCTGCGAGATCCCTGCCTGTGCTGCCCACACACCCAGGCTCCTGAAGGAGCCACTTTCTGAAATCACACAGAGCAGAGGAGGCATTTGGAAGTTACGGACTCACAGGAGTCTCCTGCTCCCAGGAAAACCCACTTCCTAGGGCGAGGAATGTCTCATGTTTCACTCACATACAGCCCTGCCCTCCCCTCCTCCAAAACGGCCTGGGAACGGGAGGCCACGGGCACATCACCCTGCCCAGGTGGCCGGGCAGTAGCACAATCTGGAATTTCAGGTCTATAAATCACTTGAGGGGCAGGGAGCTCATAAAATCTTTTCTCCCATTGTGCCTGCTGGGTCTGCTGTCCCCTCCTTCTGGCACCCTCCCTCTTTCCTTGAAGACTGGCCCAAGTGGGGGCCTGAGCATTTAAAGGGAGCCACTGTATGTGTGGCTGGCCAGAGAGGCTTTGGGCAGAGAAGGTGAGGAGAGGACTCTGGGAGTCTGGAACGGGCTAAGGTTCACGGAAAGCCAGCCCCGAGTTCTGGCCAGGGATTCCAGGGCTGAGCCTAGGTCTCCCTGCTGTGGAAAGGTCCATTGCCTGGGTACGGGGTGCTGGGCACTTTGGTGCCAGCCTGCAGCCTGCAGAGAGCTGAGCATCCTTGGCAGCTGGGCTGTGGAGTGGAGCCTGGCTTCCAGCTGGGCTTTCCCTCCTCTCCTGGTCTCTGCTTGCTTCAGCCCCACTCATCTGTCCCAGCCAGGACTATGGCACCTGCAACAGCAGAGGAAGAGAAGGGATCTTCGATTGTGGTGGGGCTGCTGGTCATGGGCAACATCGTTATTCTGGTGAGACACTCTCGGCACTGGGGAGGCCCACTGGGGGCCTGCTGGGAGGCGGCAGTCCTGAGCTGGGATGGGGGCTGGGGGCCTGGGACCCTAGCAACTTCGCCTTTCCCCAGCTGTGTGACTTTAAGGGAGCAGCCTGGCTTCTGGGTGCCTCTTCTTCCTCATCTGTAGATTAGGTCCTCGTTGTGTATAGGCTGATGCTGGCCATCGTCAGTAACATCATGGGAGATATAAAGTGATGCCTGGGCACACGAGAGGCCCATAGTAGTGAATTATAAGTGTCTTTTAATTATTATTGGCTTAAAAATATTTTGTTGCCATGGTAGCACACTTATAATCCCAGTACTCAGAAGGCTGAGGCACAAGAATCAAAAATTTGAGTCCAGCCTTGGCAATTTGGTGAGACCCTGTCTCAAAATAAAAACTTAAAAGGACTGGGAATGTAGCTCGTGGTAAAATGTCCACTCTAATCCCTGGTAGTGCAAGACAGATACACAGACAGACAAGGGATGCTTGTACCAGGCTCTGGACATCCTGGGTTCAAATCCCAGCACAGACGCTTTTGAGTTGTGGGACCTGGAGCCAGTGACATAACCTCTCTAGACCTTAGCTTCTTCCTCTGTAAGATGGAGAAGAAATGGGTGTGCTGTGAGGATAGAATGAATCCTCGGGTTAATGTGCTTAGAACAGAGTTGAGCACATGCAGTTGCAGCTTATACTGGCCAGAACAGCCTCACGACACTACAGCTGGTAACAGTAATGATTCTCACACATAAAGCAGTTCCTCGGACCCATGCCTGGCCTGCAGCATGTTCTCTGCACAGGTGTTAGCTTTTATTGTTGTCAGAGTTGTCCACAGAAAAGTCTCCCTGTTTGTTCCCCATGCCCCAACACATGGGTGACTGAATTTCTAACTTCTCTGATATTTCTGTAATCAAATCCAAGCAAATAAGAACACACATGCCTATATTCTCCCCTTCCTTTTCATTTCTCATCCTACCCTGTACCCTCAGTTTTCTCCGGATCACGTAGCCACTAGTCCACTCTGAATGAGACCACAGAGAGTCTCTTGGCCCCTCTGACCACTGCGTGGCACTTCACCGAGCGACCTCTGGCCCTCTTATTACAGTGCTGCAGGGACAAGCCTTGAGGATTTGTGGTTTTCCTGCATGAGCCATGTAGCTGCAGGACTGATTGCCAGAGGTAGAATTGCAGTACCAAAGGATAAACAGATGTGTTTAGCAGTATTATGGCCACAGCCCTTAATTCCGCTTCAGAGGATTACATCTCCTTGGTGCTGGCTATGTACTCCAGGCTTTGTCTGTGGCATCTCCTTTACTTTTTTTTTTTTTTTTTTTTTTGGTACTGAAGTTTGAATTCAGGGCCTTCACATTGAGCTACATCCTCAGCCCTTTGTTTGCTTGTTTATTGTTTTGGTTTTGGTTTTTTTATTTTTTGGTTTTTTTTGAGACAGGGTCTCAGGCTGGCCTTGAACTCACTATGTAGCCCAGCTGGCTTCAAACTCACTGCAGTCCTCCTGACTTGGCCTCCTGAGTGCTGGGATTATAGGCGTGTGCCACCACAGCTGGCTACTGATTCTTTTTTTTGGAGGGGGGGACCGGGGATCGAACTCCGGACCTTCCACTTGCAAGGTAGGCAGTGGCACCACTGAGCTAAATCCCTGACAGGCTATTGATTTTTAATTTTAAGCCAGAATCTCACTAAGTTGCCCAGGCTGAGCCCGAATTTTAGATCCTCTTGCTTCAGTCTCCCAGAGTGCTGGGATTACAGGTGTGTGCCAACATGCCCAGCTCCTTTCTCCTTAAATTCATCTGGCAGCTAGGATGTAGGGGTCAGGGCTCTGGCTGGGTCCTTCCTCTCCCCCTGTTTTCTGCCCAGCCTGAGCATGGGGAGCGAGGGTTTTGCCATTCATCACGTGCCCAGTGGACCACTCTGAGAGGACAGTGGAGGCTCGGAAGAGAGAAGATGCTGTCTGTAACCCGCTGCCCCATTCAGCTGTCAGGCCTGGCCCTGTTTGCCGAGACGGTATGGGTAACGGCTGACCAGTACCGCGTGTACCCGCTGATGGGCATCTCGGGCAAGGATGATGTCTTCGCTGGGGCCTGGATTGCCATCTTCTGCGGCTTCTCCTTCTTCGTGGTGGCCAGCTTCGGTGTGGGAGCAGCACTCTGCCGCCATCGGTCCATGATCCTCACGGTGAGACCCCGGGGTGGGGTGGATGGTGACAGGCGGGCCCGGACAGCATTGTCACAGTCATAATAACAGCTACCAAGGCACAGATGTGGACTCCACGTGGCACCTCGCTCAGGTCCCGCGAGCATCATTTCATTTCATGGTGCCTTGGCCCCTTAACCTAGGCTCAGGCGTCACCTCAGGTAAGAAAACGGGTGCCGGAAATGGAGGGAAGCTCTGCTTCCTCCACTCAAGTAGCAGGGCTGGGATTTGAACCCCACTTAGTTGGCCTCCAGAGTCTGCTCATGAGCTCTCACCACAGCACAGCTATCTGTTATAAGTGCTCTCCACATGCCGGGAGATTTTCTTCCCACGCCTGCCATGAGAGACGGTCAATGTCGTCATCCTCTTACCCTATTTGGCAGAGACGGAAACTGAGGCTCAGAGAGGGGAAGTCTCACAACCAGCAAGTGGCCCAGCCAGTTGAAACTGAGGCGCTGAGCGTGGTGGCGCAAGCCTATAATCCCGCACTTGGGAGTTTGAGACCAGCCTGGGCTACATAGCAAGACCCTCTCTCGAAAACCAGAAAGAACAACAACAAAAACAAAGTTACGCCTGGGAAATTCCACTCTTGAGCCCATGCTCTTAATCTCTGCCAACCCATACTCATCGATAACCGTGGAAGGCGAGCTCCCCCAGTCCTCCAGGAAGCCCCCCGTTCGTGCTTTTTGACCCATTTACCAGGTAGAGAAATTGAGGCTGGCAGAAGCCAAGGGCCTTTTCCAGATGCCTGGGAGAGCAGGGATCCCAGTGCGGCCTCTGCAGACACAGAGGCGATGCTGTGTTTCTCTGCACTGTGGGGGGATCTTTTAGACTCCGGGGAGCAAGCACATATTCAGTCCACAAATGTTAACTGAGCAGGAAGCACGGGCCAAGCCCACGTGGTGGGTGACAGTAGTGAGCAAAACATAAAAACCTTGACCAGGAGGGTGGGGAAGGGAGGTAAGAGCTAGGGGAGAGCAAGACCCCTGGCCGGAGGAAGCAGCAGCCCAGGTGATGAGGAGCAAACCAGGGGAACAGTTCAGGAGGAACAGTTCAGGTGAAGGCGTCAGCAAGAGCAAAGGCTCAGAGGCCAGGAGTCCAGTGTGGCCACAGCCAAGTGAGAAGAGACGAGGACTGCGGGAGGATGGGCAGGGGGAACACAGAGGGCGGGAATGAGGGTAGGAGGGACGAGGGAGGTGGTAACCTAGTGGGCCTCGCAGGACTTGGCTTTATCCTGAATAAAACAGCACTGTGGAGCCAGTCGTGGTGTGCTCCCCCACGATTCCAGCACTCTGGGAGGCTGAGGCAGGAGGATCACACATTGGAGCCCAGCCTGGGCCACTCAGTGACTTAGCAACACCTAGTCTCGAAGTGTAAATAAATAAACGGGGCTGGGATGTAACAGTGCGAACGTTTCGGTTTTGATTCCCCAGTGCCGCCACCACCTCCAAAGAAAATATAAATAAATAAATACGTTTTAATGAGCTATGAAAGGTTTCTCTTTCTCTCCCTTCGCTCCTTCTCATTCTTTTCTTTTTCAGGCTGGGGATTTAGCTTAATAGCACTGTACCTGCCTCACTCTTCTCTTTTTCTCTCCCTCTGTCCTTTCTTTTCTTTTTTTTTTTTTCTTATCCTATGTTTAATTTCCTAGCATAACAATTTAACCAAAGCCCCACATTTCACATAACTAGTTAAAAAAAAAAAACAAATATGTCTATGCCTGGCTCCCCTATTAGTTTATCATTAACTAATACACAGAATCTGAAAAATTTTGTTATGGGAAATTTCAGACATAAGGTGGAGTAAATGGCGTTTTGAACCCTGTGTCCCCATCACCTGGTATCAACCAGCTCAAGGCACTGCCCACTCTGCCTGGCCACATTCTTCTACCTGTCTGTTGAGGCACATTCTAGACAGCGAGTCTTTCACCTGTAAATGCTTGAGCACACGTTTCTCGGTGCGATAAGGTCATTGTCTGGAGGCAGTCAGCCATGCTATGCGATGTTACCCCAGCGCTCAGGCGAGCCGTCATCCCTACACCCAGCTTCCTGTTGCTTTATGGAGGAGAGACAGGTGGGGACTGGGAAGGAATTTTCATGAAACAACTATTGAGCCTTTTTTTGCCCTCCGTGTCATGGATGAATCTGGCAAAATTCACCCTAGTTCCTTCATAGCTTCCAGTCTCTACCCGCATCTGTGCCTCAGGGTCCCTGGTGGTATTAAGAATCTCAGTCATTCTTTCTCGCTTCCCACCCCCAAGCCAGTTACGATTTTGTTTTATTTTGACATTTTATTATAAAATATTTCAAACATCCAGAGAAGCCAGACAACTTAGCAGTGAACACCCAAGCACCTGTCACCCAGATGTGACCATTCACACTGCCTACGCCCTAAGCAAAAAGTCTGTTTCTCCTTTTGCACCACTGAGGATAGAACTCAGGGCCTCACACATGCTAGGTGAGCCCTCTACCAGTGACCACATCTCCTGCCAACCTATCCCATTTCTTCTCCTTAGAGCTCCATCTCTCCCTGGGCTGTGTCTGCCCAGGCTCTGTTCTGACTGCTGTCCCCCCGCCCCCGCTGTGTCTCTCCCCAGTACCTGGTGCTGATGCTCATTGTCTACATCTTCGAGTGCGCCTCCTGCATCACGTCCTACACCCACCGTGACTACGTGAGCAGGCAGACAGGAAGGGCGTGGCTGGGGGAGGGAGAGGTCAACCTCTCCCCCCTACCCAGCCCTGCCGGCCCCTGCTCTTCCCAACCCTCACAGATGGTGTCCAACCCATCCCTGATCACCAAGCAGATGCTGACCCTTTACAGTGCCAACACAGACCAGGGCCAGGAGCTGACTCGCCTCTGGGACCGCGTCATGATGGAGGTGGGCACTAGGGCCGGGGCACAGCTGAGTGGGACAGGGCTTGCTTGGCATGTCTGAGGCCCTAGGTTCCACCTCCAGCACCATAAAGAAACAAAACAAACAAAAAACATGATAGAGGTGGGCATGGTTTCTGGAAGGGCCCGGGACTCCCATCAAGCCACTTGTACATGAATAAGGGCCTGCAAGATGGCCACTCAAGAGTCCCTACGGGATAAGGGAACTCTGATTATCACCATTTTCCAAAAGAGTAAACAGGCTCAGAAAGGGAAGGTCACTCACCAATGGACACTAATGACTGGTAAGTGGCAGAGCTGGGTTTCATACCTCGCACACTAGAGCCGTACCACCCCACAGCAATACTGATAGTAACCAGAGCAGCACCCATTTAGTGAGCACCAACTCTTGCTCAGCACTGTTGAAAGCACCTGTAAAATTTCTATAATCCTCACAGAGATCAGTTTTTGATCAGTAGGAAACGGAGGCCAGAGGTTGATGGCTGTCGTGAGGTCACACAGCTGCTAAGTCACAGAACTGGAAGGATCCAAACCCAGGCACCAGGTTCCAGAAGCCATGCTCTCATATTGGATAAGAGGAGGAAGAAACTGAGGACTCAAGGGAAGATGGAGTCCCAAATCAGTCTAAATCACACAGCCAGCCAGGAACTGAACTGTTTGAAGGATGCTCAAGACTACCGGGCTTTCTTGCAGGGAGTTACTTGTTTGTTTTGCTGTTGGTATTAGGGATTGAACCCAGGGCATTTACACTGACTTGCAGCCCCAGTCCTTGTTATTTTTAAAGTTTTAATATAAGGTCTTGCTAAATTGCCCAGGCTGAGCTCAGACGTGAAATCCTCTTGCCTCAGCCTCCAAGAGTGCCGGGAGCCAGCCTATATTTTTGTCATTTAGAGGCTACAATTTATGCACCCACTGGGAGTAGGAAATTTAAAAAATCCATCTCTTTGTATCATTTTGTCAGCATAGCTATCAGCAAAACCATTTTTTTTTTTTAAAGACACAAGTGTGGGTTTGGTCCAAACCTCCCATCAGCTTACCTGTCCTGGACAGGCTGGGTTCAGCTGTCAAAGGCCAGCCTTGTACTTGCTGGGTGACCTCAGGCGCAAGACCGCCCTCCCTGAGCCCTAGCCCACCTCACCCTCACCTGTCTCTCCAGCAAGAGTGCTGCGGCACATCTGGTCCCATGGACTGGGTGAACTACACGTCAGCCTTCCGTGCGGCCACTCCGGAGGTGGTGTTCCCCTGGCCCCCGCTGTGCTGTCGCCGGACGGGAAACTTTATCCCCCTCAGTGAAGAGGGCTGTCGCCTGGGCCACGTGGACTACCTGTTCATCAAGGTGCGCTCCTCACCTCCCCACACCTGCCTCTCTGCCCTTCCCTGGTTTCTGCTCACTCTCTGGTGCTCACTTCCTCCCTCCCACTGTCTGTCTGTCTCCCCCTGGGCTCCCTTCTCTGGCTTTCCCTTTCCCTCCTCTCGCCCTGCTCTCCCCACTCTCCCTGCAAGTCAGCAGGATGCTCACAGCTCCATCTGACCCACACCTGCCTCCTGCAACTTGTCCCAGGCTGCACAGGAATGAGAGCAACAACCACAGCGATGTCAACAGCACAGTGCCCCTGATGACCCATGTTGGTTGGGTTTGTCCTTTGTGCCACCTGTTCTTTTCAGTGCTTTTGCTTTTTATCTTGTTTAATCATCGCCACAGTCTTATGAGGTAAGGATTGTAGTGACCCCTTTGTACAGATGATTAAGACTGAGAGGTTGTTCACTAATTAGAAAGGGGGCTGGGATTTGAATTTGGATAGTCAGCCCTCAAAGAGTTCTTTAACTATGTAAGGCCAGCTCAGAGCCAGGGAGAGGAATAGGAATGTAGACTAGAGTCATGTTTGGTGGTGCTTGCCCATAATCCTAGCTCTCTGGGAGGCTGAGGCAGAAGGATGCTAAATTTAAGCCCAGTCTGAGCAACTTAATGAGACACTGTCTCAAAATTTAAATTTCTTTTTTCTTTTTTGTTTTGTTTTGTTTTGTTTTTTTGAGACAGGGTCTCACTATGTAGTTGAGACTGATCTGGAACTCACTATGTAGCCCAGGCTGGTCTCAAACTCAGCGATCCTCCTGCCTCAGCCTCCCAAGTGCTGGGATTACAGGCGTGCGCCACCACGCCTGACTAAAACTGTTTTTTTTTAAATGCACTAAGGATGTACCTCAGTGCAAAGGGCACTGGGTTCAATTCCCTAGTCCTGACTAAAAAGAAAAAAGGAGGGTAGACAAGGAAAAGAACTGGTCCCACTGGCCCCTCTGGCTGCTTTTGGCTGCTTGGGTGCCCTACGGCAGCACATCTTAGATCAAGGGCCCCAGAGAGGGAGGCCGGCTGCAAACCATGGCCAGGGGCAGACTAGAGCCGCCATCCTCAAACCCTCTGTGCAGAGCGCACACATCATCATCTCGTGGAATCCTTGCGACTGCTCTCAAGATTAACACTTCAAGGATGGAGAAACTGAGGCTTAGAGGGCCAGAATCATACCAGGCCCTGCGGCCCCGCGTGGCAGAGCTAGCCTGGCCTCCAGCACAGTCCCCAGAGAATAAGCCCCAAGCCAGGGCAGGGGCTGCATGAAGGGGCCCCAGCCCTGCTCGAGCTCATCTGTAAAGGGGCGGTTGTCAGAACCGGTCTAAACCTAAGGGTTCATAGCAGCCCCTTGGGCTTGGTTCCACATTACCTCCTGGGTCCCCTGAAGCCTCCCTGGGATGTAGACACAGCCACGATCCCCACCGCACAGGTGGGAACTGAGGCTCAGGAAAGGAAACGCCTTGCCCAAGGGCACTCGGTGACTGGCCTTCGGCCGCCAGCCTCCTGGGAACCTTCCCCAATCCTCGCCGTCCTCCTTGCAGGGCTGCTTCCAGCACATCGGCCACGCCATCGACAGCTACACGTGGGGCATCTCCTGGTTCGGGTTTGCCATCCTGATGTGGACGGTGAGAGGCGGGAGCCCGCAGGCGGGAGGGAGCCAGGAGCGGGCCCCGAGCACCCCCATCTCACCGCCTTCTCCCCAGCTGCCTGTGATGCTGATAGCCATGTATTTCTACACCACGCTCTGAGGGACCTGAAGGACCAGAGGCGGAGCCACGCTGCTGCTCGGACGCTGCGATCCTGCTTCCTCCCCGGGGGCCTGCATGGCCGCCTCACCTCTGCGCTGCCACCTCCCTCACGGTCCCCTTCTGCACCTAGGACCCCTACCTGGCCTCCACTCAGGCGTTACCACTACTTACTCCCAAACAGTCTGTGCTTGTGGGAGCCCTCGTAGACTGGGATCGCCACGCCACCGCCGAGCGAGGAAGGACCCTTTCTGCCCCAGGCGCTTTCCTGCCCCACCGTCACCCAGCACAGGGCTGAGCACGGAACCGAGCTCAATAAATACTGTCTCGCTGAATGAGTGGATGGACGAATGTGTTTTCTTTGGGGGCAAGGCTGAATGAGTAAGAGTTCTCTGAGGGATGGGGCAGAAACCCGGATGACACTGGAATTTGTTTCAAATCCCCGAGTCAAAAGGGTTGGCTCCAGGGCGTGTCTGGATCCGGAGTTCAGTCTAGGTTGCTGGGAAACCTGCTTCCTTCTCTGACAGGATTTCTTGGGCAACACCAGACATATCTTTACAGCCAAGCCAAGGGCCTCTCTCCCAGGGCTTTAGTCAAGGTCAGGAATGAGATCTCACTGCCTTGGTTCAGGTAGTACACTCATCCTTCCCGTAAGGAAAGGCACCAAAGTATAACTTAGTGTCCGTTGCTCTCCCTCCTTCATCCCCCCAACTGGGGATGGAGCCCAGGGCCTCACACATACTAAACGAGCACTTTACCACCGAGCTACATCCCCAGCCCTATTTATATTTTTAGAGACACGGTTTTACTAAATTGCCCAGGCTGGTTTGACTGGGATTACAGACGCATGCCACCATGCCCAGCTCCACTGATCTTTTTAAAGAAAAGGGTTAATGCTTTTTAAATAATGTTTAAGAGGCTGGGCATGGTGGCACACACCTGTAATCCCAGGGCTTGGAGGGCTGAGGCAGGAGAATCACTATGAGTTAGAAGGCAGCCTGGACTACAGAGTGTGTCCCAGGATCAGTCTGAACTACACAGCAAGACCTTTTTCAAAAAGCCAAGGGACGATATGATGTGATGATGATGATGTTTGAGTCATGGGAGAGGGCTGGGGATTTAGCTCAGTGGTTCCGCCACCTACCTCGCAAGCACAAGGACCCGAGTTTGATCCCCAGTACAAAAAAAAAAAAAAAAAAAGAGTCATGGGAGATACTTTTAAAGAAAGAAAGCTAATTTTTACTCTGCCCATTTAAAAAATAATACAAATTTAGAAGTAGCTACAATCCATTTTCTACTCCCCAGTGTCTTCTCTCCCCACCCTCTTTTGCAAACCCCTAGATAACGGTTATTAAGACTAGATTTTTGAACAGGTGACATTTGTATCAATGATGAAAATTTCTATACAGAATATACTTCCTCGGTCTATCTAGTTCCAATTTTAAAAATTGTTCTATTATATTACATAGGAAGTCAAAATCAATTATCACTCTGAAAACTTGCTTTACCCTAAATTCTGGCTAGATAAAGCCCTCCAGGTTTTACTATGGATTATTTCTATAAAACTGCCATCGCTGCCAGTTTTGTTTTGTTAAGAAATAGAATATACTTTCACAAATTTCCATAATGTGCCATAAGAAAAGCAAGGAGGTGCTGCCATAATTATGAGATTGCTGAGGCAGTGTTTGGAATTTTCCATGTGAGCCAATCAGTGTAAGGAGATGTACACATATTTTAGGGTTGTAAACAGTAGTGCAGCCTGAAGCCTGAGTCTAACCAGAATGAATGGCACCAATTTTGTTTTGTTTTGTTTTAGTTTGGTTTGGTTTTTTGAGACAGGGTCTCACTATGTAGTTGAGACTGACCTGGAACTCACTATGTAGCCCAGGCTGGTCTCAAACTCACAGTGATCCTCCTGCCTCAGCCTCCCGAATGCTGGGATTACAGGCATGCGCCACCACGCCCGGCTAGCTCTGGCACCAATTTTGACATCATGTCACTGTTAAATAAGCATTAAAAAATAAACGAAAGAACCACAGTAAATTCTACCTTTAACTTTTTGTAAGCCATGTTTTGTGGATAGCTTCCGTTTTACCATAAGGCCGATATATTTCAATATTTTGAAAACAGTATTAGTTTTGAGTTGGAAGAGGTAACCTAATCAACCTCCATTTTGTTTAGTACTAAGAGATACACCTTTCAATAAAATTATTGAAATGCAAAAAAAGACGACTAGTTTTTTTTTAGGGCCGGGATTTAGCTCAGTGGTGCTGCACCTGCCTGGGGCCCAAGGTCCTGGGTTCCATCCCAGGTCCCGAAAACAACAACAACAACAACAAAATACTAGATTTTTTTTTTAAAGGAAGGTAAATGTCCTTGTTGGCCTTTCAAAGACTTACAGATACACATTTCTGTATTTCTATACAAGCATACACGTGTTTAATGAAATCATGTTTAAATGCTGCTTTACCACCAGGAGGCTGAGGCAGAGGATTGCAAGTTTGTTTTTTGGTTTTGTTTTGGTTGTGTGTGTGTGTGTGTGTGTGTGTGTGTGTGTGTGTGTGTTAGTGTGTGTGTGTGTGTGTGTGTGTGTTTTGTTGTTGTTTTGTTCTGTTTTTATCACGTTTGCTTCCAGCCTGGGCACCTTAGCAATTTAATGAGACCTTGTTTCAAAAAAATTTTTTTAAGTCTTTTGTTTTTTTTAAAGAAGGGCTGGTGTGTGGCTCAACACAAATGCCCTAAGGGCAACTCCCAGTATCAAAATCAAATCAAAACAAAACAACACCAACTGCTTTACTACTTGTTTCTCCACATAACATACTGTGGTTATTTTTCCAAGTCAATATATGTGAATTCACTTTTTTTTTTCCAGTACCTGGGATCAAACTGAGGAACATTTGTTTGTGAGGCAGGCAGCAGAACCACTGAGCTGAATTCCCAGCCCTCATTTCTTTAAAAAAAAAAACAAAAAACAATAATGATGTTTTCCAGAGTAAAGCTGTGTCACGGGTCATCATAATTTTGATCAGTGGAAAAGGTAAAGAGCTGAACATGTGCTGACGTGCTTCGATTTTGATAAGAATTACACGCCCATGCCCCCCCAAGACTCCTCTGGGGCCAGGAGTAGGAGGGAGATGGGAGAGGAAAAGGAATTCACCCCACATATAACTGCCATGTCTGAAACAATTTTCATAAAGATATTTTCTTACTTTTCAAAAACAAAAGCTAATAAAGAGATTTCTAAAATAGTGAAAAATATATGGATTTGCTTTACTAACCAGATTGGGATTTTATTTGGTTTTGGTCTTAAACCACTTAGACGTGATACACATCATATTTTAAGGAACAATTTCTGGTCTGTCTGGCCTTTCTGGCTTTTCTGCCAGAATAAACTTTGTTCCTCATCACCAGGCACATATTTGACCAGTTTATAACCGCGTCAAAGAGATGATGGGGGGCCCGTCCTCTCCTGCTTTTCAGGTTTTCTGTGTCCCCCTCGTGAGCACGTTCACAGTAACTTAGTCCGCATCTCAGATTCTCCAAAGCGGCCTCACTGCTTCGTTCCAGCCCCACCAGACTGAGACTCAGCGCGTCCCTCCACAAAACGCAAAACGGAGTTGCAGCACTGCCTACCTCACAGCCTAGGGATCCAGTTTCAGAGCTGAAGAAATGATAGACCCTTGAATGAGGGACTTTCTGCATACCTCTGTTATCGGAACAAAATGCAAAAATGAACTGCTTCCTGCCGGGCGTGGTGGCACACGCCTGTAATCCCAGCACTCAGGAGGCTGAGGCAGGAGGATCACTGTGAGTTCAAGACCAGCCTGGGCTACATAGTGAGTTCCAGGTCAGTCTCGACTACATAGTGAGACCCTGTCTCAAAAAAAAAAAAAAAAAAAAAAAAATTTCTGATTACTTCCTGGGGCTGCAACTATTTCTGGAGAATCCCAATTTCAAGTGTTTGGGGCCCTACCTATCCACAACATCAAAGTGACCCAAATATTGGCAATTTTTTTAAAATTAATTTTTATCAATACATTTTACCATACGTAAGGATCACATTCATCATAACTTGTACCTGTACATAATATATTTAATTTTTCCCCTTTCCCCTCCCCTCCCTTCAATCTTTCTTCCCTTCCCTGTTTACCCAACTTTGTTTCCATGGTTTTCCTTCCATTCTCTTTTTATCCCTTTTCCCTTCCTACCTCCCCTTGCTCCATTTCCCATTAGAACATTTTCTTTCTGCTTCTCAATATCTATCCTCCATGTTGCTCCTCCTTTACTCTTTGGGTTTCTCCTACAAAATAAACAATATACTATTTAAACTTCTCTGTCCAGTTTGTTTCACTTAAAATTATGTTCTCAAAGTGCCTCCATTTACCTAAAAATGTCTCAAGTTCATCCTTCTTTATGGCAGAGTCACACTCCATTGTATATAAGAACCACCTTCTTCTTCTTTTTTTCTTTTTTTTGGGTACCGGGGATTGAACTCGGGTCCTTGCACTTGCCAGGCAGGCAGCGGAACCACTGAGCTCAATCCCCAGCTCCTAAGAGCTACTTTCTTTATCCATTCATCCATGGACGGGTAGATGGGCTGTTTCCAAGATTTAGCTATTATAAATTAGGTCTAGGTATAAATTGTGTTTAGCTATTATAAACATGGGTGTGCACATATTGCTGTGGTATGATGCTTTTAACTCTTTTAGGAAGATACGTAGAAAAAGAATACTTGGTTCAAATGGAACACCTAGTATTAGTTTTTTGAGAAATCTTCATACTGATTTCCACAGTGGTTGTACCAGTTTATACTCCCACCAACAATGCAGAAAGGTTTCTTTTCCCCCCGCAATCCTGCCAGCATTTGTTATTGGTTGATTTCTTCATGATAGCCAATTTTCTGGAGTGAGATGAAATCTCAGTGTTGTTTTAATTGGCTTTTCTCAAATGACCAGTGATGTTGCATTTTTTCCACATATTTATTTGCTGTTTTTACTTGATCAAGTAGTGATCTGAGAAGTGTCTATTCCTTTCAGATGCCCATTTTTGGACTGGGTTTTTTAATTTGAGGGGGGTCTCATTTTTTCAGCTCTTTATATATTCTAGATATTAGTCCTTTGTCTGAGCATTAACTGGTAAAAATATTTTTCCCCATTCTGTGGGTTGTCTCTTCGCTCTCTTGGTGGTTTCTTTAATACTTGCACTTGTGAAAGTAAAGTCACACTAGAAAATTCTTGGTGCTTTCACTAAGAGATGACCAACCCCTGGGGTCAATGTATGTTAGAGTTAATATATTTGGTTGAGGGTCTTTTGAACCCAGGGCCTCATGCATGCATGGTAGGCAAGTACTCTACATCTAAACTATATCCCCAGACCTTTTAAAATTTTTATTTTATTTTGAGATAAGGTTTTAGCCTGTTTCCCTGGCTGGCCTTGAACTTTTTGATTCTCCTGCCGCAACCTCCCAAGTAGCTGGGATTACAGGTGTACACCATCACACTTAGTTTAATAGAAGGTCTTTTAAGAATGTTTATCAATTTATCAGAAAATAATATGCCCTGGGCATGGTGGTGCACGCCTGTAATCCCAGCACTTGGGAGGCTGAGGCAGGAGGATCACTGTGAGTTCGAGACCAGCCTGGGCTACATAGTGAGTTCCAGGTCAGTCTCAACTACATAGTGAAACCCTGTCTCAAAAAAAAGAAAAGAAAAGACTATGCATAAAATCAGTTTTTCCCTTAAAAATCATTTTGCAAAAGAATATCTAATGGAATGTAAGCACACATGAATTTTTTAAAAAAGAAGATATGTTCATGCTTACACTAAAATTAAAAAAAGAAGAAGAAGAAGCCAGGCACGATGGTGCATGCCTATAACCCAGCACTCAGGAGGCTGAGGCAGGAGGATTGCCAAGAGTTTGAGGCCAGTTTAATACACAGTGAATTCAAAGCCAGTCTGGACTAGTAGCAAGACCCTGTCTCAAGAACCCCCTAAATAAGTAAATAAAAAATTTAAAAGAAAATGACTTCTCTCAAATGTTAACATTGTTTCGTTGTTGTTGTTGTTTGCTTGGTTGGTTGGTTGTTTTTTTTTTTTTTTTTTTTTTTTTTGAGACAAGGTCTCACTATGTAGTTCAGCTGGCCTTGAACTAACTATGTAGCCCAGACTGACTTCAGACTCAGTGATCCTCCTGCCTCTGCCTCCTGAGTGCTGGGATTACAGATGTGGGCCACCATGCCCGGCTAATATTGGTTATTAAGGAAAGGGAGACACAGGGGATTTTTTATTTCATCTTTGGGTAGTTTAGTATTGGTATTTTCCAAATATTTTTTGATAATAATTGCTTTTGTCCTCCAAGAAAAATAAAGACTTAAATGGTAATAAAGTGGGGTGCAAGCCAGGCACAGTGGCACTATCTTCTTTATTCCAAGGTACTTAGAAGTTCGAGGCCACGGTGGGTAACTTAGTGAGAACTTTCCACAAAATACAAACTACAAAGAGCTGAGGAGGGCTCCGTGATATAGCTCCTGCATGGGCAAGGCCCTGGGTTCAATTTCTAGTACTACAAAAATAAATATATAAATAAATGCCCCTAAAGCCAGGGATGCAGCTCAGTGGTTCCGCCGCCGGCCTTGCAAGAGCAAGGTCCCAAGTTTGATCACCGGTACCCAAAAAAGAAAAAAAAAAATGCCCCTGATGGACACAAGATGTACTTGTGTAGATGGAGGGGAGGATTAGTCTGCTGAACATTTTAAACTTTGCCTGAGCAGTTGGGACAAGATGGGCCTTCCTAGGTGCCCCGGCCTAGGGATGGAGATGACTTGTGGGTGGCCAGGTGGGCAGGCCTGCGTTTCTGGCTCAGGTCTGCCACTGCCCTCTCAGGCCCGCAGAATGTGGCTCGAGCAGGCTGACCAGGGCCTGAGTGGGCAGGACGGGTTTGTCTGCCCTGACCTCCTCATTCAGAAGCCACTGCCTGTGGGTGAGAGGGGAGCAAAGAGGTTCCTACTGAGCCTTTACACAGCCACATCCCTCCGTGGTGTTTAACTATCCATGGCTCCCCAGTGCCGCATATGGCTTGGTCCCTTGCTATTTCCCCAGGCTTTCTTGCCACTTCCCCACGCCTGCCCCACCGAACCTCATAATCTCTACCATCTGAGGTCATAGAGTAAAGAGAATAAACTGCAACGTTAGATAGCAGTCAGGCAGGTGTAGATAGCAGTCAGGCTGTACACCTCTGACCATATTCACTGTTGTTTCCGTTCCTTCCATCCCTTTAACACAAACGATTCCACCCCTGGGAATCCTTCCTGCAAATGCACTGTGGAGTGTATGCAAAGAGCAATGGTTGAGGGTAATTAAAAGCATAATTGGGCTGGAGGTTGGCTCGCTGGGAGAGCATTTGCCTAGCATGCACCAAGCCCTGGGTTCCATCCTCCGCATTATTAAAAAAAAAAAAAAAAGCAATAACTAAAAAAACCTTAGAAATCACTTTTAGAGGAAATTTATCAAGTAATTCATTTCTTTCACACCATAGAATGCTATTCAGCTAAGCCTTTTCTTTCTTTTTTTGGTTCCCGGGGCTCGAACTGGGTCCTTGCACTTGCAAGGCAGGCAGCGGAACCACTGAGCTAAATCCCCGGCCCATGAAGCTAAATTTAAAGGAATCACATTTATACTTACTGATATCTCCAAGAACTGTCGCTCCATGAGAAATCGCAAAGAACAAAACTGGTATCCTAGATTGGATCCTGGAAGAACAATAAAAACGATAAAAGATCTTAGTGAAAAAAAAAACTAGTGCAAACAAATAAACTGTGGAGTTTTGTACTGATGCTAATTTCTTAGTGTTGATAACTGTGCCATGTCACGCAATAGGCCAATATTCCTGGTCTTCTTGTGTGTGTACCAGGGACCGAACTGAGGACCTTGCACTTACCAGGCAGGCGCAGTGCCACGGAGCTACGTCCCCAGTCCCACAGTATGTTAATATTACAGCAAAGGGTGACATTTATACAAGAGCAGATTGTATTGTTTTTCTTTTTCACATTTTTTTTCTGTGCTGGTGACTGAACCTCATGTGTGCTGGGCAAATACGCTGCCACTGAGCTATACCTTCAGTTGTTTTGTTTTTTGGTTTGTTTGGTTGTTGTTTTCTGTTTTGTTTTGCTTTTGGTACCAGGGATTGAACTCAGGACCTTGCACTTGCAAGGTAGGCGGCAGAACCACTGAGCTAAGTCCCCAGCCCTACCCTCAGTCCTTTATATAGCTTTTCTATAAATCTAAAATTCTTTCAAAATAAAGCCTTTTTAAGAAACGATGTCTAATTCTGATTTTTGTAAAACTCTAAAGAGGAAAAAACAGAAAGGTTTGTGTATGCCCAGGATATGACCCTTCTTACAAATTGTTTATTTGTTGCAGGGTGTAGTGGGCTGTAATCTCAGCACTCAGAAGGCTGTGACAGGAGCATTGCTGTGAGTTCAAGGCCAGCCTGAACAATATAGCAAGACCCTGTTTCAGAAAAAAATTGTTTATTGTCATGAGTAGTTTTCCTTAAATCCAGAATGAATTATCCAGTTTGGCAAATGATAACAGTTTTTGTCTTTTTGTACCAGGGATCAAACTCAGATCCTTGCACTTGCAAGGCAGTAGCAGTGCCACTAAGCTAAATCCTGGCCCAAAGAATAACAATTTTAAAAATACTTTACACTTACCTGTGCATCGTGATTTTTTTTCAGAGGACCCAATATCATTATTTGAAAGTTGTATTCAATGGCATCATTTCAGAGTGTCTTCCTGCCGGGTGTAGGGGCGCACGCCTATAATCCCAGCACTCGGGAGGCTGAGGCAGGAGGATCGCTGTGAGTTCGAGAGCAGCCTGGGCTATGTAGTGAGTTCCAGGTCAGTCTCAACTACATAGTGAGACCCTGTCTCAAAAAAAACAAAAATAAATAAATAAATAAATAATAAAAAAGGAATGTCTTCAGTTGGATTGCAGAAAGAACACACAAACCAAGCTAGTGACACGTACCTGTAATCTCAGCATTCTGGCAGGCTGAGGCAGAAGGACTGCAAATCAAGTCCAGCCTGGGCAACTTAGTTTCAATTTAGCAAGTCCTTGTCTCAAAGCAAAAAACAAAACAAAAAAGGTCTGCAGTGGTACCTCTGTGAGAAGTCACTAGGGTCAATCACCAGTAGTGAAAAAAAATAAGAAGGGGTGAGGGGAGGGGAGTGGAAGGAGGAAAGAGTAAGGGTTAGGGAAAGAAAAGAAAAGAATTACACAGGGCTGAAGAACAGAGGGAAAGTGAAGAAGAGGGACACTTCACCAGAAACCAACTCACCAAATGTTCAGATTAAGTGAACAACTCATCTATCAGAAATGCTTTTAAGAATGTTAATTAAAACGGTTTAATGGGTTATACAGCTATGGACTTTTTATTGCAGTCCCCTCAGAACCACTGGGCTAGAAAAGTCCCACATCAGAGATAAAGCAGACAGTGAGGCATGCACTTTGCAGGACAGGAAGCTTCAGGGGACAACATTGTGCCAGAACGCCCGGCTGTGGACTTGCTGTCTCTCCAGAGCCGCCTTAAGGACCTCAGCGGTGAGTGAGGACCCAGAGAGTCCTCTACGTCAAACCCCTGAAATGGAAAATTCACATTGTTATGGGAAGCCTTGGAGAATGGTGATGTCAATCTTGGCTACTTGAGGGATGTGTTATACGTCAAACTTCCTCCTGATCATTCAGGAGAGACCGACTCGAAAAGTAGTGAGAATTCAGTGTTAGTCTTTGTCATCACTGTGTTGTTTTCTGGATATCAGGGGCCCCAACCACACACCCACCCAGTCCAGGCCACTTGGTCCAGTTACCGATCTATGGCTGATCAGTTCCGTTTGTTAGGCGTAGCCTGGCCGATAGAGGGAGCTGGAGGCCTGCGGCAGGAGCCGGGCTTCTCCCCTGTTCTAGCGCTTTGCTCTGGTCCTTCCCGGCTGTGACCAGAAGGTGGCTAACTTCACCCTGCAGCCGGGGAGCTCCAGGGCCTTTCTGAACCTAGACAGGGAGGGCCGCTTCCTAAACGTTGTGGACGTTTCCCGAGAAGAAAGAGTAAAGGAAACGTCTTCCTCCAGATAGAGAGGAGGTTGACAGAGAATAGAACAACTCAGACCAGTCCAGTTTGTAGTAAATGAGTTTATTAGGATTTATTTCCAGAACAGTAAATGACTCGTGGGCTGCATCACTACCAAACTGCCATTCTCCCCTTTGCTAAACTATTGGCTTTATAGGGTGCTAATTAAAATAGCACCTGATCATAGCCCACTGGCCAGCTACATAGGGGCCTCCACGAGATGAAACTGCTTTGGCTAGGGCTCAGAAGACAATTCTCACCATATCAAGAAAGAGAGCCATTAAAAACGTGAAATAGAATCATTATGGCTCAAAGTCACTGCCTTCTCAGTTCCTCAACATGTAAAAACAGAAAGATGCAAAATAGAAAAAGTAGGGCCAGGGATTTAGCTCAGTGGTGCTGCCACCTGCCTCGAAAGCACAATGTCCCGAGTTGATGACTGGTACCAATAAATAAATACATAAATGGAGCAAGTAGAGGAATAAGAAAGTGGTCTCTCTTAAAAATTTTTTGAGACAAGGCCTCGCTATGCAGTTCAAGCTGAACTTGAACTCACTACATAGCGCAGGCTGGTCTCGAATTCACAGCAATCCTCCTGCCTCAGCCTCCAGAGTGCTGGGATTACAGGTGTATACCATGTCCAGCCAAGAAAGTGGTCTTTTTGAGGAGTTATGCGAAGCCATGCTGGAAAAAAAAATCATAAGAAGACTCCTGGTATTAAAGTTCATCTCATAAAAATAAATTCTGTATACTAAGGAAACTAATCTGGAAACTGAAGAAAACTTTGAACTTTCAAGCTCTATATTCACATTCAAGGCAAGTGATATTTGCCTTAAAATGGCTGTGGTCCAGGACATAACAGGTAGCTTTTTTAATAACCCCCCCAAACAAGGTGCCTTAGACTAATGTTTTTGTTTTTAGCCCCCAATCCTGAGAGACCTTCGGGGCTGGGCTCAGATGAACAGTTCTGTTGGTCTGGTCTCCCCTGGGCTCACTTATGCAGCTTCAGTCTGCCGGTGGGGTGGCTGGGAGCTGGCTGAGTAGGGTGGCCTCACTCACCCCGTGCCAGTTGGGCTTGGCTGGCAGTTGGTGTTGGTGGCTGCACGATGAGTCACATGCCTACAGTAGGCCAATGCCGCCTCATTCATGTAGTAGTGCTCACAGGGTTTCCAGGAACAGAAAGAGAGGACAGCACCCAACTGTACAAGTGTTCTGGTCTCTATCTAGGTGGGGGAGTGGAGCCTCATGCACTCGTGGGTGGGGCTTTTGAAAGGTGGCTGGATCATGGCTGTGTAATTATTCTGCCAATGGGCTTAGGACACTTGTGGGTAATGGAATTACTGAAGGGGGAAGCCCCACGCTGGGTGTGGGTGGCACCAACCAATAGGCCCGCAGCCTGGATGGATTATAAAGAGAAGGAAGAAAGGAAGGCTGCTGCCTCCTGCCTGCCATGCCATCAACTGTTTTTCTTCTGCCGTGCTGCCCTGCCTTGGAACCAGCTGACTATGGACTGAAACCTCTACAAACTGTGAGCTAAAATCAACCTCTCCTGCTTTAATTCGTAGGTATCAGGTATTTTGTCCCAGCGATGAGAAAGTAAATAAGACAACAAGCAATTATTAAGTCTCTGCTTTTGTCACATTTGCTGTTGTCTCGATCATCAAAACAAGTCTCGCGGCCGAGCGTTAGAGTTAGTGTAGAAGATGATTAACCAAGGGTATTCAGACATGGAGGAGAAGCATGGGAACCATTTTGGCAAACAGTCCACCACACAGGGGATGGAATAAGATGACGAGATCTCAGCAGTGCCCAGAAGAAGTATCAAATGCAATCCACTGTCAATATCTCCTCAAACAGAGGCGGTGCCAGGAAGAAGCCAGCTGACAAATAATGCCAACAGGAGCCTGGACCCTGGGCCATTCTTCCAATAACAAAGAGCCATCCTGGGAAGAGATGATGTCTTCAGTATTTCAGATATCACAGAAGCTTAGGAAGACCTGGACTCATATTTAAAGTCATGTTTCAGGGCCAGGGATTTAGCTCAGTGGTTCTGCTGCCTGCCTCGAGTCCAATCCCCAGTACCAAAAAGTAAAAATAAAATAAAGTCGTGTTTCAAAATTCAAGTAGGAGATCTATTAAAGACATGAAGATTCACTTAGATGTCTATTTAGATGCTATCTCAGGTGCCCTGGGCGCCTAAATGGAAAGATAAAAAACAGAAAATTTACAAGGTTAAGAAAGTGGTCTTTTTCTAGAGTGTCACTTCAAGTCCTGTCAGAAGCATAGTCAAAAGAAGTTCCCTAGCGTTCAAGTTCTTTTTGCTATATATGAAGAACACCAGAGCTAGGATATACAAAGAGAACACCTGTAACCCAAGCTACTAGGAAGGCTGGGACAGAAAGATTGAAAGTTCAAGGCCAGCTGGGAAATTTAGTAAGACCTAATGTCAAAATAAAAAATGAAAATGTCTGGCCATGTAGCTCAGCGGTAGAACACTTGCCTAGTGGGTATTTGGTCCCCAGTACCAGAAAAATAAAAACAAACAAACAAAAGCCTTAAAATCAAGTTGTCACGGAATTCCATCTCATCACTATTTTTAACATTGTATTGGAAGTCCTGTTAATGCAGGAAGACCAGAAAAGGATATACAAGGCACACAGATTGGGAGGGAAGAAATAAAACTCTACTTACAGATGACATGATTGTTTATGTAGCAAATCCTAAAGACTTGACAAGAAAACCTCCTAGAACTATAGCAAGGTTACAGGATTCAAAGTTGACGCACAAAAGGTCAAAATGTAAGTCAAGCATTGCATCTATTGATCATGTCACTGTCTGACTGATGCCAGCTGAGTTACCATCAGGAGTTACAGGTGGGTCTAGAAAGAACACACACCGTAACTGATGCCTTTTGGAGATTCACAGTAATGAGACCCAAATGCTATTCCCTATTTGACTTTCCGGACCTTCCCCTAAGAGATCACCGGTCAAGTCCAAACTAGAGTGAGTTTGTGGTATGGTTTCATGCCTGTCACCAACACATTTCTTTGGTAAAGGCCAATTTTCTAATCAAGAAAGAATGGGGTTGCCAGGCGTGGTGGCGCACACCTGTAATCCCAGCACTTGGGAGCCTGAGGCAGAAGGATCGCTGTGAGTTTGAGAACAGCCTAGTGAGTTCCAGGGCAGCCTCAACTACATAGTGAGACCCTGTCTCAAAAAAAAAAAAAAAAGAAGAAGAAGAAGAAGAAAGAATGGGGTTAACAGCCAATGTGACCCATATAATACTTTCTACCTAAATACCAAGGTATTTTGTAGATACGCAGAACTATCGGAATCCCAGAAACTTATTTGTAGGATGCTTGCCATGTATGTCACTAGGCAGATGAATACAACCCCAAAGTTAATGTTTTGAAGATAGAGCTTTTAAAATGCTGGCAATAGGGCCAGGGCTTTAGCTCAGTGGTGCAGCAGGCATCTGCCTAGCAAGCGCAAGGATCCGAGTTCGATTCTCCAGTACCAAAAAAAAATTTTTTTTTTAATTAAATAAAATGCTGGAAATAAGACAGTCCTTATTTAGGGACCTACCTAATTAAAAATAATTGTTGGGACTTATCACCAAGGCATGCTTCTCGAACTTATGACTCGCCACTCAGACTTGAGCTGTCTTTTATTTATTTATTTATTTAGCTATTTATTTATTTATTTATATTTGCGGGGATCGAACTCAAGACCTTGCACTTGCGAGGCAGGTGTGGTGCCACGGAGCTACACCCCTGACCTTTGTCTTTTTTTGGTACATCTTATTTATAGAGCTTCAAATTCTTCTTTTTGTACAGTACACCTTGCTTATACAATACTGCAATTTTTTCTGATTGTACTGTATAATACAGTTCTGCAGTCTCATGTTTCTGGTATGCATTACAGTCCTGCATGTTAAGAGTTGAATAAAAGCAAAGCCATCAAGTTGGAGTTTCCTTTGACCGTTTCTTTGTTCTGAATTTGTAATGTACACACTATGTGCAATTCCTCATTTAGCAACCAGTTCATCTAATGACCTAGTCACAGGAACGGAACTCAGTCATTAAATGAGGAATGCCTGTACCAGTTACAGTTATTAAAAAATGTTTAGACATTTTCAAAGTATTTCATAAAATGTGTCATTTATTTATTGTGCTGTGGATCAAACCCAGGCTTTGTGCATGCTAGGCAAAGTGCTCTATGTCTAAGCTACACCCCCCAGTCCTGAAAGGCCTTTTATTAAGATCTGGATTATTTTCTTCCTTCTGCTATTTTTGCTTCCCTTTTCATATACTGCATATATTATGGTTTTCTATGTACAAAGTTCACATTTGAGGCTGTGCTGTGAACGCAAAGATCTTCAGGCGCCAACTCAAGTCAGGCCTGTGCCCTCTGGAGAATCGCTCCCCACGGCAGTTCTAGGTGACATAGGCCCACGTCTGTCATGGACACCGGGCATGTCAGCTGCGTGTCATCCTGCTTCCCTAGGGTGGGGCCCCTGCTTCCTAGCCTCTCGCTGGGAGAAGCTGTACAGAGTCCAGCCAATGCTTCTGCATTCGTCTCTAGGGACTTCAGTTTCTCCCCGTCTTCGCTGTCAGTGCACGAAGCAATTTGCTCCATTTATTGATGTCCATATACTGGTCGTGCCACTTGTGCCCTGATCTTGCCCATCCTCTAAAGCACTACAGATATGACTTCTAGTTTTGCTTGGTTTGCTCTTACTGCCTGCACTCTTAGCTGAGCAGACTAGAGATGAAATATTTGCTGGCAGTATCTGGGCTTCTCCAGGCTGCAGCATAGGTGACATGCACTATAGGAGTTTAATAAATATGTGAATGCAAGTCAGTATCTGTCTGTCTTCTGTCTGTCTGTCTCTCTCTCTGTATGTACTAGGGATTGAACTCCTCTCTCTCCCTCCCTCCATATGTCCCTCCCTCTCTCTCCTCCTCTCTCTCTGTATGTATGTACTGGGGATTGAACTCAGGGCTTTCATCTAAGCCCTTTCACTCCAGCCCTTTATAAAAAAATTTTTTTGAGACAGCTTCTCATTAAATTGTCCTGTCTGGGCTCAAACTTGAGATCCTCCTGTCTCAGGCTCCCCCAGTACTGGGATTACAGGTCTGCATCATCAGACTTGGTGAATGCAAATCTTTTGATGACTACGCACCAGCCCCATGGAGTTAGAACACCCGAATTCTAAGTTTAAATACCTGTGCGACCTTGGACACTAAACCTCAGAAATAATCATGGCCTCAGGTTCTTCAGAGATCAAAGCTTGAGGAAAGACCTTTATGCTTTGAAAAGTACAGTGTTGTTTCTAAATCTGTTATGAACACTTGTGCAGTTGACCTGAGCTCCTGAAGTTTAGCCAACTCCCTGGCTCCAAACGTCTTACTGTATTAATACACTAAATTCACTCTTGTCTTAGGGCCTTTGCACTTGCCACCTCTCCTGGGAAAATATTTCCTCCAGACTTTCCCACAGCAAGTATGCAGTCTTAATTTTCGAGGTCTGTATCAGAGTCAAGACAGATGATGTTGACTGCAAGGAAACAAATTGGTTTCAGGACACTGGGGAAAAGAAGAGATGCTGCTGTTCTATTCTCTCAACATGTGATCCTCTCAATAGCCCTCAAAGGTGTGTACTGTTATTGCCCCCATTTTAAAGATGAGACAGTTGAAGCCTGGAGGGGTTAAGGAAACTGCCAAAGGTTTCACAACTAATAAGTAGCAGAGAGGCTGGGTGTGATGGTGCACACCTGTAATCCCAGCACTCAAGAGGCTGAGGCAGGAGGATCGCTGTGAGTTTGAGACCAGCCTGGGCTACATAGTGAGTTCCAGATCAGTCTCAACTACTTAGTGAGACCCTGTCTCAAAAAAACAAAATAAATAAATAAATAAAAAATAAATAGCAGAGACAAGACACGAATCCAGGCAGTTTTGATCCAGCACCCAGGTACTTAACCATAAGGCAGCCCCCCGCTCCTCACACACACACACCCCTGCTTCTTGAAGACAGATTAAAGCTTGTTAGCCTGGGGTCTGGCATGGGGTAGGTGTTCAACAAACAAGTTAGTTTCCCACTCCTCAGAGACATTTAACTCCCCAAATCAAACCCAAGGCCTCGCCTCTTAGAAGTCAGGTGAGTTATCTACCAGAGATACACTCCAGCCTTGATTTTTAAAATACTAGTTTCTACAAAACCAATGTATTTTGCCAGAAGTTTGAGGACTTAAAACTATGTACCACGTCTTCAAGATTAGATCCAAGACCAAAACCTACCAAAAATCCCCAAACTCAAACCCTCATTTGTCATTGAGGTAAACCAAGGACTACATCAGACTCCACTCCACATCCACCAAAACAACCCTATCTAATCATAGCGTAGTTTGAAGGCTGGACTCTCACCAGACCAAGGTTCAAGTCCCAGCAATGCCCATATTTTATTTGCTGTGTGACCGGAGACAAATGACTTCGCCTCTGACCCTCTGAGATTAACCTGGAACAGCAGTCGTCTCCTTCAAGGGGTTATTTAGGAAGATTCGTTAAGATGATGCACGAAGCACAGTACGTGGAAAGGGCTGGATAAGGGGGAGCTGCCGTTAGCGCTACTACCAGCGCCAGCCTTTGCCCCTCTTTTTGGCGTGTTTTACTGCCTCTTGGACCCGCACTCATCCCACGTTCTCTCCGTTTCGGGGATTGAACCCAGGACCTTCACACTGAGCTACATTCTCAATCTTCTCTGTATTTTAAGTTTTAGAGACCGAGTCACTCTGATACCCAGGCTGGGTTCGAACTTGCGATCATCTTGCCTCTGCCCTCCAGAATGCTGGGATTAATAGGCGTGCACCTCCATGCCTGGTTTGCGCGCTGCTCTTCTCAGGAGAGTCTTCGTGTCCATCTCTGTCCCTCCTACCTTCAGCTCTTCTGTTAGCCGCCAAGAAGGAGGCACCAATATTTGGCAGAGGCCGGGACTACACTGTAAATCGCACCGGCACCTGTTCCTCCAGGCTGCAGTTTGTCTAGCCCGACGATCATTCAAGGGCGATATAAGCTTCGGGACCAATCAGAAACGGCAGCGGCAGAGCAATGCCCGCCTCTTTAAGGATCCCTCGCGTCTTATTGGATGCATCTGAGCGCATATGCCACTCTGAGCCAATTAGAAAATAATACGGCCAGCCAATCAGCAGTGACAGCACAGCTGACTGGCGCGGGAAGGGCGCTGTGATCTGTGGTTTGGAACAAGTTAGTAGCGGGTCAGCACGGCGCCCTGTGTAGGCGCCAATCCTGCTAACCGAGCTGTAACCTTAGGGGCAATTCATGTCGCGGCAGTGGGTGACCTGAGGTACACAGTTAATTCTGGCTCAGCGGACAGTGGTGCCGGCGAGAATTTGTAGTTTTAGAATTTAGGTCAGTCATGGGCCAAGGTTCTGTCCACTCTTGTGTGTTCCCTATTCCCCGAATGCTTCCGGGTAAGGCAGGGTGGATTGTGCGGCCAATCAACGATGGGGCAGGGCAAGAGGCGGGAAAAGGGTGCCACACATCATGAGGGTCTTCGGGCCAAAAAGTACGGAGGCCTTCTACACAGCCCCTCAGCTTCTCTGCGAATTTAGGTGAGAGAAAGGGGCAATGGCTTGCACAGGACTCATTCAGACCAGGTGTGGTGGCACGTGCCTGCAATCCCAGAACTCTGGGATGCTGAGTCGGGAGGAACGAAAGTTTGAGTTTAGCCTGGGCAACTTGCCCACTTACGGAGACCCTGTCTCTAAATAAAAATGGGGCGGTGTGTGGCTGGGGTGTCTCAATGTGAAGGCCCTAAATTCAATCACCAGTACGTAAATAAATAGAGGGAAGTTCAGGATAAAAGCCAGAAAGACCAGAATGACAGGGGTTCCTCTGAGGTCTTGCTGAAGCAGCCTTCTCTGCTATTCCTGCGAAGGAGTTAATGGCCCAGAAAAGATGTGGGAAATGGAGAACTCCGTAGCCAATCAACACTGGCAGAAGGCCAGGGTCTGAGCTCTGCAGCCAATCAGCTTCAGGTCGGAGGCAGAAGCTGGGAAACGGCCCTGTCCCGAGGATCTTCCAGGCTGCTCAGTGTGCGCCCAGCAGGTACCGGCTGCGGGGGGGGGGCAGCACTGCAACCAATCAGCGTCAGCCTCGGGATCCAGGTGCGAAAGGGCGCTGTGCCCCGCTGGTTACCTCGTGCCCTTCCCCTGGCCTCGCGCTGCTCTCCACTTTCTAACGGTCACTCGGGCTTGCATGTAAGCGAGGCTGAAAAAGGAAGACAAACGAGGTAGAACCGGGTGAGTGCCGTGGTTTTTCTTACTTGAGCCTACCCCAGGCAAAGCAGGGTCTGGAGACTTGAGTGGCTGCTGTGGAGGGTCAGAAAAGAATGGAGAGAGTTTTAGGCCCTGGTTTTGTTTGTTTGTTTGTTTGTTTGTTCCAATCCCGGAATCCTGGAGAGGAAATGGGGGCTCTGTGCACTTTGGGCTGTGAAGAAGCCAAGCCAACACACACTCCAAGTTGTGGCCCCCAAGGCCAGTTCAAGCTGGAAACGCATTCTGAAGATGTCAGAAGCCCTTAGCTCTGCACTGGGTCATGGCCATGAGGTGTGGCTGCTGCACGTTGGCTATGGTCCTGGCCTGAGTCTGGATCTAGCAACTGTGAGGAGAAGTTGTAGTTCTTCAGAGGTTATAGTCACTGGCCAAGACATGAAGTTGGTGTGTACCTGGGCTGGGAGTGAGAGCTAGGTCAAAGCCCCTAGGAAAGTTACCAAGCGTCACTGCAGGCGGGGTATGCTGGGAATATGTGTGTGCTTGAGGGGCTCCTGGCAGATTTTCCTTATTGGGTACAGGTTGAGCAACGTGGTCAGGAGGTAAAGGCAAGAGATCCTTTGGAGGTTCTAGGATGGAAGCCTCTGAATCAAAGCCCAGCTAGCTAACTGCCTTACTATTGCCAGGCAGTGGCTCTAGACAGAACGGGGAGCCCGCAGTGTCAGGAGCTTTCCAGTCTACTCTTCCTTATGCTCTTTTTGGTCATTCCCAGAAGATATCAGGCTGCAAGTTGAGGCAGGTGCATGGGGGAGGTGAATATTATACTGGACACGGGGGGAGGTATTCTGCTCTTTAGAAAATCAAGTCTGTCTTTAGCAATGTTCTCTTTATACTCATTGGGCATAGTCTTGATACTTAATTTCTTTCAGCTGTTCAGTGGTATTAATGCTTTCAGAGTGCTTCTACTTATACCCAGAGTTCTTAAATCATGGGTAGAAGTGCAGGGCACAGTCCACAAGTGGACTTCAAGGGTCTATAAGCTCCTAGAAATATTTGTATGTATGTAGCCAGGCCAATGGCACGTGCCTGTAATCCCAGGATTCTGGAGGCAGGAGGATCATAAATTTGAGCCCAACCTGGGCCACCCTGTCTCAAAATTTTGAAAAAATATTTTATTCAGTTCAATCCCCAGTACCATATACACAGACATAAGTAAAATTTGTATACATTTGTGTATAGGAATGGGGGAAAGGATAAAGGAAAAAGAATAACCTGTCCAGGAATGGGTGGGCTACAGAGCAATTTGTGGAATTTATCATTCATTCATTCATATGGTGTGATTGTCTACAATATGTTAACAGTTGGTCCTATGGCTTACATTCTCATCTGGATGATTATCCTGAAGAGGTTAAGAATCATTGGAATCAAGCTGGCTTCTGTATTATTTATGGGGTCTGGGCAAAACTACAAATGAATATCCCTACCTCCTGTTCTTCCTGTACCTGCTGTGACCCACACCTTAGTGTGTCTCACATACTAGCCTGCATATACATCCCAGCTCAGTCCACATGCCCTTTACACACAATCGGGGCCTAAAAGTGTCTGTATCTGTCACACAGTCCACTGTATGAGTACAAACATGGGAATTGAGGCTTATGTTGGTTGTGGATGTGGATTCAGAGTCATGTGGTCCAGGAAACCCTGGGCTATGGATTCCCAGAGCATGGTCTCATGACAGCTGCTGGTGTGTGTGTGTGGGGGTACTCTTAAGTTTCCAGGTGGGTCCTTCCTAGATGCCCTCGGACTCTTTTGCCCCCCAGGAGGCACATAGCCAGAGGAGATCTGAGTGAGGCCCTCTGCCTTAGTTTCAGTGAACACTGGTACTCTGCCCTGGTCTTGGATCAGTCCCTATGTAGAAGATGAGGGTCTTGGGTGAGGTCAGCCCAAAATTAGGACTGAAGAGAAAGACCATCTATTATGAGGATAAAGGGGAATCTAAATTTTCTGACTTCTAGTCAAGTTTCTTTTCCACTTAATCCATAAAAGATGCTCTATGATAAGAGTCTCTGTGACCTAGATTTTGCTAACCCAGGTATGACCATGTGGTTCCCGGGTTATGTACATCATAGGTTTAAGGGAAGAAAGGAATTCGTCCTGTGGCATGTTATCTCCTCTGGTATGTTTGGATGTACTTAACCAGAAAGAGCAAACATCTTGAAAGTTTATATCAGATTGGGCATTTAGTCAATTTATATAAGATATTGTGGAGAGTTTCAGCACACTGACATATGGAAAGAGATACATACATTGGTGGAATTTTTCCTAATACAATTTTTCTAAATCAAATCTTGTTCGATGTGATTTGGGGAGTGGGCTCAATATTTAAAATAAGTGAGAACATTTTTTTTCATAAAACATAATCCTTGACCTTACTGGTTTTAATATTTAGATATACTGATATTTGTATTGTGTTGACATATCAAGCTGAAGGAGTTTATAATACAAAAATTTCTGGAAAGCTCTGACAGGCAAACACATTTCCTGAAAATAAGTACCTCACTCATTTCCTCCTTACTGTCTCATTAGTCAAGTCTATCTAAGAATATAAGCATGACTCATGCATATAATCCCAACTCTGGGAGGCTGAGGCAGAAGGATGGCAAGTTCAAACCCAGCCTGGGCAATTTAACAATCCAGCAAGATACTGTCTCAAAAATTAAAAATAAAAAGGGATTTCTCTCGTGGCAAAGGCCCTGGGTTCAACCCCAGGACCCTAATACCAAGAATAAAGAAAAATCGAATCTCAAAGTTGATTTAATAATGAGTATTAAAAAGAACAGAGGTGCAGAAGTCAGACATCCTTTTTCATGTATTCTGGTGCTGAATCTCTCCTATCCACTCTACCTTCTGCCGAGGTGGAGGCTTGTATCTTCTTAACCTGTGGTTTCTGGGCTGTACCCCAGAACAAATGCAAATGATTCCTACTGAGTCAGCTTGGGAAGTGGAAGGTAAGCATGGTTTCTGAGGCCAGACAAGGAAGAACCTTCAAAAATAGGTCAGCAGTGTCCCTACTCTTCCCAGTCAAAGTGCTTCTGCTGCCAGTGCTTAGTGCAGGATGGCCTGGATTATACTACCAAGAAGGTAGACAGAGGCTAGAGAAGGGCCTGGGGTGTCTCTAGTTTAGGGGCTTAAGTACAGAGGGCCTGAGGGGAGCTCTAAGGAAACCCTCTCTAAGGGGATATCCTTAGGTAGGGTAGACACTAAGTGAGAGGTAACATGAGCTTTCTCACTCTGGGGGCTTTTGCTCACTGTGGGGAGTCCCCTTACCCCTCTCCTCCCTTTTAAATTCCCCAAAAGCCCAGTGGTACTCCCTGACTTTGTTGCTACCCTTTGATCACAGTCCCCAACTCTTAATCATCAGAGGGAAAAACCACAGTAACGGGGCAGCTGAGTCACAGGCACATGATGGAGGGCTAGGAGGTAAGGGGATGGCACTCCACTGGGTGATGGTGCAGTCTTCCAGAGCCCTGTATCTTCCCTTCTATACTTGGGGTCTGTCCTTCTGGCTTTCTCCATTTTTTCCTTGTTTTTAGCGATTATTTCTGCATTAGAGAAAAGATGCAGCCATCCCTCTGTTTACATGTATATCAAGGTTGATGTTTTATCTGTCTTTTATTATGTGGTTATCTACTGTGTCCTTGGGTGTGGTGATGTGAGGAGTTAGAAAGCTCAAAAATGGAAAATCTTTAATGCTCAGAGTAGCAGATGAATACAGCTTGCCCATTTGCATTTTCCCTTTCACTCTGACTCAACTTCCCCTGTCCCCACCCTACTGCCCCTCCACCAGCCTCACCAGCCTCACCCACCGACACACCCTGTCTGATCTACAAGGGTTAACACTTGCCCACACCCAAACTAGAAGGAGAGGAAAGGCATTTTTAGATCTGGAGAGAGAAAGTAGGAGGCTGTTCTGAACATTTTGGAGTCCTGTAGCCAAAGATAGAAAAGGGAGACTAGAGACAATGCTATTTGGATCTAGGAGAGGACCAGGATCTAAAGGAGAAACTTAGGGGGAACCAGACTGTGTCTTGTCACCAGAACAACCCACCAGTATCTGACTTGTCTTCTAAGTATTATGGCACATATATGATATGCCAGGCACACACCATAAGTACTTGGTCAACATCTGTTGAATGAAACAAAAATCCGCTACAGGATCAGTGATAATACAGTAAGAAGCAGAAAAAGAAATTTGAGCCTCCCGGGCCTTATTTTGTCCTCATATCAAAGAGTGCTGAAGTATGAAAAGAGGGGAAATCTCTAGGGACTTTGACCCCTTGGGCAGGAAGTGAAAGAAACCCCTGAGTCCTGATTTCAGAGAAATGTCATTTGTCATCAGCCCAAGAAAAGGAAATTTTTCTTTCCAAAGACCACCACAAGCCCTTGCTGGGTTTGCCCCCTTCAGAGCTGGATGGGAGGATCTGAGTCACACACACACACACACACACACACACACACACACCCACCCAGAGTCCTCAATGGCAGCCCAAATAAACAGGGTTCATTCCCCACATAGCTAGTAATGCTGCCCAGTACTGGGCCAGGGAGAGGGAGGAGGCATCTTCTGACCTCCCTCTCCTTGGAATGCCGATGTTTCCATCTCTCTCTCTCTTTTCTTTTTTACTGCTGAGGTAGCAGAAATAGCTTCTAGGTACTATACCTCTACTGTCACCTCTAATGTCATGTGAATGGTGCTATGTACTTAAAAACAACTTTCATATTCTTGTCATTTCATCCTCATCCCCACCTTCAAATGAGGTAAGCAGAGATTATCCTCATTTCATGAATGAGGTAACTGAGGCCCAAAAGAGGCATCTTGCCCAAGGTGACTTAACTAGTAATGGGCAGAGATGAGACTCAAATTCAAGTCTGATTATACCAAAGTCCTTGTTGCCACAGATTTCACAAATGAAGAGGCAGGAGGTTAAGATGCAGAACATCTGGGTTCTGGAAGCTGAGTTGCGGTCTCTCCTGCAGGTGTAAAGCATAGACAGGGTCATACAACCACACCCCCTGGGGGACCGTGGCAGACTGATACCTGGGACGTCCAATGGAGGACTGAGGCCAGGGGCGGGGCTAGCTTTGGGGGAGGGGGCAGGAATCAGAACAGCAGTTCAGAGCATGTGGTTCCAGGAGGCAGCTACAACCGGTAAGTGTTCCTCAGCCAAGGCCTTTCTTCCATTATGCTCTCTTGCTCTTTCTGTTCACTATAACCCTCTCCTGAGACATCCAAGTAGTAAACCTCTATCCTACAATAATTACTCATGGAGAACCTGCACCCAGGACTAGGCTGGGTGCTAAAATATGTAGGCTCTGTTTCTTGTGGTATCTGGGTTTCTGGTTCTCTTCCTAAAAGTGGTGGCTTTGATGTGCAATAAACTGATTTGCTGGATTCCTTCTTCTCACTTTTTGGCATATAAAAAATAACATTACACAATGTCTGTGTCCTAATCCTGAGAGGGAATAGCCTCCTCCTGGACAGTTCCCATTTCCCGTCTTTCCACTTCTCCAATCAAAAACCTCTCTCCATCATTGGATCAGGAGGAGCCTTCTCCCCTGGCTTCTAAATTTGCCATCTTAACTCACTAGATGGGAGTCCTTGTTCTCTTCCAGCTCCTCTGAGGATGTGTTTTAGAAGCTTCAATTTTAGGAAGATGACTTACTGATGCCTTAGGGTCTGCTTCCCTGCAGCCATGACCTGGTCTTGCTGCCCTGACTTTCCAGATGATGGGCTCCACATGATGTATTGCTGGAGGAGGGTCCACTAGATTTTAAGCTCTCCCATGATGCTCTATGCCTAAATGGCAGGGTTGACTGAGTTCTGTGATAACCCTGCCTGAAATGAGGAAAGCCCAACCTGCTGAGAGAGCTTTCTCTGCAGAAGGGTTTGGAGAAGCAGAAGTATCTATGACTGCTATCCTTTAAACCATGGGTTCCCATCTACACTAGTGGGTTTTTTTGTTTTGTTTTTAGTACCAGGGATTGAACTCAGGACCTTGTGCTTGGGAGGCAGGTGACAGCACCACTGAGCTAAATCTCCAGCCTGTTTTTTTTTTTTTTTAATTTATACTAATCTTTTAAAAACTGCTTTATATTTCTATTAATTTCCTGGCTCTTGCTCTTTTAAATTCTGATTTTTATCTATCTTTTAAAAAAGAGGCAGGTGAGCACCACTGAGCTAAATCTCCAGCCTGTTTTTTTTTTTTTTTAATTTATACTAATCTTTTAAAAACTGCTTTATATTTCTATTAATTTCCTGGCTCTTGCTCTTTTAAATTCTGATTTTTATCTATCTTTTTCTTTTTCTTTTTGGTACCAGGGATCATCCCCAAACTTGGGAACTTGTGCGAGAGACAGGTGGTAGCACCACTGAGCTAAATCCCTGGCCCTCTGGTTTTTATCTAATTTCCATTTTCTAACACTACATCCCTACTGCTAGCTTCTGTTACGCCTCTGGATAAAGTCTAGATCCTCTCTTGGGTTACTTAATTTGCTCCATTTGTGACAGACAGCTCTGATCTTGACCTGTAACTCAACTCTTTCTCTCCTCACCTCCACAGGCTTGAGAACATGCTGTTCCTCCCTCCTCTTTCTGCCATGGACCCCACACTGTAGTCTTTCTCTCAGTCTCTGAAATTGGTAATTTAGGCAAGGCATAATGCCTTTGTCCCCCACAAGACTGCTTAGCCCTTATGGCTCTGATCGGTTGGTACGGCTTGCAGCCAGTCTCCGGCCAGCACTGTGTGATACCCTGATCACTGTAGAGGGCCAGGAGTTCCCAGCTCACAGCCTGGTGCTAGCAGGTGTAAGCCAGCAGCTGGGCTGCAGGGGCCAGTGGGTTCTGGTAGAAGGCATCAGCCATTCCACCTTTGCCCAGCTTCTGAGTTTTGTTTATGGGGAGAGTGTAGACCTGCAACCTGGAGACCTGGGGCCCCTCGAGGAGGCAGCCAGGGCCTTGGGTGTGCAAGCCCTGGAAGAAGCCTGCAGAAAGGCTCGAAGGGACAAGACTGAAGAAAAGCTGGATCCAGGGCTGAAGAAACATCAGGAGGAGCCAGAGGAACCCACAAGAGATTCTGAGAGAGGACTGGGGAGCCTTGGAAAGAAGCAAAACCCAGCTAAGTTTTTTAGACTTGGTGGGAGAGAACAGAAGTTGCACAAGCACAAGGCACCAAGAGAGAGCCCTGAGATGACAGGGGCAACACAGGAGTTTCAAAGGGAGATGAGATCAAAGAAGGAGAAACTCAGCCAAATTCCTGTTAGCCACAGGGAAGCAGATGGGAAACAAGGAGTAGTCCTCAGGGTGATAGAGAGCCCAGGGAGCTCTGAGGAAAGTCTGAGGGCATTCCCTGGTCCCCTTCCCCTACCAGGTTCCCTCCAAACCAGAATCATCCCCAGCCCCTGGTGGGCTGAGGCCCCCTGGCTGGGGGAAGGCCAGCCTTCCCTATGGAGCATCCTGCTGTGGCCACCCAGATATGGCGCTCCCTTCCCCCACAGTACCCCCAACACTGGAGCCTGGCAGGAAGTCTGGCCTCAGGACCAGAGGTGAGTGAAGGACCTAGTGGAAGACTGTCAGGATGGGAGGGAGTGGCCCTGAAGAGGCAAACAGTTGGGTGGAAGCACCACATCCATTATCTCTATTGTGCATTTCCTGAACTGAGGATGGGACAAGAAGCTCCCACCACAGAGGAAGCCAAGGTCCAGCCCCCAAGGACTCAGAACACCTTCATGAGGAAGGGGCCAGGGTTGGCCAGGCTCCCAGGTTTTTCTAAGGCTATAATTCTCCCCAACCCCACCCCTAGGATCTCACTGACCCTGAACCACCCGAAAGGGCTCTGGAGTCAGAATCAGTTGGTCTCCTCCAGCCCCTCCTTAGGTAAGCCCCTCACTGTCCTGAACACAGGGATCCTTCCCTGGGGCTGGGCTCCAAGAGTCCAGCCTGAGCTCCTTCTCACTCTCCTCTCTCCAGGTTCCCACCCCCAGGTCCCTTTGCAGCTCAGCCCCGGGGAGATAGAAGAGTCTGGGCAGGCCACAGGTGAGTAGGATGAGAGCATTTTTGCCTCAGCCCCAGAGGAGCGCCTTATGTCTTGCCTGGATATTCCAGGAATTTGGCTGTGGGATTCCTGGCCCTGCTTTGCTTTGACTTCTCTATCCACCCGGGCACACGGGCAACCTGTGTAGGTCAGGACAGCACAGCAGGCGGCCCATCTCACCAACACCCTCCTCTGCCCCCTCCTGCTCGGCCTCGGCCCTATTCTTGCTCTGTCTGTGGAAAGAGGTTTTCACTCAAGCATCAGATGGAGACGCACTACCGAGTCCACACAGGTATGGGCGCCGTGCTCAGTGTGACTCCCTCTCCCCCGCTCCGGCGCAATTCTCTCCTTTACTCGCTCTGTGTAACCCTAACTTGACAAGTCTTTGCCCCTTCTTTTCTCTTCTCTTGGCCTCCCCTCCACCCGCCCTAGGAGAGAAACCCTTCTCCTGTACCCTGTGTCCTCAGCGCTCCCGGGACTTCTCCGCCATGACCAAGCACCTGAGGACGCACGGGGCCGCTCCATACCGCTGCCCTCTGTGCAGGGCCGGGTGCCCCAGTCTGTCCTCTATGCAGGCACACATGCGTGGCCACTCGCCCAGCCAGCTCCCGCCGGGATGGACCATAAGCTCCACTTTTCTCTACTCCTCCTCGAAAAAGTCCCGGGCCGTGAGCTCTCTTGCTCCCTCCTCTTCTACCACCTGAGCTTCTCAGGCCTCAGCCAAAAGTCCAGTGAGTGAAAGGCCAGCCATCTCGGCACTGCTGCTCCAGCGGCCTGGCAAAATTCCGTCGCAGAAGCACCACAGCACTGGCGCGGAGAGTCCTCTCCCGAATAGCTGAGAGTAGCAGAAGCTTGGGCCAGCCTTCCCGGGTAAGGCCAGGACACTGACGTTTGCCGAAGAGACGATCAATTGTACGGGTTCTGTCGGTTGCATCATCATAATAAAGAGTTTCCGGTGCTGTCTGGTAAGCACTGGAAAGAAAGACGAATCCAGACTTCAGTCCGTGCTTGGAGACCCCCAACATAAGCCAAGTCTCTTGTCCTGTAGCGGCCTCTGGTGGTCGTGCGTCCGCTAAAGTCACCGTCCACTTGCAGGTGCGCCTATTCCTCCTCCGGAGGCATTGCTCGAAAAACTTGTGTCCTGGCAAACTTCACAGAAGGCCCGGGACTGGGGTAGAGGTTGGTTGTGAGAACCAAAGACATTGGCCCCATCCACAGCAATACAGCGCGCGGGGGGAGCTGATCTAGGTACGCCCGGTGCAGGGCTGGAGAGGAGCGCAAGCTCCGGCTCTTTCGGTCACCTGCCTCTAAGCACAAGACCGGTGAGATGCGCCTCTCCGGCACCTTCTCTTCTTGCCTACAGAAACACCTGAGAATCTCGCTGGAAACCGAGACTAACCCTTTGCGTCGTTCCTTCCCGAGCCCATGTCTCCGAGTTTCCTAGCGCCGGACGGGTTCTCAGGGTCCGAAGCCCGCGGCACCCTGGGAGCGGTAGTCCATGCTGGCTTCTGGCTCCGACCAGAACAATGGGAGGAGTCTGGGGCGAGGACCACACCTTCCAGGGACCCGGAACTAGCTTTCCCGATTCTGGTCGGAGACCTGGGAGTCCCCGTTCTTGCTCCCCAGCCCCCGGCAGAAGGAGCAGTTTATCTAAACTACATTTCCCGAAGGCCTCTGCGGATCGCCCCGCCGCGGCCGCGACGCAGGGTCTATGCTTTCCAGGTGGGGTCTTGAGAGAGCAGCTGCCGGCCCCAGACTCCCGGTCCCGTGGTGCCCCGCGGCGGCGCTAGTTGTTGTCGGACGCAGCAGCC
>NW_022900931.1:56693029-56695932 GCF_012274545.1 Fukomys damarensis
GCCGAGGTTGCTTGCCAGAGGAGGAGAGCAGTGACGGGGAATCCGACGATGAGGTGAGGCGGTCGGAGGCGTCCCCAGCTCCGGGCGGGGCGGAGGCCAGGGGTTTTACAGGGTCCGGGGTGGCCCCGGAGGGTGGCGTGGGAAGTGAGAACCTCAGGACTCCCGCTCAGAGAATTGGTCTTGGAAACAGACATGGAAGAAGGTGGGCTGCACGGAGCTTTGGGTGGATAGGGCTTCTGAAAGTGGAGAGAAGCCCAGCTGTAACTAGGCATTCGGCTCAGAGCAGGTCCTGCTGAAGTGTCCTAGGCTGATCTTTCTCGGTAGCAAAGGTAGGGCTGTACAGGTGTGTGGGTGAGGAGGCCATGGGGACTGCATACCCAACCGCTGATGGTTGACAGCAGCAGCATGGCTTTGGTGGACCTGGACTGGAGCCGTCTGGGGCCTTACCTGTAGACTGCCCTGCTGGGCCTCGTACTTTGACACATCCCTGGTTTCGCCAGTGCCACAATCCCTCACCAGTCTAAGGTGGAGTAGTGTATGGCTGCTTCTTGGCACACAGGTTAAAGACGAATGGAATGAAAACTTGAGTGTTGAGTGTGTCAAGTCAAAGTTCAGCTCAGGGTTTATCCCCCAGACCATCAGAAAAGGCTGGAAAGTATGGATTGTATTGCTTAGGACAGTTAGTAATCATTGGAGGGCCCATGGTGGATCCCTAAAGGGTAAACCATTTTATGTCCCACCCTTTGCCTTCGGTTTTCCTATTCCCGTCTTTATTCAGGAAGAAACTATGGTCTGAAAGGGTGTGCATAGAGGCCCCACTTTGTTCTGAATTAGAGTTGATCTTCAATGCAGAGGGCCTACTGCCTGACCCAAAGAGACTCTGTTGTGTTGTCTTCTGAGCCAGGAAACCAGTGGTGGCTGTGCCGCTGTGGCCTGCACTGGAGAAGGGAGTTGAAAATGTCCTCTGCCTCCATCCCTGGGGACAGACCATTTTCTATTCCTTTCTGACATTCCGGGTTTTTAGTTCATTTATGATTAATCAGGGGTACATTAAGAGGGAAGCTGGGGATATTCCTCAATACCTGAGTCCCAGGTGGAATCAGGCTTTGGCACTGACTGCTGTTTCTCCCCTCCACCCTTGGTCACCTAAATCAGGAGTTTCAGGGTTTTCATTCAGATGAAGATGTGGCCCCCACTTCCCTGCGCTCTGCGCTCCGATCCCAGCGAGGTGAGTGATGGGGGAAACTCTACCTCCATAGCTTCACAAGAATGTTATTCTCACCTTTTGTGTCAGCTCTCCCTGTTTAACTAGTCTCCATCAGTTACTGAGTGTGTCCTGTGTTCAGAGCCTAAGCTAGGCTGGGCTGTGGGAGAAACAGACAAGTGAGACTTAGTCCCTGCCCTCCCAGTACACCTTCTTCGGTTTGCAGGGCCAGCTTGACCTGTCTCCCCACACCTATTCTCCTTTTAGGTCGAGCCCCCCGAGGTCGGGGCCGCAAGCATAAGACGACCCCCCTTCCTCCTCCTCGCCTAGCAGATGTGGCTCCTGCCCCCCCAAAGACCCCTGCTCGAAAACGGGGTGAGGAGGGCACAGAACGGATGGTGCAGGCACTGACTGAACTTCTCCGGCGGGCCCAGGCACCCCCAGCCCCCCGGAGCAGGGCATGTGAGCCTTCCACCCCCCGTCGGTCTCGGGGACGGCCCCCAGGACGACCAGCAGGCCCCAGCCGAAAGAAGCAGCAAGCAGTAGTGGTAGCAGAAGCGGCTGTGACAATCCCCAAACCTGAGCCCCCACCTCCTGTGGTTCCAATAAAACACCGAACTGGCAGTTGGAAGTGCAAGGAGGGGCCTGGCCCGGGACCTGGGACCCTCAAACGTGGAGGACAGTCTGGGAGAGGAGGACGCGGAGGCAGGGGCAGAGGCCGAGGCGGGCTCCCCCTCGTGATCAAGTTTGTTCCCAAGGCCAAAAAAGTGAAGATGGAACAGTTGTCCTTGGGACTTGAATCAGGTCAGGGTCAAGGTCGACATGGGGAAAGCTGGCAGGATGACCCCCAAAGACAAGCTGGATCTGAACAGGAAGAGGGTCCTTGTTGGAAGAAGCAGGAGCAGAAGCTGGAGGAGGAGGGAGAGGAAGAAAAAGAAGAAAACAAAGAGGAAGGAGAGAAGGAAGAAAGAACTGTGGTTGAGGAGGAGGTGATACTAGCCAAGGAAAAGGAAGAGGCAAAGCCACCATCACCACCCCCAACTCCTCCAGCCCCTCCACCTCCTTCTCCTCTCCCACCCCCTTCAGCGTCTCCTCCACCTCCACCTTGCCCTCTACCACCTCCAGTGTCCCCGCCTCCGATACCATCCCCTCCACCACTTCCTGCCCCTGAGGAGCAAGAAGAGTCCCCTCCTCCTGCTGTCCCTGTTACATGCTCCAGGAAAAGGGGCCGGCCTCCCCTGACTCCTAGCCAGCGGGCAGAGCGGGAAGCTGCTCGGGCAGGGCCAGAGGGCACCTCTCCTCCCACTCCAAATGCCAGTGCAACCACAGGAGCTCCTTTGGAAGACAGTCCCACTGTGGCCCCCAAAAGTACCACCTTCCTGAAGAATATCCGGCAGTTTATTATGCCTGTGGTGAGTGCTCGCTCCTCACGTGTCATCAAGACACCCCGGCGATTTATGGATGAAGACCCTCCAAAGCCCCTAAAGGTGGAGGTCTCACCTATTCTGCGACCTCCTATCACCACCTCCCCACTTGCTCCCCAGGAACCAGCACCAGCTCCTTCTCCACCACGTGCCCCAACTCCCCCATCTGCCCCAGTTCCACTCCCTGAGAAGAGACGATCTATCCTTAGGGAACCCACATTTCGCTGGACCTCACTAACCCGGGAGCTACCACCTCCTCCCCCAGCCCCTCCCCC
>NW_022900931.1:56695998-56704543 GCF_012274545.1 Fukomys damarensis
CCACCCCCCACCCCCCCCCCGCCCCTGCCACCCCCTCAAGGAGGCCTCTGCTCCTTCGGGCTGCTCAGTTTACCCCAAGCGAAGCCCACCTGAAGATCTATGAATCGGTGCTTACTACTCCTCTTGGGGCTCCTGAAGCCCCTGAACCAGAGCCTCTTCCTGCTGATGACTCTCCAGCTGAGCCTGAGCCACGGGCAATGGGCCGCACCAACCACCTCAGCCTGCCTCGATTTGCCCCTGTGGTCACCATACCTGTTAAGGTTGAGGTACCTCCCCATGGGGCTCCAGCTCTGAGCAATGGTCAGCAGCCTCAGGCTCAGCTACAGCAGCCCCTGCAGACCTTGCAGACCCAACTCCTGCCCCAGGCATTGCCACCACAGCAGCCACAAGTGCAGCCACAGTTACAACTGCAGCAGCACCAAGCACCGCAGCATATACTGCCACTGGAAAAGGCACAGATTGCAGGCCTGGGTTCCTTGCCACTGTCTGGAGTGGAGGAGAAAATGTTCAGCCTCCTTAAGAGAGCCAAGGTGCAGCTATTCAAGATTGACCAGCAGCAGCAACAGAAGGTGGCAGCCTCAGCGTCAATGCCGGTGAGCATGGTGTTTTGGCCAGGCCCTTGTACCAGTCCACCTAGTTGCCTCTCTAAATGCTCTCTAGCATCACAGGGAACCCTCAGAACTAGTCCTTTTCTGTGCTTCCCCGATTCCATCCCTTCCCAGTGCTATTCCTGTCCCCATCTGTCCTCACTTTCCAGCCCATGACCCTGTCTATTCCCCTGCCAGCCAAGCCCTGGAGGGCAGTTGGAGGAGGCCGTGGGGACTGTGAAGCAGACCCTAGACAGAGGCTGTGTCAGGTCTGAAGATGAGTCTGTGGAAGCTAAGAGAGAGCGAGCCTCGGTATGTGGTAGGCTCTGAGGGCCCTTTGAAGAAGACTGACTTCAGGAGCTCAGGGAACAGCTCCCCACATGTATTCCTGGTTTCTCTTCTCCCAGGGCCCTGAGTCCCCTGTGCAAGGCCCCCGCATCAAACACGTCTGCCGTCATGCTGCTGTGGCCCTGGGTCAGGCCCGGGCCATGGTACCTGAAGATGTCCCGCGCCTCAGTGCCCTCCCTCTCCGGGATCGGCAGGACCTCACTACAGAGGGTAGGGGCTCTGTTGGTGTAGAGGCTTGAGAACCTTATCAGGTTTGATGTTGAGCAGTTGAACTATAAGCTTAGAGTGGAAGCTTGAGTTGGGGGCTTTGGTCAGGTGGCAAGTGGATTGGAATACTAGGTCTCTGGTAAATCAGATTGGGTACATGGAACCTGTCAGTTCTAGGTATGTGAGAAGCACTGGGGCCAGGGGGCTGATTGGGAACTGAAGGAGAACAGGGAAGTGAGGTAGGATGCTTGGTGGCCTTGTGGCTCCATCTCCTCCTTGTCTGGTGCAATAGATACGTCCTCTGCATCTGAGACCGAAAGTGTCCCATCCCAGTCCCAGAGGGGAAAGGTGGAGTCAGCAGGTCCTGGAGGAGACTTGGAGCCTGCAGTATCTGCAGGGGTTCTGGCCCATACACCCCGGCGTTCACTACCCTCCCACCACGGCAAGAAGATGCGTATGGCTCGGTGTGGACACTGTCGGGGCTGCCTGCGTGTACAGGACTGTGGGTCTTGTGTCAACTGCCTGGACAAGCCCAAGTTTGGGGGTCCCAACACCAAGAAGCAGTGCTGTGTGTGAGTAGCTGGGATGTGGCTTCTATGGTCGCCTGGGATTGTCAGCAAACCAGGCCTCCTTCTGCCCAGCCAGAACAGTGGGATTGGCATCCTTGTGGAGAGCTTCCTCTCTTCCCCTAGACCACCAGTCCCCTACCCTGGTGACGTGCTGCTCCCCTCCCCAGATACCGAAAGTGTGACAAGATAGAGGCTCGGAAGATGGAACGTCTGGCAAAAAAAGGTAACAAGGTCTGAAGACCATTCCTTCACAAAACCTTATGTAGATTGTGGTATGAAGGAAGCCTCTCCCCTCTTTGAAGTTCTCTGCCATTTTTTCTGTTAAGGGATTTTGTATCTCTTGTATTTGTTCTTTTCTTCCCAGTTTCTTTTTGTGTCCTAATGTCCGATGTCCCTGGTTAAGCTCAAATCCTACTTAGTCCCCTGTTCCCACAGGCCGGACGATAGTGAAGACGCTGTTGCCCTGGGATTCCGATGAATCTCCTGAGGCCTCCCCTGGTCCTCCAGGCCCACGCCGGGGGGCGGGAGCTGGGGGGCCCCGGGAGGAGGTGGTGGCCCCCCCAGGGCCCGAGGAGCAGGACTCCCTCCTACTGCAGCGCAAGTCAGCCCGGCGCTGCGTCAAACAGCGACCCTCCTATGATATCTTCGAGGATTCGGATGACTCAGACCCTGGGGGTCCTCCTGCTCCTCGTCGTCGGACCCCCAGAGAAAATGGTATGAACCTTTTGATACTTTTTCTGTCAGTCTTGTGTCTTTTTTTTTTTTCTTTTTTTTTTGGTACCAGGAATCAAACTCGGAACCTTGTGCTTGCAAGGCAGGCAGCAGAACCACTAAGCTAAATCCCCAGCCCATGTCTTTGTTTTTTGTTGTTTTTTGGTTTTTGGTTTTTTTACCTTGAAACATTGGGGATAGAATCTAGGGCTTCATGTATGCTAGGCAATCATTCAGCCACTGAGCTGCACTCCAAGTCCCAGTTTGTTGTTTTTTGTGTGAAAAAGACAGCTCTCAGATCAAGGATTCCATCAGTCTACCCAAGAGGGTGGGTGAGGGCAGAGAAGAGGCAATTTTAGGGGTCATGGAACTGGTATGTGAGGTTCTCACTGCATGTACTGAGCAAGGCCTCACAATCATCATGGAGTGTCTTGGTTACCTAGAGAAGGACCTAGGAATCTAGGTAATTTGAGGGGAGGGTTGTTGACAATGGGGATAAGGCATGGAAGGGAAGGAACTCTGCTTCTGTGTCCTTCCTAGAGCTGCCAGTGCCAGAACCAGAGGAGCAGAGCCGACCCCGAAAACCCACTCTACAGCCTGTATTGCAGCTCAAGGCCCGAAAGCGCCTGGACAAGGTCAGCAGGCCCACTCCAAGAACCCTGAGCCCCATGTGAGGCATGGCTCCTGCCCTGGCAAGTCAGAGTGACAGGCGTACCTGAGTATCGTGGTGTGTCCGCACCAAATGACAGGCCCTGAAAGATGAAGCAGACCTTGCCTGTCTGGAAAGCAGTGGGATTTGGGCAACAGGCAGAATCCCACAGGCTGGAGGAAGGGCAGTGAGGAGGGAAGCCTGCAGAGAGGATGAAGCTGGCAGCCTTTGACTAGCCCTGCATCCCTCCCTAGGATGCTCTGGGCTCTGGCTCCTTTGCCTCTTTTCCCAATGGTTGGACTGGAAAACAGAAGTCCCCAGATGGTGTGCACCGGGTCCGTGTGGATTTTAAGGTATGGCATTGGAAGTTGCACGATTTATGGTTGAAGTTTGTTCGTTGACTTGGAGCAGCCAGCACCCCCCCCACCTCCCCTGCCAGGAATCAAACTCAGGACCTTGAGCTTGTGAGGCAGGTGTGGCACCACTGAACTACATCCCCAGCCCTGATAACCATGCAAGGTCCCACTGAGATGAGCAGCCAGGGTTTTAAGGATGGATCTGTCTTGTGTTCTTGGCTGTTCTCCAATCCTGTATCCTCTTCCTCTAGGAGGATTGTGACCTAGAGAACGTGTGGCTGATGGGTGGCCTGAGTGTGCTTACTTCTGTGCCAGGGGGGCCGCCAATGGTGTGCTTGCTGTGTGCCAGCAAAGGCTTACATGAGGTTGGTGTTCTGCCTCTTTATACAGGCCCTCGGCCTCCAGTAGCCTTTCCTGACCTCTCAAACAGGTCTTATCCCTGGTCTTCTGGCCTCACTGTGCACATCATTTGCTCTCTTCACCCCCACCCTCAGATGGTATTCTGCCAAGTATGCTGTGATCCTTTCCACCCATTCTGCCTGGAGGAGGCGGAACGGCCCCTGCCCCAGCATCGTGATACTTGGTGTTGCCGCCGCTGCAAATTCTGTCATGTCTGTGGACGTAAAGGCCGGGGATCCAAGGTCTGGATACATGGACAGCCTGGGGAAAGGGAAAGCATAGAGGCAGAGGATCCCTATGCTGGTAGATTTTGCAATTGTCTCTCGCAAACCTTCCACAGCATCTACTGGAATGTGAGCGCTGCTGCCATGCTTACCACCCAGCCTGCCTGGGCCCCAGCTACCCAACCCGAGCCACACGTAAACGACGCCACTGGGTAAGAGATGAGACCCACACCTCACTTTGGTGTTCTGATTATACCACCACCACCCCTAGACTTGCTCTAGGCAAGGGCTGTCATGAAGAAGGGAGAACTGGTGATTCCTTTGAGAATGTCATAAACGTTTCTTTCTCAGAGTTTTTATATAGACAAGATTTGGATGCAGAGTTTAATGTAACGGTTCAGGAGTTCATGGATTCCATGTTACCGGCTTTAGAATCCTTTGCTCCAGTCCAGTGGTGGCGAATCTATGCCATGTGTGCTGCAGCCAGCTGTTCGTTATCATTGAAAGTTCTAAGATTCGCCATCGCTGCTCTAACCTAATGTTTGTTGATCCTTTCTTTCTCACCTCCCTCCTTTCTCTCCTGTACTTCTTGAACTTCTTTTCTCCTCTTATTTGTCTTTCCTTACATTTTCCTCCAGTTCTTCCTGCCTATCTCCCCCATTGCATTGCTTCAGCTTGATGTCTGGCTTTCTCCTAACATCTCCCTTTTTCCTCAGATCTGTTCAGCCTGTGTCCGCTGTAAGAGCTGTGGGGCAACTCCAGGCAAGAACTGGGATGTTGAGTGGTCTGGAGATTACAGCCTCTGCCCCAGGTGCACCCAGCTCTTTGAGAAAGGTGGGACCTGGAAGGGGAATGTTGGAAGGGCCACTGGGGAGTGCTCCTAACTGTAGGGCAGGGCCTCTGCCAGTGTTAGAATAGGTATTCTAATGGTTTTTTATAGTCTGCCTGTAGCACCTTCCCACAGAAGTCCATCCAGTGTACATATAAAACACAAAGTCCCTCCCTGGGTAGTGGAAGTTGAGGGCTTGGGACCCAACTGTTCTGGTTCCACTGGGTTGTTTGAAAACCAGTACATTCCTCATTTGTTCAGGCAGCGTATTTAGGAAGGTCCTATTATTTGAAAGGTATTGGGAATACAAAGTTGGGAAAGAAGCTGTGTCCTCAACTACCTTTTTAGGGACCCAAGACAGAAGTATAATGGAAACAACAGTCAAAATGCGGTTAGCCTCTGAACAGCACTGCAGGAAGTAACCCTAATCCCCTTGTCTCTGCCATCCCTTTCTTCTAGGAAACTACTGTCCAATCTGTACACGCTGCTATGAAGACAATGACTACGAGAGCAAGATGATGCAGTGTGCACAGTGTGACCACTGGGTACATGCCAAGTGTGAGGGGCTCTCAGGTGAGTAGGCAGAGTAACTGGGCCGCAGCCTTAGTTTAAGGCAGTAGTGGCAAACCTTTGGCACACTTGCCACAGAGGGTCTCTTGTTATCGATGAAAGCTCTAAAGTTCACCGTCACTGACCTAGGGAATTCCTACTCCCATCTCCACCCCAGACCCCTCAATGACAAGTAGGCTAAATGTCCTCGAAAGTCTAGGGCATTGGTGAACCTATGGCATGTGTGCTGCAGCTGCCTGTTAATCATTGAAAGCTCTAGAAGGTTCGCCATCTGGCTCGGTCTCCTAGAAGCCCTCATATCCTCATAAACTATTTTCTCCTTTTCCACCCTGTTGTTTAGATGAAGATTACGAGATCCTTTCAGGATTACCAGACTCGGTGCTGTACACATGTGGACCATGTGCTGGGGCCACACAGCCCCGCTGGCGAGAGGCCCTGAGCGGGGCCCTGCAAGGGGGCCTACGTCAGGTGCTCCAGGGCCTGCTGAGCTCGAAGGTGGCAGGCCCACTACTGCTGTGCACCCAGGTCTGGAGGTCCTGCAAGGCAGGATGGGTGGGACTGGGCCCAGTGCTAGCCCTGCTGACTTCCCTCTTTTGCAGTGTGGACAGGATGAGAAGCACTTGCACCCAGGGCCCTGTGATCTGCAAACTGTGGGTCAGCGCTTTGAGGAAGGCCACTACACGTCTGTGGTGAGTAGGACACGGGGAGGAGCAGGTGGGTACCAAAAGGAGAGGGCAGGGCTAGAGCTGGGGGTTAGGGTTGGGGCTGAGACCCTGACAAACTCCCTTACAGCACAGCTTTATGGAGGACATGGTGAGCATTTTGATGAGGCACTCAGAAGGAGACACCTCAGAGCGCCGGGCTGGAAGCCAGATGAAAGGGCTCCTACTAAAGGTGAACTCTGAGGGAAACACCTGCAGGGTGGTTGGAGTGGTATTGGGTGAAGAGAGTGAATCTTGCAGACCCCACCCTCACCAGCGCTTTGGGGAAGCCTGTTCTCATCCTGTTAACCCACTCCCCAGCTGCTAGAATCTGCGTTCGGCTGGTTCGACGCCCACGACCCCAAGTATTGGCGACGGAGTACCCGGCTGCCAAAGTGAGCAAGGCTGGGTAGCAGGAGGGGAACCAGGGAGTGAGGGCAACAGCAGGGGCACCTGGGAATCCAGGGGTCACTCTGGGCTGAGAACATATGAGGTGCAGAGTTAGGGTTGAGGCTGGAGAGGAGGGTGGAAGACTAGACTGAGGTTCTCCAGTGGTCCTAGATTAGCAGACTCAGATTGTATAACTCACTTTTTTGTACCTGTGCAAAGCAAGTGGGGATAGAGTAGTGAGCAAGTAAGGCTGGACTCTGTTTAAAGAGCTTATGTTTGGGGTATGGGCAGGCACTAGTGACCCAAATGGTTAGGGTGGTGATAGGGAAGCCCAGGGGTCTTAGGAGTCCAGGTGAAGCACCTGCTACGGCCTAGGGATCAGAGACTACTTTCTGGAAGAGGTGACATTTGAGTATAACAGCATTTCATGTCAGAGGTGGCACAGAGGGCCTGGCTTATTTGGAGCACTGAGAAATTCCATGTGAAGAGAGGATAAAGGATGTCATGGCACGTTTAGGCTGATATTGTGGGCGGGCCCCAGTCCTGCTGCCCCTGTGAGACATATCAGATGCTAACCCTGCCTGTCCACAGCGGAGTGCTGCCTAATGCGGTGTTGCCGCCATCCCTGGACCATGTCTATGCTCAGTGGAGACAGCAGGAATCAGAGACCCCAGAATCAGGGCAGCCTCCAGGCGATCCCTCAGCAGGTACTGGAATATGGAGGCTAGAAGCCAGTGCCCCTCAGTTGGTGGGCCAGGTTCCAGATCCTGATTCTTGGATTTCCTTTTTTCCAGCTTTCCAAGGCAAGGATCCAGCTGCTTTCTCCCACATGGAAGACCTTCGTCAGTGTGCGTTGTGCCTCAAATATGGAGATGCAGACTCCAAGGTGAGGCTGCTGTGTGAAGTCTGAGGTTGTGGGTCCTGGTTCCCGCAACACCCCTGTCACACTCCTCTTCTGCCCCCCAGGAGGCAGGCAGGCTCCTGTACATTGGACAGAATGAATGGACCCATGTCAATTGTGCCATTTGGTCAGCTGAAGTGTTTGAGGAGAATGATGGCTCCCTCAAGAATGTGCACGCTGCTGTGGCTCGTGGGAGGCAGATGGTGAGGCCTGGGTCTGACGGGGCAGCCATTGAGCTCTCCTTTGGGGAGACGGCTCTCTTTTCACTTTTCCTACTAGTCATGTCCTTTGCACTGCTGGTCTTACCTAGGTTCTAGTTTTCCTTTTCCAAGAAGTTGGGTGCTAGGTGATAGCATTTTTCCTCTGTGCCCTCCAGCTATATTTAGCCTGAAGCCCAATACCATAAAAGCTAGACACCCTCTCAATTGATTCGACCTTTGCTGGGTGCTTTCCATACTGTGTGGCATTTTGCTGCCGCTGTGCCCTGATGAGATGAGGCATTGTCTAGTTCAGAATCTCCCACTAACTCTGAGTCCTGGGCTGGGTCCTGGAGAGTATTCAGGCTGGATGGATGATAGAGATACTGATCTCAGAGGGCAGTTATGAAATCTAAATAGAATAAATAGGTTCCACATTAGAACAGTGTGTAGAAGATGGTAAATGTCACTCAGTAAAGTGTTAGCTGCTAATATCTTTCTCCCTTCTAAAAGTTTGAAATAGCCAGGCTTCAAGGCACACACCTGTAATCCCAGCTGCTCGGGGGCAGAGGCAAGATGATCACAACTTCAAGGCCAGCCTGAGCAACTTGGTGTGACCCTGTGTCAAAATTTTTTAAAAGAGCGGGGAGTATAGCTCAGTGCAAGGCCCTGGTTTCAGTCCCCATTACCCCCCCCAACACACACACACACATACACACATGCAAAAGACTGGGGAGCTAGGTATGATGTCACACATCTGTCATCTTAGCACTTTGGGAGGCCGAGGCAGGAGGATCCCAAGTTTGAGCCCAGCCTGAACTATTTAATGGTACCCTCACAATAAAAAATTAAAGGGGCTGATGATTTAGCTTAGTACAAGGCCCTGGGTTCATTCCCCAGTACAGGG
>NW_022900931.1:56704742-56720373 GCF_012274545.1 Fukomys damarensis
CAACAAAAACCCCAAAATAATGTGGTTTTCGAACCAAGGCCCTGGATGTGATTGGAGGAGGTGTTGCTTGGTGAGAGCCTTGGCTGTGCAAGATGCTGGGGGAGCGAGGAGGCTAAGCAAAGTCTCAGAGTTAGTAATGCTGAGTGCCAGACCCTGGCCCCCGTTCCTGGCTTCTCCCTCAGCAACCCCTTCCCCATGCAGCGCTGCGAACTCTGTCTGAAGCCTGGAGCTACAGTAGGCTGCTGCCTGTCCTCCTGCCTCAGCAACTTTCACTTCATGTGTGCCCGGGCCAGCTACTGCATCTTCCAGGATGATAAGAAAGTTTTCTGCCAGAAACACACAGACCTCCTAGATGGCAAGGTGGGCCAGACTGGGGGGGGGCAGCTGCCCATTGCTCTCTCAGTGTCTCCTTTTTGTGTCTTCTCCCACAGCCTTGCAGGCTGAGCCCCTGGCACTTAAGTCTTTACCTACAGAGCTTTTCCCTCATGTCCCCTGCATGCTTTATCAATCCAGCAATCCCATTTGCCTCCCACTTCCCAGGAGATCGTGACCCCTGACGGTTTTGATGTTCTCCGCCGAGTCTATGTGGACTTTGAAGGCATCAACTTCAAGCGAAAGTTCTTGACAGGGCTTGAGCCCGATGCCATCAATGTGCTCATTGGTATGCCACTTCCTCTCTGCCCTCTCTGTTGCTGTCTCTTGTTGACCTTGCCTTATCTGACCTTGCCTGACCTCTTCTGTGCACTGTAGGCTCCATCCGAATTGACTCCCTGGGTACTCTCTCTGACCTCTCGGACCGCGAGGGACGGCTCTTCCCTATTGGCTACCAGTGAGCAGGCCATGGGTGTTCAGTGGTTTTGGGGACGCCTGGGCTGGATCCCATTTCCCAAGTTATCTTAACCCTTTTATCCCACATGTCCTCCTGCCAGGTGTTCCCGTCTGTACTGGAGCACAGTGGATGCTCGGAGGCGCTGCTGGTATCGGTGCCGAATTCTGGAGTATCGGCCATGGGGGCCAAGGGAAGAGCCTGTTCACTTGGAGGCAGCAGAGGAGAACCACACGATTGTGCACAGCCCCACCCCTTCCTTAGGTATGGCTTGATACTGCCTCTTTCTCATTCTTGAATGCTGAACAATTACCAGCCCCTATCCCCTTCTTTACTGAAGAAACTCCAGGACACGTGCTATTCTTGTCTGTTGTAAGATAATAACAGAAGCTTACTGGCTGTGCATTGTGTGCCCAGGGACTAAGCTTGGCATTTTACAGAAAGTGAAGAGGGGAGAGAGTCAACTTGAGGGGAATGGTAACTTGGTAAAGCTGTAGGAATCAAAGCAAGTATGGCTCCCTGACAAGGCTGCTTGCTCAACTGGTACTTCAGTCCTCTAGGGGGAAGGTACAAGCTCTGCTGTACAGCATGCCAGGGGAACATCTACCAGAAACGAAAGGGCCAGGCATGGTGGCACACATCTGTCGTCCCAGGACTCGGCACTTGGGTGGCTGAAGCAGGAGTATCAATCTCCATGAGTTCAAGGCCAGCCTGAAGTACAGAGAAATTCTGTCTCAAAAACAAAACAAAAGGGTGGGTGGACACTTGCTCTCTGCAGTAATAGGGTAGAACCATGATTTGAACCTGGCTCTGATCATTTTCCAACTGGCACACTTCCATGCTGGCAGTGAGAGCTGGATGCAACAGAGCAAAAACTGGGCTTGGAGATTAGTAAAGGGAGAGGTTATTGTGGGCCACACAGGAGGAGGAAGAGATTTGCTTCTCATCTGTGGGTAACAGTTTTAGTCCAAGTTGGAGCACGACACAAAGTGGACAGTAGAGGAGGGTGCATCCAGCATGGGTGTAAACAAAGAGTGTCGGGTGGAGGAGGCAGAGATTAGTTTGCAGTAACTGGGTGGGGCCAGGTAATAGCCTTGAGTGCCAGGATGGGGCAGATGCCTTTGAAGTGGCAGGGATGTACAGAACAGTAAGAAAGTGGTAGGACTGGCCATTCTGGACAGAGGGTATTGCCACTTGTGGCATGTGGGCATGCCTCGGAGAGAAGCAGCAGGCAGCTAGGATGTAAGGACATGCCAGAGGATGGGTGGGAGAGGTCAGGAAGGGACCTGACTCGTGTATGTAGAGTTGTTGCAGATGCCATGAATGGGGTTTGGACTGGACAATAGTCTATATGTTGTGACTGAGTCAAGGTCAAGACTCTGAAAGGAAGCCGGGCGTGACATGGTGGTGCATGCCTGTAATTCCAGCACTGGGGAGGCTGAGATAGGAGGATTCCCATGAGTTTGAGGCTGGCCTGGGCTACATAATGAGTTCAAGACCAACCTGAACTTGACAGTGATATCCTGTCTCCAAAAAAAAAAAAAAAACTCTGGAAGGTCCATTTGGCTTTAAAAGAAGGGAAGGCATGTGGTAGGGAAGCTTTGATGAACTCCTGCCACCCCTGATACAGTTCTCTTGGCTCTCCAGAGACCCCACATCATGAGGACCCCTCTCCAGATACAGATGCCCTAATCCTTGGAGCTCCTGAGCACCACTCACCTGTTCAGAATCTGGACTCCCCACTTCGGCCAGATTCAGGCAGTGCTCCTCCTCCTCCTCCTCCTGCCCCTCGCTCCTTCTCAGGGGCTCGAATCAAAGTGCCCAACTACTCGCCATCACGGAGGCCCTTGGGGGGTGTCTCCTTTGGCCCCCTGCCCTCCCCTGGTGAGCATCTGGGAATATCCAGGGGACGGTGGGGCTAGGGAGGCTAAAATGGCCTGGTTGATGTTGACCCTTCCCCCCACAGGAAGTCCATCTTCTCTGACCCACCACATCCCTACAGTGGGAGACCCGGACTTCCCAGCTCCCCCCAGACGCTCCCGTCGTCCTAGCCCCCTAGCCCCCAGACCACCACCATCACGGCGGACTTCCCCTCCTCTCAGAACCTCCCCTCAGCTCAGGGCGCCCCCTCCTACCTCAGTTGTTACAGCCCTCACACCTACCTCAGGGGAGCTGGCTCCCCCTGGCCTGGCCTCATCTCCACCACCACCCCATGAAGACCTGGGCCCAGACTTTGAGGACATGGAGGTGGTGTCAGGACTGAGTGCTGCTGACCTGGACTTTGCAGCCAGCTTGCTAGAGACTGAGCCCTTTCAGGAAGAGATTGTGGCTGCAGGGGCAGTGGGGAGCAGCCATGGGGGCCCAGGGGACAGCTCAGAGGAGGAAGCCAGCCCCACCACCCACTATGTCCACTTCCCTGTGACTGTAGTGTCTGGCCCTACCCTGGGCCCTGGCCCCCTCCCTGGTGCCCCCCGAATTGAGCAACTTGATGGAGTGGACGATGGCACAGACAGCGAGGCTGAGGCAGTACAGCAGCCCAGAGGCCAAGGGACTCCTCCTTCAGGGCCTGCGGTGGGCCGAGCTGGGATCCTTGCGGCTGCAGGGGATAGGGCCCGACCTCCTGAGGACCTGCCATCAGAAATTGTGGATTTTGTTTTAAAGAATCTAGGGGGTCCTGGGGAGGGGGCTGCTGGTCCCAGAGAGGAGTCACTTCCCCCAGTACCTCCCCTGGCCAATGGCAGCCAGGCCCCTCAAGGTCTGCCCCCTAGCCCAGCAGACCCTACCCGGACATTTGCCTGGCTTCCTGGGGCCCCAGGGGTCCGGGTGTTGAGCCTGGGCCCTGCTCCTGAGCCCCCTAAACCCGCTACATCTAAGATCATCCTCGTCAACAAGCTGGGGCAAGTATTTGTGAAGATGGCTGGGGAAGGTGAACCTGTCCCAGCCCCAGTAAAGCAGCCACCTCTACCCCCTACCATTCCCCCTGCAGCCCCCACTTCCTGGGCTCTGCCCCCAGGACCTTTGCTGGGAGTGTTGCCAGTGGTGGGAGTAGGCGTTGTCCGTCCTGCCCCTCCCCCTCCTCCTCCTCCCCTCACACTGGTGTTCAGCAGTGGGCCCCCCAGCCCACCCCGCCAGGCCATCCGTGTCAAGAGGGTGTCCACCTTCTCTGGCCGTTCCCCACCAGCACCTCCCCCAAATAAAACCCCCCGGCTGGATGAAGAGGGAGAATCTTTGGAGGACACTTCCCAAGTTCCAGGGCTCAGCAACAGTGGGTAAGTGAGTGTGCTGAGGCTTGGACAGTAGGCCAGGGAGGGGTGGGAGAGGCAGCTCAGCCTTCTGCTTACCCTCCAGGTTTAGCCGAGTGAGGATGAAAACGCCCACAGTGCGTGGAGTTCTGGACTTGGATAATCCTGAGGAGCCTCCTGGGGAGGAAAGCCTTGGGTAAGTGGCCAGGCCCCTTTTCCTAGAGGCTCTGGGACCTGTATCCCTTTTCCCCCTCCTGACAGGTCTCTCCTCACAGGCACTTTCAGGAACGATCCCCTTTGCTGCCACTTCCAGAAGGTGGTCCTCCTCGGGCCCCCGATGGTCCCTCAGACCTGCTGCTTGAGTCGTGGCATCACTATTCAGGTAAGGACCAGCTTCTCACTGCCTTCCTTCTGTGTTGCTGAGCTCAGCTAGGTGACTGACAGGTCCAGAGTAGTTCCACTGCAAAAAATAGTGTATCAGGCATGGAGGCACATATCTGTAATCCCTGTACTCAGGAGGCTGAGGCAGGAGGGGTGCCAAGAGTTCAAGGCCAGCCTGAAATACCTAGCAAGACCTCACCTCAAGAAGACAAAAAAACTACTTAAGTACACACCAGTGGCTGATAATATAGTTTGGGAGTGGAGGATCCTTGGGGTCAATCCCCAGTACCCAAAAGAAAAAAACCAAAACTGCACACCCAGTGAACACACTCCTGAGGCTAGTTGCTAGTCACAGAGATGCCCTGAGGAGTTAGTTCATGGCCTTGTAACAAGTGACATTTCAGCTCCATGTGCAAGTCCACTGACAGCACTTTGGCCAACATGCCCAAGAGCCCAAAGGATTAGTCTAGACAAAGCCTAATCTGCCAGGGTCAGGGGCCTAGATTCCTAATAAAGCCAAGGACGAAGTTCTGGGAATCATCCAGAGTATGGAACCCTCTAGGATCTAGATGAGGGGCAGAGCAGTAGGAAGATGAGATGAGAAGTGTCTCAGAGGCCCAGGGCCATGGTCTAGCCCCAGCTGCCACAGAGCACCAGGCATCGGGGGTTCAGGATCTGTGGTGTGAGCAGGTGGGACAGAATGGGGAAGAGGTTATATCAGAGTCCAGAATTAAACAGTATTGGTGAGGCACCTCACCCAAAAGTGCTGCTAAAGACTAGGAAGAGGAGATAAGGGTGCAGCATATCCATGTTGGGTGTAAGGTTTGAGACAGCAAGCTGAGGGTGAGAGGGAAAGAGTGGTCATAAAAGAAACAGCGTGTAGGGGAAGGCAGGGGGTTTTGAACAGGCTCTGAGCTAGGGGAAAGGAGGTGAGGGAAGTTTGTATGCAAAGATTGGGGCCTGCATAGAGGTGCTCGACAGAGTTTTTGCTACCACTCAGGCTGGAAGTGAAGCTTTCTGTTGGTCTCTGAGGGCAGCAGAGTGGGGGCAGCAAGTAAGCTGGGGGTCCAAGCAATCTACTGGCTTGTGGCCCAATCCTGTCCAGGTGTTTGGATTTTCTAATTACACAATGCTTAGCTGCTCAGTATAGAAGTGAAGGGAGGTGGCCTGAGACTGCCTTACGGAGAGGCTGCTTAAACAGTCAGATAGGATAAGGATGTGGCTGTGTCCATAACAGATGGGTTCCTGCGCTTAGGAACCATACCAAGTTTTGGTAGGAAAAACAAACACGTCTGTTGTGCAGTACAAGTGCGCTACAGTAGAAAATAAGCAACAGGAGAATGGCTAGGCAAAGGCCCTGCAGCAGCCCTGTTGCATTTGGGGAACAGTAGAGGTACAATGGGGAAAGAGAAGAAGTGGAAGAAGTTGTTAGAGGTGAACCCTACTGTGCCAAGGGCTGGAGCTGATGTTAATCACACATTAGAGTCTAGAGTCTCACCTGGAGGGAGAGTGTGTGGGCGTGGTGGCTCTGGGACATGATAGGGCAAGACAGTGGCCCTGTGGGTCCTGTGCTCCTAAATTATGTTCCCCTCAAGCTTTTGCACCTTCTGCCATCCCTGGATACAGTGGGCAGCTCTCAGTCTGTCCCCCATGTTGGGCAGCTAACTCCTGCCCCCTCCAAGCATTCCCTTCCCTGGATTCTAAGAGCCTACACTCTCCTCTTACTTCTGGTCATGCCTCCTTTTCCAAGCCTGCCAGTGTTAGTGTATCTGGTGTTCTGGCTGTGATTTCTCTTTCTCCCCAGATGCTTTCTTCTGGCTTCACAGCTCTAAATCTTATCTATATTCTGATAGTCCCCACATTGCTCTCTCCAGCCCAGACCTAGGCTCTGCTCCAGGCTCCTGCATTCTGCTACCACCTCACCAACTCCACCATCAGGTTGCATGAGGGGATTTTTCTAAAGGGCATTCCAAAGTCAACATGTTCCAAACTGAGCACTAGACCTTCTCCCCAAACTTGTTTCTTCCTTCCCCTCACTATTTCGATCAATGGTAGTTTTCTACTTCTTTGTTCATGCCCAAAATTTTCGAGTTATCCTTGACCGCTGCTCTTTTTGTCATATCTATGTCTACTCTGTCAGCAAGTCCTGTCTACTCCATGTTCAAAATTTCTTAATCCCTGAGAAGTCCTTTAAATGGTTGATAATTTAGTGTACAGTGGACCCTCAAGTTACGACCAGCCTAACATGCAAACAACTTGGGTTATAACTGGAATTTTAGTTTTAACTTATGACCAAAGTCTTGAGTTATGACCCGAATGCCAGCCACTTGTGCTTCCAGATGGTTTCAGATACAGATTTAACCCTTAAAGAGTTTTCCGTTCCTGCATGGGGTTAATTGAGAAATCCTGGGCCAATGTCTCTCTAAGGACACCAAGATCTGCTTGGAAGAAAGTGTGGCCTAAAATTATGCAGGAGAGAGACTTTTAAAGGCTGTGTAGAGGAGCCTGACCAACTTGAGTTACAACCAGCCTTCAAAAACGAATTGAGTTCGTAAGTCAAGGGTCCACTGTAAACTTCAGTGTACTTGGTACTGTGTGTTCAAAACTATATGATGTATACTTTTAATATTTGTAGAAATTGACAGCTGGTAATGATGGCACACACCTGTAGTTTCAGCTACTCAGGAAGCTCAGGTGGGAAGATTGTTTGAGCTCAGGAGTTTAAGATCAGCCTGGGCAACATAGTAAGAGCTTATCTCAAACAAAAAGAACTTACTGCGTATAGAGCTGTGTGAATACATCAGTGGTAGCACAACTGACTAGCATGTACCAGGTCCTCAGTTTCATCCCCAACACCATGAAAAAGGGAAATAAATTTATTGAATATTTAAAAAATTCCTTACAAACACATAATGCTCTAGTGTTGTTTTGCTTTCCTGGTACTGGAGGAATGAATGAACCTCTTTGGGGTGTTTGTTTGTTTTTGTACTGGGCATTGAATGCAGGACTTTGGGTTTGCGAGGCAGATGGCAGAACAACTGGGCTCAGTCCCCAGCGCTGTTATTTTTTTGTTTTTGAGACAACATCTCACTATGTATCCCATGCTGGCCTTGAACTCATGGCAGTCCTCCTGCCTCAGCCTAGCAGGCCCTGAGATTAAAGGTGTGCACCACCAAACCCAGCACTAGCACACACCCACCCCCTAGGAATCAAGACCTTGTACTTGTCAGGGACGCGTGGTGCCACTCAGCTACATCCCTAGCCCACATTTTTATATTTTGAAACTAGGTCTCAATAAGTCACTAAGTTGTCAAGGCTGGATGGGAATTTAGGATCTTCCTACTTCAGCTTCGTAGAGTGCTGGGATTATAGGCATGTGCCACCACATGCCTCATTAACCTGATCTTACAGCCAAATAGTCCTGCAGAAAGGAATTGGCAGCTCCTTAGAAAAACCTTGTCTGTTCCACAGGGCTCACTGAGCATTTGGGGCTGGAGAAGGGCCACTTGACCCCAGTGTCTGTGCTTGTGTCTGGGGAAAGGGTAGGGGGAGCGTGGTGTCTGTGGGGAGCTGAGGGCTTTTGAGTTCATGTGGGGTGATACTCACCAACTCTTACTGCTTGCTGGGACCAGGTGAAGCCTCAAGCTCTGAGGAAGAGCCTCCATCCCCAGAGGATAAAGAGAACCAGGTTCCAAAACGAGCTGGCCCGCATCTTCGCTTTGAGATCACCAGTGAGGATGGCTTCAGTGTGGAGGCAGAGAGCTTAGAAGGTGAGTTGGGAACAGCAGTGGCGTGGAGAATAAGGTGTCCCATCAGACCCCATCCTGACTACCATGGCTCTCTCTTCACTCTAGGGGCGTGGAGAGCTCTGATTGAGAAAGTACAAGAGGCCCGAGGACATGCTCGGCTCAGACATCTCTCCTTTAGTGGTAAGTGGTGGCTGGTGCACGTCCCTGCCACCGCCACTTCCTTTCACGTCATCAGCATGCCTTCCATTTCTCTCCTCAGGAATGAGTGGGGCAAGGCTCCTGGGCATTCACCATGATGCTGTCATCTTCCTGGCAGAACAGCTGCCCGGGGCTCAGCAATGCCAGCACTATAAATTCCGCTACCACCAGCAGGGAGAGGGCCAGGAGGAACCGCCCCTGAATCCCCATGGGGCTGCTCGTGCTGAGGTCTATCTCCGGTGAGAATGCTGGGGAACCCTGTGGGATCTCTCAAGGGTAGGAAAAAAGCCTGGACAGTTTGAAACCAAGACGTTAGGCCATTCCAAGAGTTACTGCAGAGTAGCATGAGAATTAACTCCACTCTGTTCCTCTCCACTGTGTCTTCAACAGCATATTCCTCTTACGGTGCCAACAGTTGGCCCAGGCTCCAGAATTGGTAGCCAGCATCTCCTTGAAATAATGACTGTGACCCTTCCTCCTTTCCTCTGTCTTGCCTGCAGGAAGTGCACCTTTGACATGTTCAATTTTCTGGCCTCCCAGCACCGGGTGCTCCCAGAAGGGGCCACCTGTGATGAGGAAGAAGATGAGGTGCAGCTCAGGTCAACCAGGTATGGAGGGCAAGCAGGGGAGCTGGGAGTGGTCCTAAGTGTCCTGATGAGGGTGAGCAGGAGGAAGAGGTCATAACTGGATACCAACCTGTGTGACAATGTTATCCCCACCAGACGTGCCACCAGCCTGGAGCTGCCTATGGCCATGCGCTTTCGCCACCTCAAGAAGACATCAAAAGAAGCTGTGGGTGTCTATAGGTTAGTGGGGTTGGGGAGATGCCCTTTGGGTGGAGGGACGAGTGTTGGTTGGGGGCTGCCTGGGGTCTGTCCCTCTAGCCCCTGAAGTCCCCCTTGTCCATCCTACCCTGCAGATCAGCCATCCATGGACGAGGCCTGTTCTGTAAACGCAACATTGATGCTGGCGAGATGGTCATTGAATACTCTGGCATTGTCATTCGCTCTGTGCTGACTGACAAGCGAGAAAAGTTCTACGATGGGAAGGTGGGCTCTACAGGACATGGCAAGAAGGTACGGGAGGTGGACTGCCCATGGGGACCAAGAACCTGATTCTCTCACCCATTCCTGTAGGGCATCGGGTGCTACATGTTCCGCATGGATGACTTTGATGTGGTGGACGCCACAATGCATGGCAACGCCGCCCGCTTCATCAATCACTCATGTGAGCCCAACTGCTTTTCTCGGGTCATCCATGTGGAGGGCCAGAAGCACATCGTCATCTTTGCCCTGCGCCGTATCCTGCGTGGTGAGGAGCTCACCTATGACTACAAGTTCCCCATCGAGGATGCCAGCAACAAGCTGCCCTGCAACTGTGGCGCCAAGCGCTGCCGTCGGTTCCTTAACTGAGGGTGTGGCTCTCTGCCACAACTCCTCAGGCCCCCTGATGCCATCTTGTCCCTGGCCTGGGGGCTCCCTAGTCCCTCCCAGAGCGTCTCACTCCCACCTTTCTGTTCAGGGTGGATGTGGGCATGCAGCTGGCAAGGACCCTGCCCCCAACCCTTCTAGCCCACCTAGCAATCGCCCCCTTCCGCCTTGGGGCCCAGGATGTAGATATTGTACAAAAGTTTCTAAATCCCTTCTTTTCTATGCACTTTTTTATTTAAGAGGGTGGGGTCCCAGGTGGGAACCCCCTACAATAAAGCCTGTCAATGTTTGGAGAGGTGGTCTTCCCATTTGTACAACGCTTGAGGCAGGTAGGGACTCTTGCTTCTCTCCGTGTCCCACACCCATCCTGAGCCAAGGAAGTCCTTCAGCCTCAACAGGAGGTATGAGGCAGTCCTCAGAATTAGATAGAGGTAAACTGCAGGGTCTGTGAAGGCTTCAGAGTAAGAAGCGTTCGTATTCTAATATGGTTGGTTAGAGAAAGCAGGCCTTTCTAGGAAAGGAGGATGCTGGGTCCCCCTTGCCCAGTTTAGGGTTTTGCTTTCAGAAGGACCCTTAACGGGCGCCAGAGACAAAGGGCATTTTTTTTTTAATTTCATTTTTATTGTAGCCCCCGCCATAGATCTAGGTCAGCCAAGCCTGGACAGCACCTGCAGTGCATCGTTCCGCCTTAGGTGGGCCAGGTGCACACTGAGCTCGCCCAGAGTGGCTGATGGCTCCCTTGCCACCACCATCTCAATCAGGGCCCGCAGTGGTGAGCGAGTGGGCCGCAAGGAGTAGGCGAAGGTAGACCAGGCAGCAGGCAGCCCATATCTTGCAGCAAGGTGCCGAGTGGTACCATAAGCCATGCCACCTCCAGGCCCAGGCCCAGGCTCAGGGTCCAGCAGCACAATCAGTTCCTCCAGCACCTCCAGCTCATCCAAGAGGCGAGAGAGAGGCTGTGCAACCAGACCTGCCAGCTCTGGTACAGGAAGGAATGAAGGGGAGGAAGGGCAGGCTTCCAGCACCCCTCTTCCCTTCTGGGTGTGTCTCCCTAACTCACCCATGCTCTGGAGTGGGAGCAAAAGGGCCTTTCCTGTGCCCTCTGTCTCCATTATGCCTGGGGAGAAGGGTGAGTGCAAGGAGAGGGTGGGGGTGTTGTCTCCGTGAACCAAGCCAGGGCAGAGAGGGGAATGGGCTTTTCCCTTCTGGTGATGCCTTTGCAGAAGGAGGCCGCAGGTGAGCATGGCCAGCATTAAGGACAGGACCAACACCAACGGCAAGACAAAATGTGAGAAGCTGCTCTGAGTTGTCCATGAGAGACTGGAACTCCCTGGTGACGTGGACTCCTGCAATACAGCAACTTGGTTGTTGAGTTGTAGGGCACAGAACCCTTTGGCAGGGATAGACCTGGGAAGAGGTCTGGGAGAAAACGGGAGGCTACACCCTGCTTCCTCCCCATGAGCCCATCTCCCACCCTTACATCCTTCTTTGGGGCCACAGTCTTCCTGTCCGTCCCTACCTTCCACCCCACCCCGACTACCTTAATACAAGCCCTCTCTGACCCCTTCCAGCACAGTACTCTTCCTGTCCCTGGATCTAGGCCATGCCCGTTAGATACCAAAACATGTTCCCATCCCTGCCCCACCTCCGTCTAGCCCTGGCCCAGCCCTCTGCAGTTGGACCAGTACCTCTCCGCAGCACTGCTGGGTCCTGCCAGGGCTCCCAGTGCGAATAGGGACCGGGGCTTCTACGGTGCAGGGGCTACACAGCTCTGCAAAGTCGGGGTTGCAATGCCCAGGAGAACATTTTTTGAACGGGTGCGTCAAATGATCCCCGAAGTCACTGAGGCCGCAGTTTTCCTCAAACTCGTGATCTAGTGGGAGACCTAGCTTCAGTGGAGTTACCGAGCCCCTAGTCTTCAGCGCTAGCCATACCCTTTTCCTTTTGCCTTAACCCCTTTGTCCCCGCCCCTTGTATATTCCCCATCCTATCAGAGTAAGTCCCATCCACACCCCACTTCGTCACAGACCCCTCCCGTCCCCTCATACACTTAGCACCGCCCACACCCTCGATTTTTTTACCTAACGCCCATCTTTTCATCGCCACATCCCTTCGATGTTGCCCTAACCCGCACTATCCGGTTCTGCACCAACTCAGCCTGCCATCCTAAGAAGTCTCAACTGGATGTAACCCACACACCTCACTCCTTCCCCAGCTCCCTGTCACCCGCTAGCTAACTCCACCCGGATTTACGCATACACCCAATCCTGGCTCCTCACCCGGGTAAGGAGGCGGCCCGAAGCGCTGCAGGCAGCTGCTGCAGCGCTTGCTATCTGGGTTCCAGTACTGGAGGGGGCTGCAGTGCCCGGAGGCTTTCGATCGAGGCACTGCTAGGGCCAGAAGCAGCATGATCTGCAGGAGGTGTCTGAGCCCCATCCGGGCCTGTGGCCGCGAGTGCAGGACTTCCGACCGCAGCACCTCTGCCGTACATTCCGGGAAACCCAGGTGGCAGAAGTAGTAGTCTTTCCTTTTCTCATCCCTAAAATGGTGTAGTTATGGCACCTCTTTCATAGAGCCATAGTGAAGTTTAAAAGTTACTAGAAGTAAAACATTTAGAGCCAGGTGTAGCAGTGGTTGCCTATAGTCTCAGCTAGTCAGGAAGCTGAGACAAGAGGATTCCTTGAGCCCAGGAGTTCCAGACCAACCTGAGCAACAAACACAGTGGGAACCCATCTCAAAAAGGAAAAATAAATTGCCTAGGACATTGCCTGGCATTCAGTACACTTAAGTATTATAAACTCCTATCTCAGGGTGGTGTGCGTCAGACTCAGCTCTGGCTCGGCATAATGGCATACGCCTGTAATCCCGTTCCGAAGCCGAGGCAGGAGGACCACAGAAACCTCAAAACCTGCCTGGGCTACTTATTGATTTAGCAAGACCATGTCTCAAGATAAAAAATAAAGGGGAGGGAGTATGGGACAAGGACCTCAGCCCTAACTTGTTGGAAACTCCCACTAGACTCCCAGCACCACCACCCCAAATCATGATCACCAAGTTAGGAATCATCCAACTTGCATCTCCCCCTGAAGAAGCCTTAAATAGAAAAGGCTAAGGTTTCCAGCACAAATGTGTCATCACCCTACCAGTACAGTCCTAGGTGGCAAGCCTCTGTCATGCCTCTCATTCGAAGTTCTTCCATTGATCTTGTGGGTGGAGACCAGCGCAATGTACCTTCTGTCAGCTAAAAGGAAACTGACACCCACAGCTAGGCTTGTTTATGTTGGTGATTTTTTTTTTTTTTTTTTTTTTGGGTTAGGCTTGATGTTTAATGTGACATTTTATTGCTAGTTTAGGGGTTGAGATTTAGGTGTTGGTCTCCAGATGGGGCTCAGAACTATTCTTAGGGTACAAGTCTTAGGACACTGACTGAGGCCAGCAATCAGGCTTAAGGTATAGAGGACTCTGGGGATAAGAAATCTTGGCAGTCTGGCCATGATGTACTCACACAGGGGACTCCTGGGCCTTTAACCTGTTATTCATCAGAAGCATGATTTGTGTTTTCTTCTGAGGCAGTCAGACTTGAAAGTAATTTGTTTTCTTCCTCCCTAAAAATCACGACTCTCCACTTCAGTCTACAGATGCTCAATAAATAATTGAAAGTAGAACAAAGCTTGACCTTCATTTTGTAAAACTTTGGGTCAAATCCTCAGCTCTGCATATAGGCATTTTAGTCTTTTAGGAAAACTGTCTAAAAGTTGGCAAAACAGGGTGTATTAGCTCTAAATTTATCTAGCCTATCTCATCACCCTTCAAGATTGAGGACATGAGGGTAAGAGATTTAAAGGGCCATTCAACTATCCTATGCCCAGAAATCTCCATTTCCCTAAACCTAGGGTCACTTTACACTCCAGCAGAGCCTCACAGAACAAAAATTGCCCTTTTTCTCATGGAAATTAAATAGCTCCTCAAGTCATGAGGATTCTTCCAGAGCTATGAAATAAGAACTGAGACAATGATTGACCAGATCTCAGCCCACCACAGTAAGCATAAAAACTGGCCTTCCCTTTTTGTGGATGGGCCAGTCTGATCATCTTCCTCAGAGTATGCCCCTCTAGCTACTCAAATTGGAGACTTTCCCTTATTTTCTCTTACTCCTTTGTCAAGGGACCAGCTTGATTTTTTTCCCCCATAATGGTGAATAAACCCAGGGTCTTTGCCCTGAGTTACACCTCCAGCACCCCCACCCCCACCTTTTCTCCAGCACCAGGGATCAAACTCAGGACCTTGCACTTGCCAGGCAGATGGGGCACCACTGAACTACATCCTCAGCCCTAAGCCCTTTTTCAAAAAATTTGAGACAGGATCTTGCTAAATTGATAAATTACCCAGGTTGGGCTTGAACTTTTGATGCTCCTGCTTCAGCCTTCCAGAGTGCTGGAATTACAGGGGTGTGCCAACATGCCCAGTAGTTGTTTTAATTTCCTAGCATTAAACCAAGGACCCATGCTAGCTGGTGACAGTACCTGGACCTGGGTCCCCGACCACAGAGCTGGAGGTTCCAGGATGTGGGTTGACGATGCATGAAGTTTCAGTAGCCAGCTTGAGTATATCCCCTTAGTAGAGGACAGATGAAGGAGGCCACTGTCACTGACAGACTCCCACCACATACTCTTTCTACCCTTGCACTGTCATACATGACTCCCAGAAGTCAGTGGCAGGAAACAGCTCAGCATCCACAGCCTGCCTGTTGAATTGGCGGATATCAAGTTCAGCCACTGCCCTCTCTGCATCCTCTTTCCTCAAGAATTGAGAGAAAAGTGGGTCGGGGTCAGCAAAGGAAATGGAGATCTTCAGGGGCTTAGTCAGCAGCTTTGAGGCTGGTCTGGATTTAATGATGGACCTCAAGCTGTGAGATTTCAGGGGTGGCCGTCAGGCACTGAATGTCTCCACTTCTGGGCTCTAAGGAGGGGACAGCATTGCCCAAGATCTGGCCCCCAAGTTGTTGCACACATTCATCTCTTCAATGCCCCATACTTCTCCTGTAGTTCTGTGAACACTTCCTGTGAAAGACCAGGAGGAACTCAGCTAAGCTGCTGGAGCACAGGAAACCCAACCTACCCTGCCAACCCTCACCTGAAAGAAGTTATTATAGTGTTCCTGCACCTCCATGTCACTCGTGTGACCTGGAGGAGGGCCAGCATGGAATCAGAGGTGGTGCCTGCTGGGGGCTGTCCACCCTGCCCCTGTTCTGCCTGGTCCCCTACAGTGTGATCCATTTGGGGTTTGGGCTGTGTTCTGATACAGGTTGAACAGCACTATAATTTGAACAGATTTAAAAGGGGAGGGGCCAAGGATTTAGCTCAGTGGTTCCAAAGAATGCCTCCCAAGGGCAAGGTCCGGAGTTCAAAACCCGGTACCCTGCCAAAAAGCAGCGGGGGTGGGGGGGGCAGCACCTGAGCTCGGAGAGCAGGCTGCATGAAAAGAGTGGGGTATGCAGGTTTGGGAGTGGGATTTTGCACCTGAGAAGGAACCTAAGCATCATGCTTGCTGCTAAGAAACAAGAATGTTTCAGGCATAGTGGTGCACACCTGTAATCCCAGCACTCGGGAGACTGAGGCAGGAGGACCGCCTTGAGTTGAGTTCGGCCAGCCTGGGCTACATAGTGAGTTCAAGGCCAGCCTGAGACCCTGTCAGGAAAGAAAAAAAAAAAAGGAAGAAACAAGAGCGTGGTTGGACCCGGTGATTACCAACAGCTCAGCAGCCAAGTCTCTAAGTATGGGGCCTACCCAAATCCCCGGGAGAAGG